>NC_050479.2:0-300000 GCF_012460135.2 Molothrus ater | reverse complement strand
TGCCAGGCGGTGCCAGCAATGACAGCCGGGCAGTGCCACAGTGGGTGCCAGGCAGTGCCACAGTGAGAGCCAGGCAGTGCCACAGGGGGTGCCAGGCAGTGCTACAGGGGGTGCAAGGCAGTGCCACAGTGACAGCCGGGCAGTGCCACAGGGGGTGCCAGGCAGTGCCACAGTGGGTGCCAGGCGGTGCCACAGGGGGTGCCAGGTGGTGCCAGCAGTGCCAGGCAGTTCCAGCAATGACAGCCAGGCAGTGCCAGCAGTGCCAGGCAATGCCACAGTGAGAGCCAGGCAGTGCCAGCAGTGCCAGGCAGTGCCACAGTGGGTGCCAGGCAGTGCCAGCAGTGCCAGGCAGTGCCACAGTGAGAGCCAGGCAGTGCCAGCAGTGCCAGGCAGTGCCAGCAGTGGGTGCCAGGCAGTGCCACAGTGAGAGCCAGGCAGTGCCACAGTGGGTGCCAGGCAGTGCCAGCAGTGGGTGCCAGGCAGTGCCAGCAGTGCCAGGCAGTGCCACAGTGGGTGCCAGGCAGTGCCACAGGGGGTGCCAGGCAGTGCCAGGCAGTGCCAGCAGTGCCACAGTGGGTGCCAGGCGGTGCCAGCAGTGACAGCCGGGCAGTGCCACAGTGGGTGCCAGGCAGTGCCACAGGGGGTGCCAGGCAGTGCCAGCAGTGACAGCCGGGCAGTGCCACAGTGGGTGCCAGGCAGTGCCACAGTGGGTGCCAGGCGGTGCCAGCAGTGACAGCCGGGCAGTGCCACAGTGGGTGCCAGGCAGTGTCAGGCAGTGCCAGCAGTGCCACAGGGGGTGCCAGGCACAGTGAGCCCCCAGCCCGGGCTCTGCTGGAGCAGAGATCCTCAGGGCTGGGCAGCTCCTGGCCCTGGGCAGCCCCAGCCCTCCCAGCCAGGCTGCCCATGAGGCCAGAGCAGCTGGGGCACTGTGAAAAGCACCAATCACTTGTTTTTAAAATGTTAAAAGTTTAATAGTAATGAAATGGTTATAAAAATAGCAATGTAATTAGAGTAATAATAATTTGGACAATTTGGATTAGGACAATATGAGACAATAAGAACAAAGAGTTACAGACAGTCCGGGTACCTTTTCTGGGCAGCATAAGCCCGGAAAAGGCCCCACGTTTACAGAGGATTAACCCTTAAAAGCAACAGCCTGTTGCATATTCCTACACCTCATCCATGATGCATAAATTCCATTCAAACTCAGGATTCTGGCTGGGCAGTGTCAGCTGCTTCCTCTGAACCCTGACGGTGTCATCATGGCTGAGTGAGGCAGGAAGAAGTTCATTTCTCCTGATAATGGAGCAATGAATTCTCTTTCTCTGAAAGATTCAGGTGTCCTGTGGCTGCTATCTGGTGTGAGTCCTTTCTTTAAAAAGTATCTTACATAGCAGAATTTCTATTTTAACATTCTGTTATAACCTAAAACTATATTTAACACACTACTTAAGAGAATTAATACAGCATAACTTTCTAACATAACACATATAATATTCATTTTAATATTTGCGAAAAGCCAATCATAAAATACCCATTTTCACAGGCACCATCTCCAGCCACAGCTGGCCAGCTGGGATCTGTCACAGCTGGCGTTCTGTGAGCTTGGAGGACTTTTCCAGCCTCAGTGGCTCCGGGATTGGGGCCACTGCAAAATCCTCACACTCCCTTCTCCACGTGCTTGACCAGAGTCAGGCTTTGGCAAGAGCTTGACCAGAGTCAGGCTTTCCATGGCAAAACTTTGTGCAGAGAGGGCTGGGGGAGGCCTGAGGAAGAGGAGGAGGAGGAGAGGGGTGCCCTGTCTGCACAGCAGCCTCAGCTGACCTGGGCCAAGAGAGGTGCAGGGGATGCCCTGTGAGGCTGAGCCAGAGCAGAGGCTGGGCAGAGCCACAGAATAAAGCAGGGATTGATTCAAAGCATCTCCTCCATGGATGCACCCTGGGCAGCACCAGAGCCCAGCCAGGGCTGCACCCAAGATGAACCAAAATGGCCCCAAAATGCACGGCCGGGCACGGGGTCTGTCCCTGGGATCAGTTCTGCTCCATTTGCACCTTGCAGTTCATTGTCCCATTCCAGCTTTAGCCCCTGCAGTCCCACCCTGCTTGTTTTTCTCTCTCCAGCCCACGGGGTTTGTGCTCTGGGGCTGAGGTTTGGGTCATTTGTCCTTGGTGCCCAGCTGGAGCAGGAATTGTTTTGTCTCCCTGCTCTGTGCACAGAGCTCACCATCCCAGAATGTGAACCCAGACCCACACACTAAAGCAGCACAGAACGTGAAAAATAGAAAAGCTCCAACCTGAGGCATCAGAGGGAGATGCCATAAAAACACAACTCAAAGAGCAGGAGGGTCTGGTCTCTGGGGTCAGTGTGCAGGCAGTGAGATCCTGCATTCACCCCAAGTCAGGTGAGACTCAGGGGCAGGAAAGAGAAACCCAGCAGAGCTCAGAAATGTGATTGCTGCACTTGTGTGGGTCTTTGCTGCAGAGAATTTGGGCTAGAAGGGCACTGACAGAGGGGGGAGGAGGCACGGGGGTGGAACAATGAGGCAAATCAGTTCTGACAAGTCCCTCTGGGGCTTCCAACCTTCCTTCCTCCAAAGTCACCAAGGGATCAAAAATCTTTTCACATTCCCATGCTATTTCTGAGGGGCTTTGCAGCTCTGCTGCAGTTGCCATGACACCAGAGAGTGGCAGTGAGGGAGGAAAAGGTTGGGATCCTGCAGATCCCCTCCCTGCAGCCTCACCTGTGCTCTGGCCAGGTGCATTGAGGAAAGCTGCAAGGATCCCTTTGTGCCACAGGCAAAGAGATTTTCTGTCCAAATATCCCTGAGGCATGACACGGCATCAAAAGCTGAAACAGGCACTGCAGGAGCAGAGATTCTCTGGGCAAGTCGGGAATTTCCACTCAGTTCCTGGAGAAAACAACATCTTTATTTACCTCCCAAAAGCCATGAAGCATCTTTTAAACCTTAGAGCAGTGCAGTGGCAGTGCCCTCCTTGCAGCAGTGTCAAACACAGCACACACATCCCAGGGCAGCTGGTGTTGGGACTGCAGCCCAACCCCACCAGCTCCAACTCCTGGAATGCTCCTGAGCTGCCACTCCTGACAGAATTCCCCTGAGAGGTGTAAAATCCTGTCTATAAATACAGGAAAATAACCCTGGCAGGGGCAGCACGGAGCTGCCTAAAGAGTATTTCTGGCTTGTGCTAAGGAGTGAACTGGGGACTTTTTCTGCTCCAGCAATTTTGATAAGTGTGGGGATAAGGCCAAGATAAAAATAATTACATCTGATAGTCCCCTGGTTCACCTGCCCCTGACTAACCTTTGAATAAAAATTCTCTAAAAGATGCTGGGAGTTGCAGTCAGCACAGATTTGGTTCAGGTCTGATTTAGAAAAGGTGGAAAACTCCTGAGTCCCTCTGAATGCAGCTCAGGAATGGTGGGAAGTTCAGCCCAGCAGGATGATGGATTGTGCTCCCACAGCATCACAGAACTGTGATGAATGAGCTGCACATGGCACTGCCTGGGACAGAAAGGAAGGGAATGTCCACAACAGCAGAGAGTAATGACTGAGCAGAATTCAGGAGAGGAGGATTGCTCTGTGGCAAAATGGGCAGGAAAAGGCATTGGGAAAGTGTTAAATTATAGAAATCACAGTTGTGGGAGATGGCACCTCTCGTCCTGGAGCCCATCACAAAAATCCCAGACTGGTTTGGGCTGGAGGGACCCCAGAGCCCACCCAGTGCCACCCCTGCCATGGCAGGGACACCTCCCACTGTCCCCAGTGCCCAGCCTGGCCTTGGGCACTGCCAGGGATGCAGGGGCAGCCCCAGCTGCTCTGGGCACCCTGTGCCAGGGCCTGCCCACCCTGCCAGGGAACAATTCCTCATTGCCAAGATCCCACCCAGCCCTGCCCTCTGGCACTGGCAGCCATTCCCTGGGTGCTGTCCCTGCAGGCCTTGTCCCCAGTCCCTCTGCAGCATCTTCTGAGCCCTGCAGAGCTGAGGAACCCCGGGCTGCCCCAGCCCTGCAGGGTTTGGGGATCCTGGGCTGTCCCAGCCCCCAGCCTGGGGGTCACTGGTGGGTGCCCTTGCAGTCCCAGGCCAGCCCAGCCCCTCCCTGCCCAGCACAGACACACGGACACTGCACAGAGGCTGATGGACAGGTTTATTGGAGGGTTTCTTGGAGGGTTTATTGGAGGGTGATCAGGGTCAGGGGCTCCCCGTGGGGCTGGGGCTGACCCAGGCTCCTGCTCTCCCCAGGGTGGTCAGTGGTACTTGTGGGCCAGAGCATGGGCCACCACACCCACGAGCTTCTGCCAGGCACACTGGCACACAGGGGTGAAATCCCTGCCCAAGTGGGACGCCAGGACGATGACAAGGACATCCCCGAGGAGCTGAGGAGAGAGGGACAGGTGGGTCAGTGCTGCTGGGAGCTGCTGGTAAGCTGGAGTTTCTAGACAGCCCAGCCCTGCTCAGCCAGAGAGAGCCCCTGCTCAGCCACACAGAGCCCCTGCCCAGCCCCAGCCCCTGCCCAGCCCCAGCCCCTGCTCAGCCCCAGCCCCTGCTCAGCCCCTGCTCAGCCCCAGCCCCTGCTCAGCCCCAGCCCCTGCTCAGCCCCTGCTCAGCCCCTGCCCAGCCCCAGCAGAGCAGCAGCTCCAGCTGTCCAGGCTGGGGCTGACCTGCCACACCCGCTGTCACCAAGGCTCTGCTGGCACTGGAACCCCCTCAGCACCAGCAGATCCTCCTTTGTGTCTCCTTGGCGTTTCTGTGCAGATTTTCCCCCTCTGCAGTCCCTGTTCCCCCCAGACCCCTCCTGCAGCCCAGTTTTCCTCCCCCGACTTCTCCCTGAGGCAGAATTGCCCTCCTGAAGGGCTCCCACACCCTGCACACTCCTCCTCCTCCTCCTCTTCCTCCTCAGCCCTGGTTAGGGGCATGGCTCACTCCCTGCTCCCTGCCACAGCAGAGTTCTCAGTCTTCCCACAGACAGCTCTGGGTTTTGGAAAACAGTATTTGTTTCATTCTTAAAAATAAAACAAAACCAGAAAGAAAGCACTTCAAACTAGTTCCCCATTTTCGGAATGCTGAAGCATTTGGATTTGGCCTGAAACTCACCCTGAAAACCACAATGTTTTTTTCTTTAGACATAAATGAAGAGAATGATCCTTCTTAATTTAAGTGTTGGAGGAGGAGGAGGGACTGTGCCATGCCCCGTGCTGGGCAAGGCAGGACTCTGCTGCTTGGTTCTGCCGGTCTTGCTGTGGAATTTGGATTTCCTGAAATGCTCGGCTGAGCTTCCCTCTGCTCTGAGCCCTGCAGCCCAGGCTGCACCTTCCCCAGGGGCTGTTCCCCAGCCAGATCTCCCCAGGTAACCATCTCTCCTGCAGGGAACACCAGGCTCCTCCAGGTGTTCTCTCCATACCTGCCCCTCCCTTGAGCTGTGCTGCCACTAAAAATGGGACTTTTGAGGGAGAAAGTCACAGACACCATTGCAAAGACCCTTGTGCAAACCGTGACCTCTCTTGGGTGCTACACAGGGATTGTTCCCCAGCAGCCCCAGGAATGTCCCTGGACAGAGCAGCAGCCAGGTCTGGCTGGGACTGCAAGCACAGCTCACCCTGAAGTTCTCGGGGTCCACGTGCAGCTTGTCACAGTGCAGCTCCGACAGCTTGGAGTAGGTGCCCTTGAGGTTGTCCAGGTTCTTGATGGCCTCCCCGAAGGAGGTCAGCACCTTCTTGCCATGGGCACGCACCTTGGGGTTGCCGATGATGGCCGTGGGGCTGGACAGGTTCCCGAAGTCAGAGAAGAACCTCTGGGTCCAGGGGTAGACGATCAGCAGCCTGGGGAGAGACATGGGCAGGTGAAGCTGCTGACTCAGGGCTTCCCTGCAGCGCAGGGCCCTCGCGCAGCTGCACCCACCTGGCCAGGGCCTCGGCGCCGCATTCCTCCACGCTGACCTTGGCCCACACGCTGGTGATGAGCTGCTTCTCCTCGGCTGACCAGTGCACCATGGTGGCTGCAGGAGGACACTGAGCTGAGCCGAGCCCCGAGCCTGGGCCGGGTTTTATGGCCTGGGCCAGCCCCTGGCCGGCCCCTGCAGCGGGGCCATTGGCTGGCACGGGCGGGGGTCCCCACCGGGGCAGGCGGGGGTGGCCAGGGTGGGGCCCCCGAGAAGGGGCCTCTGGTTATCCTGAGCTCCAGAGCTCTGTCCCCTGTGGAGCTTTATCCCAGCCCCTCTGTGGGGCAGCTCCTTCCCCTTCCAGCGTGGGCATGCAGAGCAGGGGCTGCAGGAGCCCCAGCCGTGCTCCATCCCCACTGGCCATGGCAGGGGCTCAGGGATGGCCCCTGTGAGCCCCGAGCTCGTGCCCCGGCTCTTTGCACACTGGGCTCTGCCTGGCATCAGTGAGGTGCTGAATGCTCCAAATGCAGAGCCACGCAGAGGGGTTGGTCACCAGCAAACCCTGCAGGTCCTGCCCTGCCCAAGGGCTTGGGGGTCCTTGCACCACCAGGAGCTGTGCTGGAGCTGCTCAGAGGATGCTCAGGCTCTGCAGCCAAATCTGCATTAACCCCAATATCCTTCTCCTGTAATAGAACTTGACCACTTTGATTTATTTGTGCCTTTTGGAGTAATTATAGTTGGACTTTGGAGTCCAACTTCTGAGCTGGACTTCAATTACCATGGTAGATCCTTTCCAACTGGAGATATTCTAAGACAGAGTGTCAGAATGGTTTGGGTTGGAAGGACCATGAAGCTCACCCATGTTGTGCGAGGCCCACCCAGACATTGTCCCCTCAGCTGTGACAGGATGAGCCCGCTGCAGTGCTCTGGGCAGGAGCAGGGGCCGAGCAGCATCACCCATTCCTGCCTTCAGCCACCTCCCTGAGGAGCACTGGAACAGCCTTGGAACACAGGGTTTGCTGCTGCAGGTGCTGCTGTGGGCTCTAAAACCTGCACAGGCTCAGCTCAAGGGTGTCCAGGTGGTGGGGGAAGCCCAGTTCCCCATGTCCCTGCCACGTTCAGCCAGGCCAGGCTCTGCTGGGGGAGAGGTTTGGATTCCCCTGGCACACCCTGGAGCTGCCAGGGCTGCAGGCCCCTCACCAGGAGCAGAGCCCCGGGGAGATTTCCTCTTTTGTTTTCTGCATAAAGCCCCAGGTAACACCATTCTTGCTGAAATCAGCCCAGGGTTGATGCCAAGGTGCCAGGGTCAGTGCACTGTTTGCCTGTTGTTTACCAGAGGGTTTGGCTGGGCTGAGGAAGAGCTGCTGGGTCCTGCAGAGACTGGGGATGATGGCTGAGGGCATGACCAGGATGCAGCAGAGAGCTGCAGCGCTGACCAAGCTCCTCTCACACATCAGTACTTCCTCCAGGGACCATCTCCTGCTCTGTGTCTTTTGCACTGAAAACATGGCAGGAAAAGCAATTAAAAGAAAGCAAATAGCAAGGGAGGTCTCCAGCCTGACAATATCTTTCCCCTCCACTAGTTGTAGACTCTTTTTTTAGTGGAATAGGAATGAATAATCTTCATTAGATTTGCTTACATTTGCCTTTTCTCCAGAAAATCCAGTCCCCAGAGCTGGGGGGCTGGACCATGATGGCAAATGAAGCCAAGCTCAGCCTGGCACGGGCAGGAAGAGGGGATAGGCAGGGAAAAGGCTGCCAGGGCTGCCCACCCTCCTGCACCCCCTTATCAGCCCCTGCAGGACCTGGGTGCTGCCAGTGCTGCACTGGGCACCGCCCAAGGGGTGCTGGCACCCACAGGGACGTTCTGACACCATGGGATGGGAGCAGGAAAAGCAGCATGGGGAGAGGGCACCCCACAGGATGTGTGTGCTGGGGGCACTTGGAGCAGGCTGGGAATGGAGGTGGGAGTGAAGCCACAAGGCAGCAGCAGCGAGGGCTGCTCCCATCCTGCTGTGTCTCAGGGAATGCCAGAGCCTTGGGGGTCTGCTCGGGCTGTGGGATCATGGAATGATAGAGTGGGTTGGGATGGAGGGACCCCACAGCCCACCCAGTGCCACCCCTGCCATGGCAGGGACACCTCCCACTGTCCCCAGTGCCCAGCCTGGCCTTGGGCACTGCCAGGGATGCAGGGGCAGCCCCAGCTGCTCTGGGCACCCTGTGCCAGGGCCTGCCCACCCTGCCAGGGAACAATTCCTCATTGCCAAGATCCCATCCAGCCCTGCCCTCTGGCACTGGCAGCCATCCCCTGTGTCCCTGTCCCTCCAGGCCTTGTCCCCAGTCCCTGTCCAGCTCTGCTGTCCTTCCCAGCCCCAGACACGCTGCTGGCAGGAGGAGACCTGCTCATCCACACAGGTCACTCCTTTCTGCCTGAAGCCCATGAACAATCACCTTCATGGGAAACCACTCATATCTGTCATAAAGCCTATGAAAAGTCATTAAATACTTGGGGGGTTGGTGACTCTGTGCCTGCCCAGTCTCCCTGCAGGAAAAAAAACCTTTTGGAACTTGCTGTGAATCATCTTCTCTCCCTCTCAGTGTGTACCTTGCCAGCAGGAACAACATGCCTCTTTCTTTGGGTGTCGTGACTGAGAAAGGGCATTTATGGGTCACAGGGGGCTTCCAACACCTTCCTGTGGGTCAGGGGCAGAGAGTGAGTGCAGAGATGTGGGTGAGGCAGAGAGAGAGCACGGTGCAACCTGGCTGCCAGAAACCCTGGTTTGAATAGCTTTGCCCAGTATTTTCCCTTAGACGTGGCACATCCTTTCGGCCAAGCATCGCTTTTGCCTCGTCATGCTGTGCTCAGATGTGCTTCCCATGCCAAGAACAAACCCTACCCAAAGAGCCCTGCTCTGCAGACACCCAAACCCACCCAAAACTCCCATCCAGGAAATTAAGTCCCTGCTCTTGGCAGAATGGGCCCCCCCCAGTTGCAGAGTGGGCGGCGCAGGGTGGGAGGGATGTGAATAAACAAAGTCTGCTCAGGCCTCGATAGCAAAATGTTTATCTAAAACCTGCCCCCACCCAGCTGGCTGCTGGGCCCGGGTGACTCAGCTGATTTTGGGTAGGTTTTATGCCAGGGATGAGCCAGGCTAGATTAAAGTCTTCCATTTGTTTATCTTCCCCCTGAAAAACATGAATCCTCTCAATTTCCCTGGTCTAGGAGAGACATGCAGGTTTTACAGTAAAATTCTGAGCAGTTCTCCATGCAAAGCCTTTGATGTGACCCCAGGGGTGGCAGGATTCTATGAACCCCATTATCTTCCCCCCAAAAAAACATGAATCCTCTCCATTTCCCTGGTCTAGGAGAGACATGCAGGTTTTACAGTAAAATTCTGAGCACCCCCAGTGTGACCCCAGGGGTGGCAGGACTCTACCAACCCCACATCCTGCAGGCACAATTTCCAGAGGCCAACCCCACAGAAAGCACCAGACCCACCCAGAAGGAAGGCAGGGGTATTTTCTGCCCAGCCAGCCGTGCCCCCAAGCCCTGGCTGCCCTGAGGGACACACGGAGCAGGCAGAGTTCACAGGATGAGCTTTATTTGGCTGTTAGAAGCGGTTGGGCAGCGGGTGCTGCCGCGCTGCCGCGGCTCCTCAGTGGTACTTGCGGGCCAGGGCGTGGGCCACCACGCGCACCAGCTTCTGCCAGGCAGCCTGGCACTCGGGGGTGAAGTCCTTGCCGAAGTGGGCGGCCAGGACGACGACCAGGATGTCACCCAGGAGCTGTGGGGACAAGAGCAGCCTCAGCTTAGCACAGCCCCACACAAGCACTCACACTGCACCCAGGGGAGCCTCGGGAAATCTGCAGCCCTAAAAACCTCCCCCAGTTAGTCCTTTCTAACATGCACCTTAAACCTGGTCTCTGCTCTTGCTCTAAATCCTGCTACAGTAGCCAAAAATTCTCCAGAGTACTTTGGAGTAAATTTTTCTTTGTCCCTTCTGGCTTTGTTTTGGAGTTTCTCTCAGGCAGAAGAGCCGGCCGAGCCCCCAGCACAGCAGGAGACAGCACTTGGCCCCCCAGAGCACAAACAAGGAGCTCACGCTCACACAGGGGCATTTCTGCCAGCCCCAGCCCAGGGACAAATGGTGGGGTTAATTCCCCACTGAGACACTCCCAGCCAAAGTTTTCTCTCTGTAGATCCTCTTTGACTTCTGGCATCCAGCTGCCATCTCCTGCTCCTCACTCATCTCTCTGTTCTCCTCTGTGCCAAACTTTGCTCTTGCTCCTTCTCTCTTCCCCCTTGGCTCAAACCTCTTCCTGCTCAACAACTGCTCTCACTTTGTTCTCCCCCTCCATTCCCTCACTGGAACCACATCCTCCCCTCCGCTGCCCCCTGCCCACCGCCCCTGTCACCTCTCAGCCCGTGCGGTGCCTCCCCTCGGGCTGCACTGGGTCCCTTCCCTCCCTGTCCCTCTGCACCTCACCCCCATGCCAGCCCCAGCCCCTCTTCCTCCCGCTCTGCCCTGGCTGGGCAAATCCCTCTGGTGGTGGGGATCAGGCTCTGGGCACCCCCTGCGCAGGGGAGGGCAGTCAGGGCAGGACTCACCCTGAAGTTCTCGGGGTCCACGTGCAGCTTGTCGCAGTGCAGCTCGGACAGCGCGGAGAAGGTGTTCTTGATGCCATCCAGGTTCTTGACGGCCTCCCCGAAGGAGGTCAGCACCTTCTTGCCATGGGCCTGCACCTTGGGGTTGCCAACGATAGCGGTGGCACCGGACAGGTTCCCGAAGGAGGCAAAGAACCTCTGGGTCCAGGGGTAGACGATCAGCAGCCTGGGGAGAGACAGACAGACAGACAGAGTCACATCAGCGCTCCCATGGCTGGAGTGTTTCCCTCGGCAGGGGCAGGGGCAGGTCTGGAGCTGCACCTACCTGGCCAGGGCCTCGCCACCGCACTCGGCGACGTTGACCTTGCCCCAGAGGCCGGTGATGAGCTGCTTCTCCTCAGCTGTCCACTGCACCATGGCGTCGGCAGGAGGGCTGCGTGTCGCACGAGGAACTCAGGCTCTGGCTCCCGGAGGATCGCGCACTGGGGAGCCGCTGCCCGGCCCCGCTTTTATCCCTGCGCGGGGCCCCTCCTCTGCCCCCTGCACCCCGTCATTGGCTGCGCCCCCGGGGGGGCCCTGGCACGGGGAGGGGACCCAGCATCGCCCAGCGCAGGGTGGGGCCCAGGCAAGGTGCCCAGAGCACCCCGGGCCTGGCTGGCCCGCCGCCCTCGCCGTCCCTGATTTCCAGCCCTGCTCGAGGGGCCATTATCTCCCCACAGAGCCCCAGCACGGCCCCGTGCACGTTCTGCTGCAGCTCCCCTCTGGGGAAGGTGCCAGCCCTGGCGCCCCTTGGGTGTGCCAGCTCCTGAGGCAGGAGACGCCAACCTGGGGCTCCTGGGTTCTCCCTCTGAATGCAGGAGGTTCTCCTTTTCCTTTTCCTGCAGGACTGGTCAGGCTTTGGCCTCTCCCTTTGCTTTCCCATCAGCTCTTTAGGAGTTTGATTAACTTCAGGATGACACTGCTAAAACCATGGCAAGGCCTCGCAGCCAAGAGGGAGCTCCTGTCTCCAAGAACCTCTTGGGAAAGGTCAGGCAGGGCTGGAAGGAGATGTTATAACCCAGGGCAAACCAGCTCCCAGTTGGCTCACAGGGCGTGAGGAGAGGTGGGAACACTGGGATTACTGGGATCCCACAGAATCCCCAAATCCCTGGAGCTGGCCCAGCCCTGCCAGCCCATGCAGTGCCAGCTGTGCCCCATGGGCACCTTGTCCCCAGCCCAGAGCACTCAGTGCCACCTGCAGGGGACACCTGCAGGGCTGGGCACTGCAAAGCTCCCTGGGCAGCCCCTGCCAAGGCCTGAGCACCCTTTCCAGGAAGAAAAAACATCTGCACAGATAAACATCTTCCTTTCCAGGAAGACAAAGCATCTGCACAGATGTGCAACCTGACAGCGCCTGGCCCAGGGGTTCAGCAGCCTGAGGATCAGTGGAGGCCTGAGAGCTGGGAGAGGCAGCTGGCTCTCTGCTCTTCTGCTCCTGTGCCCAGCTGAAGGTGGGACGGCGTGCAGGGGGCAGGCATGGAGCTCATGGGGCACGGGAATGCCCTGCTGGGGTCTGGGTGACCTTGGAGCAGAGCGTTTGTGTTTGTTCCTGCTCACTGCAGGAGGGGCTGGGCCAAAGGACCCTGGCCAGGCTGGGGGTGACACTGCTCCCTCTGCAAGCAGCACTGGTGTTTGATGGAATCACAGAACCCAGACTGGGCTGGGCTGGAAGGGATCCAAAATCTCATCCAGTCCCATCCCCTGCCATGGGAGGGACACCTTCCACTGTCCCAGGCTTTTTCCAAGTCCCATCTAACCAAGTGTTGAGGGTTGTGTCTGTTACCTTCTGCCTTTGTTAACCTAAGAATCTTGGGGTTTTTAAAAACCCCAAGCCAACAAAACCCCACATGCAGGAAGTTACATGCCATGGCCCCAATCTCCCTATCACTTCTCACACTGCACATTTTCTACTCCACTCACTCTGTGAAAGTTTTCAAACATTAAACCAAGCAATATCACCTGATGTCTCCAAAAAGTGCCAGACTGTTCCTGTTTGTTCCTGTTTTTTGAGGTTTTGTCCTGAACACCCCCCTGGGATCTCCATCTGAGACAAGTTTCACTTGCCTGAAGGAGATCATGGTTCAGTTATGCCCTGTTTGTGAACATTTGCTCCCCCAGCCCCTGTTCCTCCCTCCCCATTCCCACAAAGAACCAGACATCTCCTGTTGGCTGGAGCAGCTGGTGTTTATTGGATGGTTAGAGCCCAGCAGGACCCGAGGAGATTCCCCAGGAGTGTCTCCAGGCAGGGAGGCTCCCAGGAGGCTCAGTGGTACTCGTGGGCCAGGGCGTGGGCCACCACGCGCACCAGCTTCTGCCAGGCAGCCTGGCACTCGGGGGTGAAGTCCTTGCCGAAGTGGGAGGCCAGGACCACGATGAGGGTGTCACCCAGGAGCTGTGGGGAGGGAGCAGGAGCTGTCAGTGGTGCTGTCCCCAGAGCCATTCCCCAGCAGGATCTGTCAGTGGTGCTGCCCCCAGACCCATTCCCCAGCAGGATCTGTCAGTGGTGCTGTCCCCAGACCCATTCCCCAGCAGGATCTGTCAGTGCTGCTGCCCCCAGAGCCCTCCCCAGCAGGATCTGTCAGTGCTGCTGTCCCCAGACCCATTCCCCAGCAGGATCTGTCAGTGCTGCTGTCCCCAGACCCATTCCCCAGCAGGATCTGTCAGTGCTGCTGTCCCCAGAGCCCTCCCCAGCAGGATCTGTCAGTGGTGCTGCCCCCAGACCTATTCCCCAGCAGGATCTGTCAGTGCTGCTGCCCCCAGAGCCCTCCCCAGCAGGATCTGTCAGTGCTGCTGTCCCCAGAGCCCTCCCCAGCAGGATCTGTCAGTGCTGCTGCCCCCAGAGCCATTCCCCAGCAGGATCTGTCAGTGGTGCTGTCCCCAGACCCATTCCCCAGCAGGATCTGTCAGTGCTGCTGTCCCCAGAGCCCTCCCCAGCATGCCCTCTGCTCTCTGGGCAGCTCACAGCACAGCAAGGAGCAGATTGTCCTGGCCCCATCCATGCACTGGGCTCCCAGCACAGCTCGGGGTCTGGCCAAGAGGGACCCCTGGGTGTGCTGGAGCCTCCCCCAGCACCTTCCTGTGCCTGCTCTGCAGGGTCCTCCCTCAGCTTCTACTGGCTTTGCCCCTTCCTTTCCCATCCCTTGCACCCTGGCTGTCCCTGGGGCCAGAACCCTCCTGCCAGAGTGGCTGTGGTTTTCCCTTCTGGTTTAACCACCCCTCACAGCCAAGCCCAGCTCTTCCCTCTAAACCCTGTCTCAGCTCCTTCCCTCTGGCTGCTCCAGGATGTTTCCTCTGACCAGGGCACACTGGTCTGTGCATTTCTGCCCTCTCACCTCGCCTGCCTGGCTGCCTCCCCTCACAGATCCCAGCCCCAGAGCTCCTCTCTGCTCCCCCCAGATATGACTCTCCTTTCCCCTGACTGCCCCTACCCTCCACAGGCTCTTGGGCAGCCCCAGGGTTTCTCTCAAGGTCTCAGGGACTGTCAGACCCCTCTGAGGCCCCTGAAGCCCCTCCTGAGCTCAGCCCCTCTGCCCAGCCGAGGCTGGAGCTGAGCGTGGCTCACCCTGAAGTTCTCGGGGTCCACGTGCAGCTTGTCGCAGTGCAGTTTGCTCAGTGGAGCAAAGCATTTCTTGATGCTGTCCAGGTTCTTGATGGCCTCCCCAAAGGAGGTCAGCACCTTCTTGCCATGGGCACGGACCATGGGGTTGCCAGAGACAGCAGTGGGGCTGGACAGGTTCCCGAAGGAGGCAAAGAACCTCTGGGTCCAGGGGTAGACAATCAGCAGCCTGGAGAGAGGTGGAGGGACAGACAGACAGACACAGAGACGCTGATGTTCCAGTGATGGCAGTGTTTCCCTGCAGTGCAGGGGCAGGAGTGATTCCAGGAGTGATTCCCTGCAGGAGCAGGGGCAGGTCTGGAGCAGCACTTACCTGGCCAGGGCCTCGCCGCCGCACTCAGCGACGTTGACCTTGCCCCAGAGGCAGGTGATGAGCTGCTTCTCCTCAGCTGTCCAGTTCACCATGGTGTTGGCAGGAGGTTCCCCGAGCTTCCCTGAGCAATGCCGAGGATGTGGCTGCCGAGGCTGCCCCGGGGATTTTTATACACGGCTCAGCCTAATCTCAGTGCACGGAGGCACTGCTTGGGGCCAGGGAGGGAGCGGGGCTGCATGAGGGGAGATAGTGGCTTTGGCAGCTGTCCAAGGGGGACAGAGGCCCTGTCCCCCCTCTGTCTGAGTGGGGACAAGCATCACCTCAGCCCCGAGCACAGGGGGAGCTGCCGGCCCGCTGGGGGCTCCGGGCTGCGTCCCTGCTGGGGAACATCATCCCCTCCTGCCAAGTGATCCTTCACGGTGCTTTGCACATGGAATCATGGAATCCCACACCAGTCTGGACTGGGAGGCTCCTTAAAGCCCTGGAGTGCCACCCCTGCCATGGCAGGGACACCTTCCACTGTCCCAGGCTGCTCCAGCCCAGCCTTGGGCACTGCCAGGGCAGCCACAGCTTCCCCGGGCACCCAGAGCCTCAGGGCACTCACCAGCTAAAAACATGGGTTTAAACTCCCTGAGAAAGAATTCCAAGGGCTTCTAAATTTGAGGATTATGGAGCATGGAAAAATCCGAAGGAAGTGTGCTGTGCTGGGCTGGCCCAGGGGCTGTTTGTAGCAGTGGCCACTGGTCCAAGCACTGTGCACCATGAGGCAGTGGGGGGCTGAGTCACCAGTCCCAGTGAGGCAGACACAGCCCCCAGGTGCCTGCCAGGGTGGCAGGGTGGGTGAGCCCGGTCAGGACTGCACCAGCTCTCAGCAGTCCTGCAGAGACCTGGCAAAAACCAAAGGCAAGCACAGCCCGGAGTGCCAGCCTTGGGCTCACCCTGGTGCTCCGTTCAATTTTATTAATTTCCATTATGCTTGAAAATCCCCTGCTTTCTGCCTTGGGCGCAGCAGGCAGCAGCCTGCCTGGGAGATTTGGGAGCTCAGGGAGCTCTCTGGGACACAGGCTGGGAGGGGAAATGTTCATCTCCATGTGCTGAGCAGGGGCAATTTCTGTAGCTCTTTTTGAGTCTGCAGAGTCAAAGGGACATCTCCTTTCCCCAGTGCAAGCCCAGCAGCACCTGACAGCTATTGCCAGCTGGTTTCCAGACAGAAAAGCAGGCCCTGCTCTCTGCCTGGGATGCATTTCACTATGCTCAGGACCCTTCCCTCCAGCATCCTTCCAGGGCTGTTCCCTTTGGTGTGGATGGAAGATCTCTGAACTCCTGGAATCACAGGATCATGGAATGGTTAAGGTTGGAAGGGATCTTCAGGATATCTCATTCTCTCATTCCACCCCCCCTGCCACAGGCAGGGAACCTTCTACTGGACCAGGTCTTGGCCACACACTTGCCCCCTTCCCTGGACAAGAACCTTCCCTTTGGAGACAAACCATCCCAACGAGGGCCACAGGCAGCTCCAGTGAGGGCCCTCCTGCCCCAAGCAGAGTTCCTTGGTCCCTGATTGCAGCAATGTGCCTGCCAAGCTTTACAGAGCCCTTATCAGCAGCAGTGGCATCTGTGCCCAGGCTCTGTTCTGGAGCCAGGCCAGCCTCCACGCTCCTCCAGGGAGTGCAGGGCCTTGTGTCTTATCCAGCAGGTCCTGAGGGTGTCTTTGTTCCTCTTTTAAAATCCCAGAAGGTTTGCATTGGGAGGGACCTCACAGCCCACCCAGTGCCACCAGTGCCATGGCAGGGACACCTCCCACTGTCCCAGCTGCGCCCACCCCTGTGTCCAGCCTGGCCTTGGGCACTGCCAGGGATCCAGGGCATCCTGCATCCATGGCTCTCCTGTACTCTCCTGACCTGGTTTTGGGTCAGGGGGGCTGGTGGTAGCTGTGACTTTGCTCTGTCACAGCAGAGAGGGACAGCTGTCACTGGGAGAGGGGGACACTCTGGCTCTGTGACACAGGCATCACCCCCTTGTCACTGTCCCTAGCCCTGGACAACAGGACTGCCCAGGCACTGGTCAGAGAGCAGGACGTGCTCCACAGCACCACTGGGACGTGTCCAGAGGAGAGGAGCAGCAGAATGGTCACGATGAGATCATTCATTGGGGTGGAAGGTCCCTGCTGAGGTCCCCGGCCCCTGCACTGGGTGCTGACCCAGCCTGGGTACCCCCAGGCCAGGGTGCTGCTGTGCACCCACCACCCAGCGCTGAGTGCTGGAAAGTTCCACAGCTCTGAACTGACCAGCTCTTGGGGAATGGTCTCACCTCCTGCCATCCTGCTGAAATGCCCTTTACTGGTGAAAGAAGCTGTGCTGCAGGGAAGCTGGATTCGAATTTTGGGCTTTTTTCCTAATTCTTTTCCTCCAGCCCCTCAGTGCTGCTGGCAGGGCTGGACCTTGCTGCCTGGCTGTGCAGGACAGAGGGGTGAATGCACATCCCTGCTAGATCAGGAGAAAGGCTGAATATTTTTTCCTAAAACATGCAAAACATGTATTTCATCATTCTGAGACACCAACATGTCTCTCCTTGTTGCTTTTTAGGCTGTTCCTGAAAAAACATTGCTGAAACTGAGATGCCTAGGAAGAATCTTTCAATTCCACTGAAAAGATGTGCTTCATTAAGCCAAAATGAGTAAAAAAAAGGCTCTAACCCATCCTGTGTGAGAGCTGCCCTCATCCCCTGCTCTTGGGATCTTACACATTTCAAATATCAAACTCTGACCAAGATGCACCAATCCTGCACCATCACTGATGCAGAAAATGCTTTTAATCAACTTAATACATCAGTAGGAAACTATGGAGGGGTAAATTCCTGCCTAATCAGTGAATCTCTATGAATTTATATCCTTTCAGATATCCCAGGAGGAGAGGCCCAGGGCCCACGGGCAGCCACAGAGACACAGAACACAAAGAAATCCAGAAAATGAGGTTTTTATTGCCCATTACAGACACGGGTGCCTCCCGAGGCCTCAGTGGTACTTGCGGGCCAGGGCGTGGGCCACCAGCCCCACCAGCTTCTGCCACGTGGCCTGGCAGGCAGGGGTGAAGTCCTTGCTGAAGTGGGCGGCCAGGACGATGACCAGGATGTCACCCAGGAGCTGCAAGGGGAAGGCAAGAGGGAAATCAGGTCAGCAGAGTGCTGGGCACCCCTGGCCCGGGACCAGCGAGCTCAGCTCCCCCGTGGGTGCTGGGGCCGTGGCCCAGGGAAGCTCTGCCAGCTGCAGGACAAGAGCCCTGTGCTGGCTGTGGGCATGGGTGCCCACCTGCTCCAGCTCTGCTTCCTCACACATTTTCCAGCCACTAGACATTTTTCTGCCTTTCCTTTTTCTGCTGTGAAACCTCACACCTACTTCAGCTGAGGGTCAGTGCGAGGCCCACCTTCTACATCCCCAGAGCCAGGCTTAAACAGGAGCTGGAGCAGAGGCCAACATCCTGCTCCTCTTCTCCAGCCATGCTTGCACGAGCCCCCAGGCTTTTAGAGAATCCCCCTCTGTGTGTCACCACATTTGTCATTGAAGGCCAGAGCCCAGTATTACCCTGCACTATGGAATTCCCAGCCTTCCCCTGTCCCCCAGCTCCCACTCCAGTCAGCCAGGTCCTGTTTGGTAACTAAAACACAAGCTAGTGATGCCTGTTGGAAACCCCCCAGGCACTGAGGTGCTCTGAGGAAGGAGGGACAGAGGGCAAAGCTCCAAGCACAGCTCACCCTGAAGTTCTCGGGGTCCACGTGCAGCTTGTCACAGTGCAGCTCCGACAGCTTGGAGTAGGTGCCCTTGAGGTTGTCCAGGTTCTTGATGGCCTCCCCAAAGGAGGTCAGCACCTTCTTGCCATGGGCACGCACCTTGGGGTTGCCGATGATGGCCGTGGGGCTGGACAGGTTCCCGAAGTCAGAGAAGAACCTCTGGGTCCAGGGGTAGACGATCAGCAGCCTGGGGAGAGACACGGGCAGGTGAAGCTGCTGACTCAGGGCTTCCCTGCAGCGCAGGGCCCTCGCGCAGCTGCACCCACCTGGCCAGGGCCTCGGCGCCGCATTCCTCCACGCTGACCTTGGCCCACACGCTGGTGATGAGCTGCTTCTCCTCGGCTGACCAGTGCACCATGGTGGCTGCAGGAGCTCACTGAGCTGAGCCGAGCCCCGAGCCTGGGCCGGGTTTTATGGCCTGGGCCAGCCCCTGGCCGGCCCCTGCAGCGGGGCCATTGGCTGGCACGGGCGGGGGTCCCCACCGGGGGTCCCCATGCAGTGGTCACTCTGCCCTGAGGTGTGGTCACTGAGGAAAGCCTGTGAGTCCCTTAACAGACCAGGCCAGGACACAGGACCCTCTTATCTCTGTCTCCCTCAGCCCTGGCTGCTGTTCACCACAGGCATGGAGATTCCGCCCATCCCTGAACAGGCACAGACCCCTCCGAGAGGTGCTTCGGAATCACAGAATTCTCTGTGTTGGAAAGCACTTTAAAGCTCTTTAAAGCTCTTTAAAGCACTTCTTGTTCTCTCCCCTGCCATGGACAGGGCACCTTCCACTATCCCAGGCTGCTCCAAGCCCTGTCTGGCCTTGGACACTTGCAGGGATGGTGTTGCTGAAGCAGAGGTCACCGTGCTCTGACTGCTCCAGCTTGACCTTCATGCCATGGAGTCATAGAAGCATGGACTATCCTGAGCTGAAAGGGACAGAGTCCCAGGATCCCTGGTGCTGGAAAAGCCCTCCCAGCTCTAGGTTTCCAGGAATAGCTGTGTGGGTAACCAGGCTGGGCTGCACCTGTGAACAGGCCCCTCTGCTCTGCCCACGAGTGTGCAGTGTGAGCCCTTCAGGGGTCTCTCCCTGCTGGGAGTGAAAGGCCTTGCACAGGGACAGCAGGACCCTGCCCTGTCACAGCCCCAGCAGCAGCATCCATTTCCACAAGGGCAAGCTCTGCCTACAGGCTTTTGGCTGACTCTGCCTGACACCTGCACAGGTGTTTTCCTGGTTTCCAGGCCTCCAGTGAAGCTGTGCCCCTGTGCTCAGAAAGGCAAAGCCAGGATGCTTGAGCTGTCAGGCATCCAGACACAACCATGGACATGGAATTGTTCCAGGCCAGGCTGGATGGGGCTTGGAGCAGCCTGCTCTGGGACAATATGTCCCTGCCCAGTGCAGGGAGCTGGAACTGGCTGATTATCCAACCCAAACCATTCCAGGATTCTTTGAATCCATGGCTTTGGGTCTGACTCTGGGATATTTAGGAAATCTCATGCAGACCTCTGAAATCTTCCAGTTACAGACTGATACTGGTCCATTGATCTGGGAAGGCTGGAGAGGGACTTCTTACATGGGGAGGCAGAAATAGGACAAGGGAGAATGGCTTCCCACTGCCAGAGGGCAGGGCCGGATAGGATCTTGGCAATGAGGAATTGTTCCCTGGCAGGGTGGGCAGGCCCTGGCACAGGGTGCCCAGAGCAGCTGGGGCTGCCCCTGCATCCCTGGCAGTGCCCAAGGCCAGGCTGGGCACTGGGGACAGTGGGAGGTGTCCCTGCCATGGCAGGGGTGGCCCTGGTGAGGTTTAAGGTCCCTCCCAACCCAAACCAGTCTGGCATTGTGTGATCTCACTGGAGACACAGTGGCACGAGCCCATCACCGTGATCCCCTTGGGGCATTCACATCTGCAGGCACATTTGACTTCTCACCACAGAGTTCTATGAGACGTTATTAATTTTTTCCACTCCTGGGCCGTGGGAGAGGTGCTTCCAGCAGCCCCAGGCAGGCTCTGATAGCCTGGGCAGTGGGGCTGTGTGGGGCAGATAAAGGTATCAGCAGGGCCTGGTGCTGCCTGGGCTCCTCACCTGCACAGCAGACACACGGCACACCCCTGCTTCTCAGCAGATCTGGGCACTCCAGAAGGTGACAAATTCACCCTACAGAGCTACAAGGAGTGTGATGGAGTAGAGCAGCCCTGAATTCCCAGGCAGGCATTCCCATCCTGAGGCAGCAACTGCTCGCCCAGCTGGGGATGACAATAAACGGCCTCAGTGGCCTCTGCATTTATTACCTCTCTGCAGCCTGAATTGCCTGCCATTGAAATTAAACCCAGGCTGCATCTGGGGCTGTTCTAAGCAATGCACTCGCCTCGCCTCTGATAGGAGATTCATTTCAGCTCTGCAAGGCCAAGCTTGAAAAGGGAAAAGATAATGATGCTTCTCTGCTGCATCTGAACCAGCAGCAGGGAAATGCTCAGGGAGGGGCAGCAGGAGGGTGAGCTGGGACAGGCAGCACAACATCAAAAACAGGCTGGAGGGGAGTGTTGACTGCAGCATTAATAGTATTTTTAAAACGTGGTTAATAAATGCTGGGTTTTTGGAGCCAGTTGAAACATGCAGAGATATGGCTTGTGGTGAGAAGCCTGCAAGCCTGGACCCACGCTGTGACCCATCAGGGCCTGGTTTTACTGGTGTTTTTACTGTTTACTGGTGGTTTTACTGGGTTTTACTGGTGTGGGAGCAAGATGACTTTTCATGGATAAGTAATGATGGCCATAAAGAGCTGAGGGGGAAGGAGGAAGGCAGAGGAAACAGGAGGAAGAGAGGCAGAAGTAATTTCCATTCAGACAGGCCCACTCCATGCCGCTCCCCTGTACTGATCCCTCTAATGGTTGGTTTTATCCCCACAGCAGCTCTCTAACCTCTAAATCCCTTCAGATGGGCACAACAGCAAAGGAATAACAGCAGGTGAATCAGCCTCTTAATCGTATTAGGGTCTTGTCCCTGTGCCTGGGGACTGTCTGGCATGGCAGTGGCCTTTTGCAGCCACTCTGTAAATGTACACCTCAGCTCCAGCCCCTCCTGCCCCACAGGTCCCACTGGCCCATTTGGCTGTGGACAGTCTGGGCTGGCTTGAGGGCAGAGGTGATTTCCCACCACACTGCTGCTGCAGGCTCCCAGGAAGGGCTGGCTACAGAATGGAGCTCAGGGCAGCAGGGGATGTCAGGAACCCCTGGAAAACTGGAGAGGGGCTGGGAACAAGGCCTGGAGGGACAGGAGCCAGGGAATGGCTGCCAGTGCCAGAGGGCAGGGCTGGGTGGGATCTTGGCAATGAGGAATTGTTCCCTGGCAGGGTGGGCAGGCCCTGGCACAGAGAAGCAGAGCAAAGCCAGATGGTCCCAGATTTTATGGAAAGGGGCAGAGTAGGTGCTCTAAGCCCATGCAGGATGTGGTCAGTGATGAATGCAGGGAAATGCAGAATGAGTGTGTCTGAATCACCACAATTTGTACAACTCCCCCTGGCTGGGACTGGTTGTTACCTGAACATGGTGGAAAAGACTTTCTGGAAATGCAGTTTTCTCCTTAGAAGGGAGAGGGATACTGGGAGACACCACAGGCAGCAGAGGTGTGGGGGCTCCACAGTGGAGACCCCCAGCAGGCTGGAATTGTAGGGCAGGCTGGAATTGTAGTGCCATCCCCACCGAGGGACTCTGCTCTCAGCACAAGGACATTCCTGTTTGTTTCTCTGCTGTAACAAGCAGGGGAAATGCAGCGGAGGTTAAAGGAATTCCTCTCTGCCCCTAACAAACTCCTCTCATTTCAGGATCCAGATTTAACCCTTTTAGGTCTGACTGCAAGAGGTGTGGAGAACCCCTTGCTCTGACTGCTCCAGCTTGATCTTCATGCCATGTAATCATAGAAAAATTGAATATCCTGTGCTGAAAGGGACAGAATCCCAGGAAAATCCCATGCAGTGCCAGCTGTGCCCCATGGGCACCTTGTCCCCAGCCCAGAGCACTCAGTGCCACCTGCAGGGGACACCTGCAGGGCTGGGCACTGCAAAGCTCCCTGGGCAGCCCCTGCCAAGGCCTGAGCACCCTTTCCATGGGCAAATTCCTCCTGACAAAGGACCTACAAAGATCATTGTGTCCAGCTTCGGGCCCTGCAGAGGACCACTCCAGGAATCCCAACATGTGCCTCACTTCTCATACAAACTTGTTTTAATTGACTTGGAGCCTTTCATGGTATTGCTTTAATTTTATAGGAAATCTCCTGTGTCTGGAATGTGGGTCTTGGGTGACACTGCTGGGGCTGGATGCAACAGAAAGGCCCAGGAACCTGCTGGGCACAGCAAGAGACCTGTCCCGACCCTGTTTGTTTGTCCATCCCTGTCCCTGTGACCCACCAGGATGTGGCACTGGAGCCTCCCTGCCTGGAGGGTTTGCTCTGGCCCTGGCCCTGGCTGGGCTCCATCTCAGCACAGGAGGGACCTGGGCTGGAGGGGACACTGAGGGGACACTGAGGGGGACACTGACGGGACATTGAGGGGACGCTGAGGGATGCTGAGGGGACACTGAGGGGACCCTGAGCGGGACACTGAGGGGACACTGAGGGAGGGCCACGTTGGCCAGGGAGGGCAGGCAGGGCTGAGGGAGGCAGGCGGCTTTGCCAGCTGTGCCCCCCAGCCCCGTGCCCACCATGGAGCTGTCCCAGCCCCGGGGCTCGGGCTGTGGGCCCATCCCGGCCCATCCCGGGCTATCAGCCGGGACCCCCGCCCTGGCCGGCCCCCGGAGCTCCCCCCTATCGGCCCGGGCAGCCCAGAGCCCCTCCCCGGGGCCGGCCCCGATAGCCCCGGGCTGCAGCCCCAGATAAGCCCGGCCCAGGCGGCTCCGGTTGTTTGGGGCCGGCAGGGTCAGCACGGGGGTGGACAGACGGATGGACAGATCTCCATCCACACAGGATGCAGTTCTGCTATGGAATCATGCAGTGCTTTGGGCTGGAGGGACCTCACAGCCCACCCAGTGCCACCCCTGCCATGGCAGGGACACCTCCCACTGTCCCCAGTGCCCAGCCTGGCCTTGGGCACTGCCAGGGATGCAGGGGCAGCCCCAGCTGCTCTGGGCACCCTGTGCCAGGGCCTGCCCACCCTGCCAGGGAACAATTCCTCATTGCCAAGATCCCACCCAGCCCTGCCCTCTGGCACTGGCAGCCATTCCCTGGCTGCTGTCCCTGCAGGCCTTGTCCCCAGTCCCTCTGCAGCTCTCCTGGAGCCCCTGCAGGCCCTGCCAGGGGCTCTGAGCTCTCCCTGGAGCTTCTCCTCTCCTGTCCATGGGGTACATTGAGTTTTCCTATCCTGTTTTCCTCTCAGGGCAGCTGAAAGCTGTTCCAGGACAGGGGTTCAGGGTGTCCTCCATCCCTGCCCAGTACCCCCAGTCAGGATTCACACGGACCAGGAGGATGGGACAGGACTCTCCTCAGGACCCTTCCCTCTGCTCCTGCAGCCATGGCACTGCTCTCCCCCTCCCAGAGCTCCTGTCCCCCATGGCCCCTGGGGGAGCCCAGGGCTCCATGGACAGCCTGAGCCAAGCCCTGCTGCAGGAAAAGCACCTGAACCATGCCTGATTGTGCTGTGGTGGCAGCAGGGGGTGCAGAGCAGGTACCCTCAGCCAGGTACCCCCAGACCCCTCAGAGTGAGGGCCTTGCTTTTCCTCAGCAGCTCCAGCACTCTTTATGCCAGGCCAGGTGAGCTCTGAAGGGTCTCACAGTGGTGCCAGCACTGCACCTGCCACAGGCCCAGCTGGTTCTGCCTCTCACTGCTTTGCAGAAGGTTCCCTCGATCACACACCCCCACAAAAATCCCAGCATTGTCTGGGAACCACGAGAGCTGTCCTGGACCTCACAGTGCTGGGGCACATGCTAACAAAAGGTTTTCTGTGTGTAAGGATGGCTCCAGGTCAGGCAAGGCCTTTTCTCCTCCTGCTCATGGCATGGCACCAGCTGGGTCAGGACATTTTTTATGGGTCTTGTTCTGCCTTTACTGCCTTACAGCTGGCAGTGGATAGAGCCAGACCTGTTCCATGTTGGGGCTGGTCTGGGGAGGGCAGACCTGCCCTGACTCCACATCTGACCCCAACCTGCCACTGGGCTCTTATTCAAGTACCAAAAGGGGCTCTGAAAATGGGGTGGAACCTGGGGAAGTCCCCCTGCAGAGGCTGAGGGGTTGTTTGGGGGCTGGAGGGAAGCTCTCCCTGCTCCAGGTGAGGCACTGGACCTGGTCCCTGGGGCAGCCCCTGGCAGAGCCTCTCCCACTGCCCCAACAGAGACCATGGGGCTCATCCCAGCACCTCAGGGGTCCCAGGGCTGTGAGTGAGTCAGGGCTGGCCTGAGCTCCATCACTCACTCTGCTCAGCTCTGCCCTGCACCAGCACTGGGCAGAACCAGGGAGCCCCAAACAGCAGCTGAGCTGAGGTGGGCTCAGGGCACAGAGCCCACAGACCCCCGGCATGTTCCTGTCTGAGGCTCCTCTTCACACACCCAGGCAGAAAGGGAGCTCTGAGCCCCGGGCCAGGACTGGGACCAGGGCCAGGATCAGTTCCAGGATCAGGATCAGACTCAGGGCCAGGGTCAGGATCAGGATCAGGGCCAGGAGGTCAGGACCAGGGTCAGGATCAGGACCAGGATTGGGACCAGGGCCAGGATCAGTTCCAAGATCAGGATTGGGACCAGGGTCAAGATCAGGACTAGGGTCAGGACCAGGACCAGGATCAGGACCAGGGTCAGGACCAGGGTCAGAGTTGGGATCAAGCTGAGGGGTCTCACCCCCATGCCCAGGACTGGAGCCCGTTCTCTGCAGTTTATGGGGTGTTTATGGGCTCTGCCATGCCAGACTGGTGGGATGAGTTTGCAGAGGCTCAGGGTGCTGAGTCACGGTGCTGGCCCCAGCCTGGCCGTGCTCAGGGGTGATAACTGGGGTGGCACAAACAGGAGCCTTGTGGGCAGCGATAAGGCAGCCCCTGGCCCCAGGGCAGTGTCCCCTTTCTGCTGAGTCAGACTCTGACACAGCAGAAAACATTTCTGCTGAGCCAGAGGGGCAGCAAGGGGAAAACAGACAGCTTTTTAAATGGATTCTTTATTTTGCTTAGCAGAACCAGGCAGGCAGCTCTGGACTCCCCAGCACGGGCTGCTGACTGCTGTGTCAGCGAGGGGCTCAGGACCCTTCTCTGTCTGTGGGGCAGAGCCCGTGGCAGGGTCAGGAGCTCTGCATTCCCAGAGGGATGGTGAGACACGTCCTGAGACCCAGCCCCTCCTCTCCATCCCCCTTCTGCTGCCCTGCTGCAGGTCTGGGGGCAGGGGGTGTGGAAGGTGCCAGCTGCTGCTGAAGACTTCCCTGTTTCCCTGAGAGAGGGAATTTCACACCTTGTCCTCCTCCTCCCCTGCTCCCCCTGTGCTGGCCACAGGCAGGGCTCCCTTGGGGAAACTGAGGCACAAAGCAGAGTGGCTGCTGTCCAGAAATGCCATGAAATGCTCATGGCAGGGGCAGATGCCCTTCAGGACAGGGCCATGTTTGCTGTCCCATGTCCTGCTCCTAGCCAGGGACACACAGCAAGATAAAGTCTTCCTCATAATGAATAGAATTCCTTAAAATGTTTATAATTCTTTAATTAGAATCATGGCATCATGGCATCCCAGACTGGTTTGGGTTGGAAGGAACCTTAAAACCCATCCATTTCTACCCCCCCTGCCATGGACAGGGACACCTTCCACTGTCCCACGCTGCTCCAAGCCCTGTCCAGGCTGGAGGTTCTGACTGGACAGTGATGCCCAGCCAGTCTGGGGGTGGGGGTGTAGCCAGGTGTGCCCTAGCCAAGCCCCTGCTGTGCTCCCAAGCCAGCCTTTTCCACTGGGAGTGGGGAGCTTTTGGGTCTGTGTGGTTCAGGGTGACCCACAGCACAAAGTGACTGTGTTTGGAAGCATGCAGCTGTCCAGGCTGAGCTCCATGGATTCAAAGGCACAACATTCACCCAGGATCTCCTGTGACCCCAGCAGCTTGTGTTTTTCACAAGTCCCTTCCAAACAGGCCCTGAGAGGGGGTCTGGAGGCACCAGCACTGCCCCAGGAAGCTGCCACATTCCTAGCAGAAAGGAAAAGGCACTTCCTGGGGCAGTCACCTGTCAGCTTCCAACCCACTGTTCATTTTTGACCATCTATAAATGTTAGAATCAGGAATTAAACACTCTCTTTTTTACCTCAGAGAGCTGCAGGTCCGTGTTGTTTTATTTTAAAAGCTGCCACATTCCTAGCAGACAGGAAAAGGCACTTCTGGAGCAGCCTCTGCTGGTTCATGCCCAGGGAACCACGGACCTCTGGGGGATGCAAAAGGACCCACAGACCCTCGGGATGAGGCAAAAGCACCAACCGATTTTTTGTTGACACAAACAGCAGCAAATCCGCTTTTCCAGGCAGGGAAACTGAGGCAGGGAGGGAAGACCAGCAGGAGTGACTGGGGCAGACCCAGTTTGTTCTCCTGGGACCCCCCAGCTGCCGTGAGACCCTGCTGCTCCCATCAGTGCCTGGGATTTCCTGCAGAGGTGCTGGGCTTTGGCTGCTCCAAGCCCATCCCTAGCCTTGGCTGTGGGTTTTCTGCCAGGCAGGGTTTGGTGCTGAGCTCTGCTGATTCGGGGTTTCTCCACCCTCAGAGGTAAAACCTGGGTGGGATCCTGGAGTGGTGAGAGGCAGAGGGAGCAGAGCAGAGCTGGGGCTGAGCTGCCCCTACCCTACAAGGCTCACTTTACCCCACTCAGTTCAGAGGTGTCCCAGGCATGAGGCTGGAGCTACGGGGCAGCTGCTCCCCAGGGTTTGCAGCTTCCAGGTGTGGGAAGCACCTGCACCCCTGTCCCAAAAACCCCTGCCCTAAATCTCCTTGTTCTGCACTGTCCCAGCCCCAGTGCCCTGGGGAACCTCCTCTGTGCCCAGCTGGTCCATCCCTGCTAGGAGCCCAGTAAATAACTCTGTGATTTGAGGCTGCACCCGCCAGCCCCAGCCCTGGTGTGTGGCACAAAAGGGGCTGAGATAAGGCCCTTGCCCAGCTCCCTGCAGCATCCAGCACGGGCTGTGCAGAGCTGGGGCCAGGGAGGATGGGGCATGGCAGAGGTTCGGGGCACTCAGGGCTGGCCTCTGGCAGCTCCTGTCTCTCGGGCTGGACACTGCACTGTAGCTGTGCTGCTCTCACTGGCCCTGTCAGGTGCTGCGGCCTGAACGTGACTTCTGCTCCTCCTTCCATTCTGTGTCATGTGGGGATGGTTGTGGGAGAACCTTCCCCACGTCACAGCCAGCAGCTCAGTGCAGGCCCAGGTCAGCCCTGCAGGGCAGCAGGGATGGCTGGGAGGGGAACTGTCCCTTTGTTCTTTTTAAGTTTTTCTGAACCTCCTGATGTTTACATCCTTGTAATGAACTTTCTCATGCACTTTATGAAAACAACTCATTGTTTTGCATTCTTTTATAGAGGAAAATAAATTTGATGGACTGTTGGTTTGTCCAGTGTCATTGGAGAGGTGGCACTGTCACCTTCCAATCCACTGTTCACTTTTGAAAATCTATAAATGTTAGAATCAGGAATTAAACACTCTCTTTTTTACCTCAGAGAGCTGCATGTCCGCGTTTTTTTATTTTAAAAATAAGATAGCGACAGGGAGCAGAGGCTGGAAAGCCCCAGCTCTGGAGCTGGAAAGGGACAGTGGGGCCCAGGGCCTGGGCATGGCTCTGGACAGGCTCCTGCTCTGCCCTGGGCTGCAGAGTGCCCACAGAGATGGGGCCAGGCGGGCGAGGGCCGTGTCCTGCCCGGGCCATGCCTGAGGAGCAGCAGGGCTGGCTGCTGGGGGCCGTGCCCACGGGGCACTGCTGCTCTGGTGGCGCTGGGCACAGGCACAGTTCTCGGGGACGTCCTTTGGCCAGCAGGCCCCAGGCAGCCCATGGTCCCCAGCTGTTGCGGTGTGATGTCATGGTTTGCCTCAGATACCCCGGGGTTCTCCCTGAAGATTCCTTCCCCAGGTGTGTCAGTCACCTCTCCTTTCCCCTCCCTGACCCCTGCTGAGCGCTGTCTGTCAGTCCTGGCATTCCAGAAGGGCCTCCAGTGATTGGCAGGGTTCAAAGGATGCCCCCTACCCTTGGGGGGACACTGGGCCATCCAGGTGTCCTTTGTCCCCTCAGACTTCCCCCCCACACACCTGGTTGGTGGTCCCCCGTGTTCCTTCCCTCTCCCCCAGGTAAAAGGGCGAGCAAACCACAGGGTTTGGGGAGTTCTGTTGGAGCTCTTGCTGCATTCAGAGGCCTGTGGGCCTGAATAAAGCTCTGGATCCAAACCCTCCATCAGAACCAACTCCTTTCCTTAAAGTTTCTCTGGCAGAGGGAAACCAGAGCTCTTGCATGCCTGCACTTGCCTCCAAGTGCCCAGCTGCAGCATCCTGCTAGCCTATAGTGTCCCTGGGGTGAAACACCACACACCCAGCCAGCCAAAAGTGTCTGTGGGTGAAACACCACACACCCAGCCAGCCAAAAGTGTCTGTGGGTGAAACACCACACACCCAGCCGCCCAAAGTGTCTGTGGGGTGAAACACCACACACCCAGCCAGGCAAAAGTGTCTGTGGGTGAAACACCACACACCCAGGCAGGCAAAAGTGTCTGTGGGTGAAACACCACACACCCAGCAGCCAAAAGTGTCCCTGGGGTGAAACACCACACACCCAGCCAGGCAAAAGTGTCTGTATGGTGAAACACCACACACCCAGCCAGGCAAAAGTGTCTGTATGGTGAAACACCACACACCCAGCCAGCCAAAAGTGTCTGTGGGGTGAAACACCACACACCCAGCCAGCCAAAAGTGTCTGTATGGTGAAACACCACACACCCAGCCAGCCAAAAGTGTCTGTATGGTGAAACACCACACACCCAGCCAGGCAAAAGTGTCCCTGGGGTGAAACAGCACAGTGCCACTGTTTGGTCGAGCACCAAGGGCCAGACAAGCTCAGGCACATCCTGTCTGGCTATATTGGTAATATTCTAATACCCGGCCATCCAGGCTTGGCCCTGTGTGTGTGAGGGGCTGGATGGGGGTCACAGCAGGAGAGGGGTCTGGGCCTGGCAGGGCCACCCTGCACACCTGGGCTGGGCTCCCAAACAGGAGCTGACACTGCAGCAGCTCCCGGGTTTGCCAAGGGACCTTCATGGAACCGTGGCTTTTGGGCTCGGCCAGTAGCCAGAAACCAGGTGGTTTCTCTTTAAAATTACACCAGTTCTGTCCTCCCTGCTTTGTCTCTGCTTCACCTGGAGCGTTTTGCCTGGCTCAGGCTGCACGGCCAGCCTGCTGGAAACAGCAGTCATTCCACAATTAGCAGGCAGTAATGAGGCTGCTGGAGCTTCCAGGGGATGCTGCAGTTCAGCCTCCTCAGCTGGCCCATTTAAACTGGGAATCACAGAATCACAGACAGGTTTGGGTTGGAAAGAACCTTAAAGGCCATCTCATTCCAGCCCCCTGCACTGCCATGCCATGTCCCCAAGTGCCACTTCTGAGACAATCTCTGCCCAGAGACACTGGCAGAGCCTTGTCCACAGGTGAGACCCCCTGTCCTCCCCCTCAGAGCTGTCCTCAGACCCCATCCCGTGGGAAGGAGCTTTGGGACACACTGTGGGTGGCAGAGGCTTCCCCACCCTCAAAAAGGAGTGAGACAAATCCAAAGGAGAGCCCTTGGGTCCCCAAAGAGCCCCTGGGTCTGGCATGGAGGAGACACTGTGGGTTTTCCTTGTGCCCAAACCTTGGCTTGCAGCCCTTGGGTTCCCAAAGAGCCCCTGAGTCTGGCATGGAGGAGAAAACTGTGGATTTTCCTGTGGGTTTCCCTGTGCCCAAAAACTGTGGATTTTCCTGTGCGTTTTCCCGTGGCCAGGCTGGGACGGGCAGCGCCAGCCCGAGCTCCTGGGGCAGCATCTCCAGTCTGGTACTCAGGAGGGTAACTGGGGAGCCCACAGGGTAACTGGGGAGCCCAGACGGTAACTGGGGAGCCCAGACGGTAGCTGGGGAGCCCACAGGGTAACTGGGGAGCCCAGACGGTAACTGGGGAGCCCCGAGGGTAACTGGGAGCCCGGGGACACCCGCAGGGCCAGAGGCGGGTGCCGTGTGTCCCCGGCAGGGCAGGAGCGGGCCGGGGTCCCCTGGGCAGAGCCCCCTGCCCTGTGCCGGGAGCGGCCCAGCGCGGGGCCAGCGGCGGAGCGCGGCTCGATGCCTCCCTCTGCCGGGGCTGCGGCCCCAGCGGGCACCGACCGGCCCGGGGAGCGCGGGTGGGGATCGGGGATCGGGGGTGGGATCGGCTCAGGGGGTGGGGTGGGGATCGGGGAGGGGGGATGCGGGATGTGAGATGTGGGATGTGGATGTGGAATGTGGATGCGAGATGTGATATGTGGGATGCGGGATATGGGATGCGATGCGGGATGTGGGATATGGGATGCGGGATGTGATATGTGGGATGTGGATGTGGAATGTGGGATGCGAGATGTGATATGTGGGATGCGGGATATGGGATGCGATGTGGGATGTGGGATGTGGATGCAGGGTGAGGGAGGCAGATGTAGAGGCAGGAGATGGGATGTGATGCAGAATCCAGGGGCAGGAGGCAGATGCAGGATGCAAGAGGCAGGTGGGGGAAGTGGAAAATGCAAATGCAGGAGGTGGGTGTGGATGCAGGAGGAGGGAGGTGGGATGCAGATGTGAATGAGGGATGCAGATGGGGATGCAGGAGGAGGGAGGTGGGATGCAGATGTGGATGCAGGAGGAGGGAGGTGGGATGCAGATGTGGATGCAGGAGGAGGGAGGTGGGATGCAGATGGGGATGAGGGATGCAGATGGGGATGCAGGAGGAGGGAGGTGGGATGCAGATGGGGATGGGGATGTGGATGGGATGCAGGAGGAGGGAGGTGGGATGCAGATGTGAATGAGGGATGCAGATGTGGATGCAGGAGGAGGGAGGTGGGATGCAGATGGGGATGCAGGAGGAGGGAGATGGGATGCAGATGGGGATGCAGATGTGGATGGGGATGCAGGAGGAGGGAGGTGGGATGCAGATGTGGATGCAGGAGGAGGGAGGTGGGATGCAGATGGGGATGAGGGATGCTCCAGTCCCTGCTGCCCCCATCACCCTGTGGCCTCAGGCTGCACTGGGGGCTCCCCAGGTCACCAAGGAGAGGAACCATCTCCACAGAGTCACACAGGTTGCCCCATGCCAGATGCACCCAGAGGCTCTTGGTGCCATGTCAGGACCTTCATGGAAAGGTTTTTTCTTCCATCCTTCTTCCTTCTGTCACATTCCTCCTTTTCCTGGAGCAGGGAGACAGCCCAGAAGTTGAGTCCCTGTGAGAGGCTGCTCTCCTGCACGGCCTCTGCAGAGGAACCTCAGCAAAGCTCAGTCAGAGCCAGGACCCACGTGCCTTGGGGAGGTCTGGGGGACAACGGCCACCACCTCCCTGCCCCAAGGATCACAGGATCATTACAGTGGCAAAAGACCTCCAAGATGGAGAGAAACCATTTACAAGAGCCCAGAGGGACAGGAGCCAGGGAATGGCTGCCAGTGCCAGAGGGCAGGGCTGGGTGGGATCTTGGCAATGAGGAATTGTTCCCTGGCAGGGTGGGCAGGCCCTGGCACAGGGTGCCCAGAGCAGCTGGGGCTGCCCCTGCATCCCTGGCAGTGCCCAAGGCCAGGCTGGGCACTGGGGACAGTGGGAGGTGTCCCTGCCATGGCAGGCGTGCAAGGAGATGATCCTTCAGGTCCCCTGCCACCCAAACCACTTCCTGATTCCATGATTCTCTGGTGTGCCTTTACCTTTGTGCCTACCTGGGAGCCCCAGGTAGGCCTGTGGCAAACCCACCTGGTGGTGGGTCTCACAGCTTACCCAGCCTGTCTGGGATGATGCATCAGGCAGGAATCCCACCTCGAGGTGGGGCCTCTCTCCCTTGTCAGCTCCTCTGCAGACCCTCAGAGCTGCTCCTTAAAGCTGCCAATTTCTGGGAGCTTCATTTGCTTTTCTGGTTAATCTTTAACTCCCCTTTGTGCCCACAAGAATAACTGTTCTCACTGATAACCCCTGGCTGATCCCTGTGATCCCTGTGGGCTCTGCTCCCTAATTAACTGATGGAAATCGCTGATATCCGTGGCACAATAGCGTGGATATCCAGCACTCTGCTATAGAATATTTTAGATTTTATTGAGGTATTTATTCATTCTTTTTTTAGCAAAGAAAGCAGGCACAGCCTCATTCTCCATTAGACCTTTTTGTGGGAGGGAAATCAATAAAGGAAATTATGTTTGGTTCAAATATTTATGCTGTGACATCACTCAGGGTATGGGCATTTCTCCAAATTAACCACATGAAGTGTGCAAAGCACAAGGCCACATCTGACCATAAAAAAGGCATACACAGAGTCATGGAATCGTGGAATGGTTTGGATTGGAAGGGACCTTAAAGTCTACAGGATCAGAGAATCATAGAATAGAATCATGGAGGCTGGCCCAGCCCTGCCAGCCCCTGCAGTGCCAGCTGTGCCCCATGGGCACCTTGTCCCCAGCCCAGAGCACTCAGTGCCACCTGCAGGGGACACCTGCAGGGCTGGGCCCTGCAAAGCTCCCTGGGCAGCCCCTGCCAAGGCCTGAGCTCCCTTTCCATGGGCAAATTGCTGCTGCTGTCCAAGCTGAGCCTGCCCTGGCCCAGCCTGAGGCTCTATCATTGTGAGAATTCACAACTCTCAGGTGGAACTTTATCATCCAAGTCTGTGCAGAAATTCCAGTTGGCACCAGGTGATGAGCTTGCCCTTCAATTTTAGCATAATTTCTGCTGTCTTTCTGAGCTGTGTGACCCCACCACCCCTGTGAGCCTCCAGCACAGACCCCCAGCTCCAGCCCAGCTCATGCCACGACTGTGGGGTCACACTTGGCTTCCTGCAGCTTTCTGGTGCTGCAGGGCTGACCCGATTTTTGCTCTGTACACAACTGGAGTCATGTTGGCCATGAGAATGTCAGCACTGCGAGAAGAATTTTTCACAAATTTGTGAATCTTGGGCAGGCTGATCACTGCAATGCTGGGGATTAGCACAGCCCTGCTCTCAGTGGTGGCGAAAGTGTGCATGGAATACATCTTGTCAAGGCTAAAGCAAGGAATGCATGGAAGTGTGCATGGAATACATCTTGTCAAGGCTAAAGCAGGGAATGCATGGAAGTGTGCATGGAATACATCTTGTCAAGGCTAAAGCAAGGAATGCATGGAAGTGTGCATGGAATACATCTTGTCAAGGCTAAAGCAGGGAATGCATGGAAGTGTGCATGGAATTCATCTTGTCAAGGCTAAAGCAGGGAATGCATGGAAGTGTGCATGGAATACATCTTGTCAAGGCTAAAGCAGGGAATGCATGGAAGTGTGCATGGAATTCATCTTGTCAAGGCTAAAGCAGGGAATGCATGGAAGTGTGCATGGAATACATCTTGTCAAGGCTAAAGCAGGGAATGCATGGAAGTGTGCATGGAATTCATCTTGTCAAGGCTAAAGCAGGGAATGCATGGAAGTGTGCATGGAATACATCTTGTCAAGGCTAAAGCAGGGAATGCATGGAAGTGTGCATGGAATTCATCTTGTCAAGGCTAAAGCAGGGAATGCATGGAAGTGTGCATGGAATACATCTTGTCAAGGCTAAAGCAGGGGGATTGGCATTAAACCCCGCCGGCCGTGCAGCACCTGCAGCCCATCCCTGTCCGCTGGACTGGGGCAGCAGCCCCGGTGCTGGGCAGGACTGGGCAGTGTGGGGCTGCTGGGAGCCCAGTGCTGCCCTCTCGGGGTCTCTGCTGCTCACAGTGACCCCGGGATGTGTCACAAAGTCTCTGTTCCCAGCCTGGCAGTCAAAGAAGGAGTCAGAGCTCTTCAGTTCTGGGTCTCAAGGTTGTTTATTTATCTTATCTATAAACGTCTTTCTCCTGACCTGGCAAGGTCCACTCAGCAGGACAGTCCAAAGCACTCTGCCTGTCCCGGGGCACTGTTATCTTTTTATACAAAAAACTACATGTACAATATTTACAATAACATTCCAATACCCATCACCTGTGTTAGACAGTGAGCTTCTACTCTAAACCAATCCAAAAGTACCAACATCACAGCAGAAGATGGAGGCCAAGAAGAAGAAGAAGGAGAAAGGCTGGACATGCCCAGATTCCTCCATCTTGCCCCTTGAACCCCCATTCCAAAAACCCCAAAAATCTATTTTTCACCCCGTGATAAGTTCACTATCATTCTATTCAAACAGTTGTGGCTTGCAGATCTTCATCTAAGGTTGGTAACTTTCTCCATGGGTCACAACCAAACCCACAGGCATTCTGGGCTCTGTGCCAGGGTCTCTGAGCTCCCTGGCAGGGGTCCTGGCAGTCCAGGACAGCCAGAGGGATGTCCTGAATTCCGACACTGCCCACCTGAGAGTCCCACTCAGGCTGAGATCAGCCCTGTCTGCTGCACTGGGACACCCAGCCCAGTGCTGGGCAGGACTGGGCAGTGTGGGGCTGCTGGGAGCCCAGTGCTGCCCAGCCCCACTGCCCCAGAGATCAGCCCCAGCCACCTCCCTGCAAGGTCTCCTGGTGGCCTTGGGCTCACTGGCACCCACCAGGACCCCAGGCCCTTCTCCAGTTCTCCTTTCTGGTCAGAGAGTCCTCATCTGGAATAAAAGCACCGATTAAAATGAAATTTAACCCAAAGTCTGTGGCACAGGTCTGCTCAGGCCCAAAGCCACCGCACAGTCTGTCCTCAGGCTCTGGTTTATTCCTGCTAAAATTGGTTACTGATAGCAAGGAGCTGCTGTGACTCAGCTGGGTGTTTGCATTCTGTGGGATTGACTTCCCAAGCACTCCCCCATCTCGAGCTCAGGATCTGTTTCCATGGCAGGGAGGTGATCAGTGCCCAGCTGTCCCAGGCTGCAGTGCCACCCTCAGCCCCCTCTGACAGCCCCGAGCCTCTTCAGCCTCCCACGGGAGCTGCCATCATCACAATCCTCAGGGAACACCCTCCTCCTGCCAGCTGGGAGCCCCTCTGACACAGAGACTGAAGAGATTCCTTTCTTCTCCGGAGCTTCATTTTCTTCTACTGGAAGGTGTCCCTGCCTGTGGCAGGGATGGACCTGGGTGGGTTTTAAGGTCCCTCCCAACCCAAACCCTTCTGTTGGAATACATGAAGTAAAAGCCTCTCTGAGTCCCTCAGAGACAGAAAGGAATGCAGGGATTGAACTGGAACCTCTAGAGAAACTGAAATATATTAATCCTCACAGACATGAAGTAGGAATGTAAATTCTAGTTTTAAGTAAGTAGAAATAGATCTTAAGAGACTGTGCTAGCAGTCAAAGGCCCTAAAGCCTAGTTTAAACTTCAGTAGTGATACCTTGCACAAAATTAACTTAGCTCCAGACATCATGAAAACAGAGCAGAACAGTGCTTGCATTTCTGGATAGAACAGATAGAGCCATTTGTGTGAGCAGATAGAGCTGTGTGTGGAGGTTTTGGGTAAGGACTGACACTGCTTTCGCACATTAGAATTAAGCCAGGAGAGGTGTAGGAAGAATGTTTTAGGATGGTGTTTTTAGCTGATTAGATGATTTATGAATACAATCCCCCTGTATTGGGGTAAAAGAGGCAGTAGTACTTGCTGCTGCCTCTGCTCATCAGGACTCTGTGCCAGAAAGCTTTTAGCTTTCTTTAGCACGGGCTTGGATACTCTGAACGCTTCACCTTCGAGGCTGATGTATTAATGAAATAAACAACTTTACACCAAACAACAAGTGCTCCTGTGTCTTTGAAGGCCCAAGACCCACTCCTAACTCAACGCCTTCCGTCCTTCCATGATCCTGTGCCCAGCCTGGCTGAGAGCTCTGACACAGGTCCTGCACCCACAGCCCAGAGCACGGCCACTGCTGGCCATGGGCTCTGTGCTGCATTTGCAAGGTCTCAGGGAGCTGAGCTGTGCCAGCTTTGCTCTGTGGGCTCGTCCTGTGGGTTTGTGCTGCATTTGCAAGGTCTCAGGGAACTGAGCCGTGCCAGCTTTGCTCTGTGGGCTCATCCTGTGGGTTTGTGCTGCATTTGCAAGGTCTCAGGGAACTGAGCCGTGCCAGCTTTGCTCTGTGGGTTTGTTCCCCCAGCTTTCCTTCAGACCATGGCCCTGCTGCTCCTCACTGCGTGGTGCAGACGTGCCTTTGATGGGACGCAGAGAGCAGCAGGGCTCTGTGCTCAGGGGAGACGGTCAAGGCTCCAGCACACTGAGGTAGTGCAGGGAAATGCTTACCAGGGTGGCAGAGGGGACAGGGTGGGGTACAGAGGGGCACGAGGCAGTGAGGGATGGGCACGGGCTGCTGCTGGAGACCCCATGGCTACGAGCAGCTCTGGAATGCTCACTTAAGGAAATACAAGCTCAGAGAGGGACAAAAGTGGTTTGGAGGGACAAAGAGAGCACAGAATGAGCATCTGGTGTGGGAAAATGCAGCATATTTAGGTAAGGGGGGTGTGCAGGGATACAGGCAGGACAACAGGGAGATGGTGCAGTGTTCTGCATCATCCCATGCACAAGGACAAGGTCTGGGCATTCACATGGGACAAGCTGGAAAGTTTTTGGAGAGATGGGGGGATCTGCACACCCATGAACACGGTGTCTGTGCAGGGAAAGCTCACAGGAAGTGTAACTCAGGGCTGAATCACAGTAAATGGACAAACCCCATCCCTGGAAGTGTTCCAGGCCAGGCTGGACAGGGCTGGGAGCAACCTGGGACAGTGGGAGCTGTCCATGCCCATGCAGGGGCTGGAACTGGAGGAGCTTTAATGTCCCTCCCTGCCAAACCCTCCTTTGATTCTATGATTTCTGCTTTTCCACAAATGTTTTCTGGGCAAACATCAAGTCAACCAAGTGTGTGATGGCACCAAATGGCTCCAGGACCAGCTGCAAAAATCTGCAGAAGTCCCTGGTGCAGAAGGCTGGGCAGGAAGGAGTGAAAGCATTGCTGTGCCTCAGATTCCTGATGCCCACTGGAGCAGGAAAGTTAAAGCAGGATTAGAGCAGGATGCGTCCGGGAAGGGGCAGTGCCCTCCTGGGGCAGCACCGTTTTGGCGCCAGCTTCCCTGTTCTGGTCTGTGGTGGCCAAACCACACCAGGGCAGCTCCAGGGCAGCCCTGGGGTCAGGAGAGGGCATGAGCTGCTGACTGAGAGCAGATCCAGCAGAGAGGGATCCACCAGGAGACCCCCAGAGCCGCTGGAGCTGTTTCCAGAAAGGCCCAGAAGAACAGGCTGCTCACACCAAGAGCAGGATGCTGCATGCCAGGGTGGGGAATGTGTCCTACAAAAAGTGTCCCCAAACAGGGGCAGTGCCCCAGGACCACCTGCTTGGATCAATGCTGGAGCCTGGACTGGTGATCTCCTTTCCTACCCACTCTCCTGCCTCCCTCTTTCACTTCACTCTTTTATTTCTCTCACTATTACAACATAGGGGCAAAGCATGCATCAATTTCCACATGCATCAATTTCCACTTTTTATTGGAGCTAGCCAATAAAACCTGGTGAGCTTTGGTTTTGGGACCCTTCTGGCTTTTGCCATTCCTTTGTGACCCTTCTTTTGGGCACCTATGACTCCTGGGTGCTCCCTTCTACACAAGAGTGGGATGTGACACCTGGCACGACTGAGTCACCGAACAATGGAACAACAAATTTCAGAGAAGAAGCAGCTGAGATGAACACACAGTGATGCACTGGGGGGAACACGTCAGATGGAAGATGACAGGCTGGTGGCTGACAATTATCTCTCAGGAACAAGCTGTCACTGCTCTGACAATGTTACAACACAGTTCAGTGATCAGCAGTTCCAAAAACAAACCAGATATTAGAAATTCCCTGGCAAGGAGCAGAAAACGTGGCCAGGACAGTGCAGGGCATCTGAAACTGCCACAGTCCTGAGCCTCCAGGGGCAAAACTCTGCTGGTGGAGGGAGCAGGGGTGGAAAAGGGTCTGAAATGGGTGGGGAAGATCTGCTCAGGGACATCTCAGTGTGAGGGGTCGGGAGCACAAAGCTGTTTTCTACCTGCCAGGAGGGAGCAGGGACAGGAGCAGAGGGAACGGCCTCAGGCTGGGCCAGGGCAGGCTCAGCTTGGACAGCAGCAGCAATTTGCCCATGGAAAGGGAGCTCAGGCCTTGGCAGGGGCTGCCCAGGGAGCTTTGCAGTGCCCAGCCCTGCAGGTTGTGAAAGATGATCTGGAGTCCCCCAGACCGTGCCCAGGACAAACATCGGGACCCTGAGGGCCCTGATGGGAATTCTGGCCTGCCAGTGGTGGATGAATGCCAAAACTCCCGAGGGCCCTGATGGGAATTCAGGCCTGCCAAGGGATTGTTCACAGCTGTGTCTACAGCTTCTGGGAGGGCCTGCCAAGGGTGACACACCCTGTATGCTGGCACCTGTTTCCCAACAATAGCTTGAGAATTTCCCCACCTCTTGGCTCGCTGGGCTTTTCTGGGGTAACCTTTGGTGGTCCCCCTCCCTCACAGAAAAGCCATCATCTGCTTTATGACCATTGTGATGGACAGGCTGAGATGGGAGAAGCCTCTCCCTCAAGGACTGAGCCATGAAACCCCCATGTGGAGAAGCCTCTCCCTCCTTCCAAGAACTGGGACTGAAACCCCTGACCCAGGGGAGGCGGAGAGCCGACCTGACCAAAGCCAGATTTTGCCAAGCCCTACCTGATGGCTGGACCAAGAGGACAATGGCTCTCACGTACTGCTGAGAACATGGACTACCTGTTACATCTGTTCTTTATTGTACCTGTTTCCCCCCCTTACAATTTTCAGTAGAGTTATCATAATAAAAACCTCTGAGTTAGCCAGAGATTTCGAGATCTCCCCGACGTCACAGGCAGATCCTCGGCCAAACTGGACCAAAGGACATGGTCTCTATGTTTGGTAGCTATATCCTCCCTCTTTCTCTGTTTTTCTCTCTTTCTCTGTCTTTTCTCTCCCTTAATCCCTCTATCTCATTTGCTGTGGTCGCTCAATAAAGGTGCATTTGGTTTGATTATCACTGCAATCCCCATCCCATGTTGTGTTTCGCACTCTGAGATCAGTTAACGAACCATCACCACCCGTGTTCCCACGAGCAGATTGTGACACAGGTGTCCCCTGGAGGTGGCACTCGGTGCTCTGGGCTGGGGACAAGGTGGGGAGGTCTCTTCCAGCCTCAGGGATTCTGTGACCCCCACAGCAGGGTCTCCCAGAGCCTGAAGTGCTCACACGTGAAATTTAGAAGGATCTGCTGCTCGGGCAGGTGATTCATCCCTGAAACAGCAGTGATGTGAGTGAAGAAAAGATGTGAGTGAAGACAAGAGCGAATCAGCCCCCAAGGTGCTCCAGGAGGAAGATCTGTCCCCATGCTGAGGGCAGGGGCTTTCCACGGGCTCTGGTGAGGCCTTCAGCACCAGTGGCTGTGCTCAGGGGTTCCAGGGAGCTGCACTGCTGCCCCTCAGCTCTGCATTTCGGGTTTGTGGTGGGTCTTGTTCTTTTCCCTCTGAGGAGCAGCCTGTGTGACATTTGCTGCCTTTTGCCTTTTTTCCATGACTTGTTCCATACCCAGAGCCCTGGGTCAGTCCCTCCTGGGCTCTGCTGCCCCGTGCAATGGGCAGATCCCAGCGAGGGGAGGAAAGAGGGTTTGTGGTGAGGGGCCAGGGCTGGGCACACACCTGCTCTGGGAAGGAAACTCTGGATTTCTCCAGGCTGGAGCAGCCAGCTGCCACCCAAACATTGTCCCTGTGCTGACAAACGCTGGCACCAGCCACAGCTCCTCAAAGAGAGGGGGCAGCTCCTCCCCAGGGCAGCACCTGTGCCAGCAGCTCTGCTGTTAAAGCTGCCCCAGGAAGCTGCTGGGCTGCCTCTGAGTGCTGGAGAGGGGGCAGAGGCTTTTCAGGCTGGTAAGGCTGACACTGATTTGGGGGCATAAATGCAGTTATAATGCAAGTTAGCTACTTCCCAGCTCTCAGGCTTCTGTGTCTGTCTCCTCAGGCCTGTAGCTGCTTTTTCTGGGGCATTTTGTGCTATTTTAATGCTGGAAATGCTTTGTCTTGCTTCTGTGTTTTGCAAAGTTCTTCAAATGTGTCTGGTTCAGATCCTTGTGCTGTGTCAACGAGGAATGGGAAGGAATTTTCCTCGTTAAGTCTTGATGTTGGTTGATTGGTGTGGGGTTGTTTTTTGGGGTTTTTTAGAAATTGGCTATAAAATTGGTCCCAGCCTCTAGGCAGGCAGAGGAGGCCAAGGCACAGCGTGTGAAATGTCTTTTATTGCTCAAATCAGAGCAGGCTGGAGCACACTGGGGTGGTGGGAGGTGACCCTGCCCATGGCAGGGGTGGAATGAGATGGGCTTTGAGATTCCTCCCAGCCTTCTGTGATGCTCTGGTGATTCAGCTCTCCACTGGAGACCTCAGGAGAGGGTGTCCAAGTCTCAGATAAAGAAAATGTTTTCCTGTCCTAGCATAGTCCTGAAGTCACCATGGGCCTCCTGCAGCTCCTGGCCCACCCAAGGTGCCGTGTCTGGTGCACTCCCTGAACTCAGGAGAGACATCCCTGCACTCCCCCTGCCTTGGTGCACAAGGGCTGGGGCTGGCAGCTCCTCTCTGAAGCACTGGGGAGGCAGAAGGACCCCGAAGGTTGCGGGTGTCCCCGAGCCCCCCTCCTGGCTCAGGGCTGATGGAGAGCCCAGCCCCAGCTCTCCCAGGGCTGTTTGTCCCCACCGTGGTGCTGTCCTGGTGACAACGGTGCCCGACCTTGCAGCCTGCCTGGGGGGGCTGCTGCGTGTCCTTGGTGCCATCAAGATGTGTTGTATTGTCCCTGGACGAGCTGCCCGGCTGCACAGCACCTCCCTCGCTGCTGCCTGCGACAAACCCTCTCCTGGGCTGTCCCTCTGTCCCCTCTCCTGAGCTGTCCCCTCTCTGCCCAGCTTTGTCCCCTCTCTTCCCAGCTTTGCCCCCTCTGTCCCCTCTGCCCAGCCCTGTCCCCTCTCTCCCAGCCCTGTCCCCTCTCTCCCAGCACTGTCCCCTCTCTGCCCAGCTTTGTTCCCTCTGTCCCCTCTGCCCAGCCCTGTCCCCTCTCCTGGGCTGTCCCCTCTCTCCCAGCACTGTCCCCTCTCTCCCAGCACTGTCCCCTCTCTGCCCAGCTTTGTTCCCTCTGTCCCCTCTGCCCAGCACTGTCCCCTCTCCTGGGCTGTCCCCTCTCTCCCCTCCCTGTCCCCTGTCCCGCAGCGCTGTCCCCTCTCTCGCAGCCCGTTCCCGGGATGGCAGTGGCTCAGGCGGTGGCTCAGGCGGTGGCGCTGGCGGTGGCGCTGGCGGTGGCGCTGCTGCCGCTGGCAGCCGAGGCGGGGAAGGAGCCGCTGCTGAACGTCTGCATGGATGCCAAGCACCACAAGAGCGAGCCGGGCCCCGAGGGCAAGCTCTACGAGCAGGTAGGAGCGGGGCTGGGCTGGCACACCTGGCCGGGCACCTGCACACCTGGCCGGGCACCTGCACACCTGGCTGGGCACACCTGGCTGGGTAGTGGCACACCTGGATGGGTACCCCAGAGCACAGTGGGGAGAGGAAGGAAGGAAGGAAGGAAGGAAGGAAGGAAGGAAGGAAGGAAGGAAGGAAGGAAGGAAGGAAGGAAGGAAGGAAGGAAGGAAGGAAGGAAGGAAGGAAGGAAGGAAGGAAGGAAGGGGAGGGAGGGCTCTCCTCTGCTCCCTCAGTGTGGGACACCCTCCTTGCTCTGCCCCAGCCCCTCAGCAGAGGAAGGGGGTTTGTTTGTGTCCCTGGGCTGGCACAATTCCTGCCGAGGAGCTGATCTGCTGCCCCAGCTCTGCCTTGCTGCAGTGCCCAGCTCCTGAGTGACCAGGAGTCTGCTGGAGAGGACAAAGTGCTGTGGTTGCTGTGGGCTCTGCCGCCAGAGCTGCTGCCTGTCCCCTCTGTGCTGCAGTGCTCCCCCTGGAAGGACAACGCCTGCTGCACGGCCAACACCAGCCTGGAGGCGCACAAGGACCAGTCCTACCTCTACAACTTCAACTGGAACCACTGCGGGGTGATGCCCCCCAAGTGCAAGCGCCACTTCATCCAGGACACGTGCCTGTACGAGTGCTCCCCCAACCTGGGGCCCTGGATCCAGCAGGTGGGCTCAGACCCGGGATCCTGGGACTCTTGGCGTTGGGAGGGACATTAAAACTCGGCCTGTGCCACCCTGCCATGGCAGGGACACCTCCCACTGTCCCCAGTGTCAGCCTGGCCTTGGGCACTGCCAGGGATGCAGGGGCAGCCCCGGCTGCTCTGGGAATTCCATCCCAGCCCCTGCCCACCCTGCCAGGGAAGGATTTCTCTTCCATATCTAGGCTGTCTCAGCTTTCCCCACAGGACAGAAAGATTCCAAGGACGTTTCTGGCCTCTGACTGATGGAAGAATTCCTTGTGTCAGGACCCACCTGTGCTGGGCTGAGGCTCCTCTGGGACCAGGGAGGGGCTGGGGGGATCTGGGGTGTGGCAGAGCCTCCAGGTCACACCTGCCCAGCGTGCCTGGCCCTGTGCCCTGCAGGTGGACAGCAGCTGGAGGAGGGAGAGGATCCTGCACGTGCCTCTGTGCAGGGAGGACTGCGAGGAGTGGTGGCAGGACTGCAAGGATGCCCTCACCTGCAAGGAGAACTGGCACAAGGGCTGGAACTGGGCCACAGGTTGGTGGGCTCTGGGAGCCTGTCCTCACCCCTGGCAGGTCACTGGCAGTGCCACTGCTGCCAGGAGCCCTCTTGTCAGAGCCCAGGACCTTGCTCTGGCTCCTCTGGATGGATCCAGACCCTGGCAGGGGGCTCAGAGACCTTGGCATGGAGTCAAAAGAAATCAAAGACACCTGTGCCTTTGATTTTAACCCATGGAAACAATTACCAACTGTGTGTGAGGAGTTACAAGCCACAAGGGTTTGAGTAGAATGACAGTGAATTTATCACAGGGTGAAAAAGTAGAATTTTGGGGTTTTTAGAATGGGGGTTCAAGAGGCAAGATGGAGGAATCTGGGTGTGTCCTGTCTTCCTCCTTCTCCTTCTCCTTTTCTTCTCCTCCATCTTCTGCTGTGATGGTGGCACTTTTGGATTGGTTTAGAGTAGAAGCTCACTGTCTAACACAGGTGATAGATATTGGGAAGTAATTGTAAATAAAGCACACGTAGTTCTTAGTATAAAAAGATAACAGCACCCCAAGGGCAGGGACTGTGCCACAACCCAACCTGCCGGACAGACCTGCGGTGGGTCAGAGAAAGAATGTTATAGAGAACAGAAAACAAACAGCCTTGGGAACCAGAGCCGAGGAGTCTCGGCTTCTTCAGTGGCAGGGCTGGGAGAAACAGGACTTTCTAACACCTCAGGGGTCATCAGAGGCCCAGGCACCGAGAGCCTGTCACCTCTCTGGGGTGTCAGGGTGGTGGCCGAGCCCCCAGCGCCCAGCTCAGGTGTGACTGTGGGCTGTGGGCAGGGGCCCTGCTCCTGCCGAGGGAAGGACAGGGGGGGATGGCTGTGCTCCCACCGTGCCACGCTGCTGTGTCCCCAGGAACCAACCGCTGTCCCTGGGGCTCCGAGTGCCGGCCCTTCCACCAGGTGTTCCCCCGGCCCCAGGACCTGTGTGAGAAGATCTGGTCCGGCTCCTTCAGGCTCAGCCCCGAGCGCCGGGGCAGCGGCCGCTGCATCCAGATGTGGTTCGACCCTGCCCGAGGCAACCCCAACGTGGCCGTGGCCCGGTACTACGCCGGGATAAAGAGATCGTCCCCCGGCCAGGAGGGCACCCTGGCTCCCCAGAGCGATGGCACCGGGCGGGCTCTGCCCTGCCCTGCGCTGCTCCTGCTGCCCCTGCTGCCCCTGGCCCTGCTGCTGCTGCCCCCAGAGCTGGGGGGCTCCCGGGCATGGGGCTCCCTGTGACCCCTCTGGGACAGGGCACAGCCTGCAGGAGCTGGCACAAGCAGCTCTGTCCGTCCGTCCGTCCCAGTGCTCAGCGTAGGTTGTGTTGCTGGACCGTGGCACCACCTCTCTGCTGACCAGAACAGGGATTTCCCTGCCTGTGCCTCTGGGGAAGAGCAGGGCAGTCTCTGCTCTGCTGTGGGAGCTGCTGCACGTCTGTTCCTCTCCTGGCTGAGCTCTGGTGTTGGTGCTTTGGGCTGCTGTGACTCCCTGAGGGGTGCCTTTGGTAATAAAGTCTGGCTCTGTTTCAGCCCTGCTGTCCTGATCTGAAATATTCCTGAGGGAGGGGAGAGTCCTGGGGGTGCTGCTGGGTGTGGGGTCTGTAAATGGAGGAATTGGCCTGGGGGGAGGAAAGATCATAAAATTATAAATGGTTTCCATTGGAAGAGATGTCAAATCTCATTTCTTTCCACTCTCCTGCCATGGCAGGGACCCCTCCCACTGTCCCCTGTGCCCAGCCTGGCCTTGGGCACTGCCAGGGATGCAGGGGCAGCCCCAGCTGCTCTGGGCACCCTGTGCCAGGGCCTGCCCACCCTGCCAGGGAACAATTCCTCATTGCCAAGATCCCACCCAGCCCTGCCCTCTGGCACTGGCAGCCATTCCCTGGGTGCTGTCCCTGCAGGCCTTGTCCCCAGTCCCTCTGCAGCTCTCCTGGAGCCCCTGCAGGCCCTGCCAGGGGCTCTGAGCTCTCCCTGGAGCTTCTCCTGTCCGGGTGAGCCCCCCCAGCTCCCCCAGCCTGGCCCCAGCCCCTCTGGGCCCTCTCCAGCAGCTCCAGGTGCCGGCTGTGCTGGCCCAGGGCTGGGGCAGAGGGGCTGAGCTGTCCCTGCTGTGCCCCGGGCCAGGGGCTGCAGCCCAGGGGAGCTCCCTCAGCCCTGCCACACCTGCCTTGGGCTCAAGGTGAAGGTTCCCAGGCTGCAGGACCCGGACAGGCCCTGCTGCTCTGCTGCTCTGGGGTTTTTCTGCCTCTGAGGCAGAAATTTGAGCAGAACCTGAGGAAGGTCCTGCAGGGAAATGCAGGGCTGGGAAGAGCTGGGTGCCCTGCCTGGACAGAGAGGGCCCTGCTGCTGCGTTTGGGGTTGGGTAAAGCAGAAGGCAGGCTGACTCCTCACCCTCAGAGCTGCATGAGTGAGGGGAAGGTGTGGCAGAGCAGGGGAAGCTGCTGAGGAAGGAGCCCCAGGGGATGATGGCACTGGGCCTTTCCCTCCAGCTGCTGAGCTGGCACGGCCCAGGGACACCTGGCTGCCACCCCAGGGCCTTGATCCCATAAAAACCCGGTCCCAGGTGCTCAATCTGGGCATCTTCCAGCACCCCTTTGCCTGGGTACCCTCTGGGGACACCCCTCAAGGTCACCTCTCAAGGCTGGGCCAAGGAGATGTGCCCTGGTCTGGGTGAGTGACATCGGCCTCTGCTCAGCAATGGGGTTTGCTGCCTTTAGCAGAACTGCCTCAGTCTTGTTTCAGATATCACACTGCTATTGTAGCTGCCTGTCTGTGCAGCAAACAACGCTGATTAACCTCTTAATCTAGCCATTACCATAATGAATTTATATATTTATATACATGAATGAATTTGTATTATATAAATTCATATATATTTCTATATATACATTTATATATTATATATGTATAATTATATAATATATATTGTATTATATATAATATATATTGTATATTATATATTATATATAAAATAGTATATAATGTAATATAATATAATAAAAATGTTATATTATCATTTATAATATATAATATATAGATAATATATAATAATATATTATATTATATATACATTTATATATTTTTATATTTATGTATTTATATTTATATTTCTATAAATATTGAATTTATATATTTATATAAATATATTTGGGTTCCCAGCCTCATCCTGGAGGATTAAATCATGTAGAGGTTCAATCACAGCTGTGCAAAGCTTCAGACAGCAGCCACTGACCAGCTCTGGGGCTGGGCTTGGACCCAGCCTCACCCAGAGCCCCTCTGGGGAGGAGTCCAGGAGGCCAAGGAGTCCAGCTGGGGTAGGTGGTGGTTTGGGGCTCTGTGGAGAGTGTTTGGGGTCTCTAAGGAGTGTTTGGGGTCTGTGGGGAGTGTTTGGGGTCTATAAGAAGTGTTTGGGGTCTATAAGGAGTGTTTGGGGTCTATAGGGAGTGTTTGGGGTCTATAAGAAGTGTTTGGGGTCTATAAGGAGTGTTTGGGGTCTATAGGGAGTGTTTGGGGTCCGTGGGGAGTGTTTGGGCTCCATGGGGAGTGTTTGGGATCTATAGGGAGTGTTTGGGGTCCGTGGGGATGTTTGGGGTCTATAAGGAGTGTTTGGGGTCTATAGGGAGTGTTTGGGGTCTATAAGGAGTGTTTCGGGTCTATAGGGAGTGTTTGGGGTCTATAAGGAGTGTTTGGGGTCTATAGGGAGTGTTTGGGGTCCGTGGGGATGTTTGGGGTCTATAAGGAGTGTTTGGGGTCTATAGGGAGTGTTTGGGGTCCGTGGGGAGTGTTTGGGGTCTACAGGGAGTGTTTGGGCTCCATGGGGAGTGTTTGGGGTCTATAAGGAGTGTTTGGGGTCCGTGGGGAGTGTTTGGGGTCTATAGGGAGTGTTTGGGGTCCGTGGGGAGTGTTTGGGGTCTATAGGGAGTGTTTGGGGTCTATAGGGAGTGTTTGGGGTCCATGGGGAGTGTTTGGGGTCTATAAGGAGTGTTTGGAGTCTATGGGGAGTGTTTGGGGTCTATAGGGAGTGTTTGGGGTCCGTGGAGAGTGTTTGGGGTCTATAAGGAGTGTTTGGGGTCCTTTCTGCCCCTCAGGACTCAGGGGAGGAGCTCATGGCAAACTTTGTCTCCCACTCTGCCCATGGGGCAAGGCCAGGGCTGCCTGGGCCAGGCCAAGCCCAGGCTGCAGAGCTTTGTTGTACTTCCGATATCTTCAGGAGCTGTTAGATCAGAGCAGCTATTTCCAGAAGCTTTTCTGGCACATTCTTATTTTAAAATGCTCCTAACCATGTAGCCTCTGCCACAGCTGATCAGTAATTCCTTTCCTTTACATGAAACAGAGAAGCACTTTCCCTCTCCAACTTAAATATGATGCATTCAACCTAATTGCTCAAAATACACTCTCTTGTCTCCAAAACTGGGAGGTGGAGCCCACAAGTGACCATTTGTCTGTCTGGGTTTTGTAGCTGAGAGCGCTGGAGCTCAGCAAGGTGGGCTTGGCAATGCTGATGGAAATGGAAATGGAAATGGAAATGGAAATGGAAATGGAAATGGAAATGGAAATGGAAATGGAAATGGAAATGTCTCCTGGTCCCTGGCAGTGCCAAGGCCAGGCTGGACACTGAGGGGCAGCCTGGCACAGTGGGAGCTGTCCCTGCCATGGCAGGGGTGGCCCTGGGTGGGATTTAGGGTCCCTCCACCCCAAACCACTCCAGAATTCTCACTCTGCACAAGGACAATGCCCAGGAGCTGGCATTTCAGGAACCCACGAGGTTCATTACAGATGGAATCAAAAGAGCAAATCTTTTATTCCGCCCAGTCCTCACCAATGCAATGACTGGGCAGGAAGGGCACTAGGAGGCACCTGGCATAAATCCCCACCTTTGTGGTGATCCTGGCATGAGAAAAAGCCAGAAGTGATGGTTTACAGAAGGAAATGGCACAAGCATGGAAAGCAAAGAGAAGGATGGGAAGGCAAGAAGTGATTTGCATTCAGCAAGAGGCCGATGAAAGTACAGGCTGCTCTGTTATCCAAACGGTGGGGAAGCACAGGCAGTGATGGATGGGGTGACCAGCATGGCACTTACTGTGCTCTTTGTTATGAATTGTTGTTCCTGCAATAGTCTAACATCAGCAGCAAAGTAAGAAATCAGGGAGAATAGGGGAGGAAATTAAAGGCCAATCAAACAGAGGGTTTAAAATTAGCAGGGCAGGGCAAGGGCAGGGTGACAATTCCTGTGGGAACACTTACAGAGGGGCAGGGGCAGCCCTAGGGCTGCTGGCAGAGATCTTGGAGCACGGGCAGAAGATAAATGGGAATGAAAACCAGCGTGGAGTGGGCAACAGAGAGGTGGAAAAGGGCAGAGAGCCCCTGGGATTAACATTCAGCTCCTGAAAAGCCGTGCAGCAGAGAGGGCCGGTCCTCACCGAGCACACACGGCAGTGAGCGAGCAATCTCAGGAGCAGATTGTGACACCGAGCTGCAATCTCTGCTGCAGGGGGGCAGCGCGTGGGGCTGGCAGGGCACAGACAGGGCGTGTGGCTGGGACAGGGCTGGGGCAGGGCTGGGACACACCTGGGCACAGCCGGGACACACCTGGGACACAGCCGGGACACAGCTGGGACACACCTGGGCACAGCCGGGACACACCTGGGACACAGCTGGGACACAGCCGGGACACAGCCGGGACACACCTGGGCACACCTGGGACACACCCGGGACACACCTGGGACACAGCCGGGACACACCCGGGACACAGCCGGGACACAGCCAGGACACACCCGGGACACAACCAGGACACAGCCGGGACACAGCTGGGACACAGCCGGGACACAGCCGGGACACACCCGGGACACAGCTGGGACACAGCCGGGGCACACCTGGGCACACCTGGGCACACCCGGGACACAGCTGGGACACAGCCGGGACACAGCTGGGACACAGCCGGGACACAGCCAGGACACACCTGGGCACACCTGGGCACAGCCGGGACACAGCTGGGACACACCTGGGCACAGCCGGGACACAGCTGGGACACACCCGGGACACACCCGGGACACACCCAGGACACACCTGGGCACACCTGGGCACACCCGGGACACAGCTGGGACACACCTGGGACACACCCGGGCACACCTGGGACACACCTGGGCACACCTGGGACACACCCGGGACACAGCTGGGACACACCTGGGACACAGCCAGGACACACCTGGGCACACCCGGGACACAGCTGGGACACACCTGGGACACACCCGGGCACACCTGGGACACACCTGGGCACACCTGGGCACACCCGGGACACAGCTGGGACACACCTGGGACACACCCGGGCACACCTGGGACACACCTGGGCACACCTGGGACACACCCGGGACACAGCTGGGACACAGCTGGGACACACCTGGGACACACCCGGGACACACCCGGGACACAGCTGGGACACACCTGGGACACACCCGGGACACACCTGGGACACACCTGGGCACACCTGGGACACACCCGGGACACACCTGGGACACAGCTGGGACACACCTGGGACACACCCGGGACACACCTGGGACACACCTGGGACACAGCTGGGCACACCCAGGACACACCTGGGCACACCTGGGCACACCTGGGACACACCTGGGACAGGGCTCCTTTCAGGAGACCATCGGGCTCCTTTCAGGCTCAAGGGTTTCATGGAGGTGCCACCCAGGGATGTCAGAGCAGATTTACTGCGCGCCCTCTGCCTTGGCTTGGGGGAGCTCTGTCCTTCAGGGGGGCAGATGGACTGCACGGTCCCTCAAGGTTCCCTTTATCCCTTCTTTGCGTATTTCCATCAGAAATGTCGTGTGAGGTGTTTATTTTCCACCCCTGCCCTGCACATCTCACTGGCTGTTTGTGCATTTTGGGGTTCCTCATGTACACCCAGGGCAGCTTCTCCTTCTGCCCATGGGCTGATCTTCACCACCAGTGACAGGGGGGCTGGATCACAGAATCCCAGCAGGTCTGGGTTGGAAGAGACCTCAAAGATCATCTTGTTCCACCGTTGCCATGGGCAGGCTCCCCTTGCACCAGAAGTGGGTGTTATTTCAGTGAGAATAAAGAGCTGGGGCTTGGAGAGGAGCCACCAACCCTTCCTGTATTCTCTCAACAAATCCCATGGGCTGGCTGGGTTTCTCAACTTTAAAAACAATAAATTCCTACCTAAAGCTGAGGGGGAGGTGTGTTTGTTTTCCTTGACCATCCTGGGTTTGAGCCAGACTTTGCTCTCTGTGAGTCTCCTCCAGACTCAGTCTGGGGACCTGGCTTTGAGCAAAGGTGTCAGTGCAGGATGCTGATTGTTACCAGAGAGCCAGACCATGAGGAGCAGCTGAGGGAGCTGGGCAGGGGCTGGGGAATCCCTGAGGGAGCTGGGCAGGGGCTGCAGAATCCCTGAGGGAGCTGGGCAGGGGCTGGGGCTGCAGCAAAGGAGGCTCAGGGGCCCTTGTGGCTCTGCACAAGTCCCTGCCAGGAGGGCACAGCCGGGGGGGTCGGGCTCTGCTCCCAGGGAACAGGGACAGGAGCAGAGGGAACGGCCTCAGGCTGGGCCAGGGCAGGCTCAGCTTGGACAGCAGCAGCAATTTGCCCATGGAAAGGGAGCTCAGGCCTTGGCAGGGGCTGCCCAGGGAGCTTTGCAGTGCCCAGCCCTGCAGGTGTCCCCTGCAGGTGGCACTGAGTGCTCTGGGCTGGGGACAAGGTGCCCATGGGGCACAGCTGGCACTGCAGGGGCTGGCAGGGCTGGGCCAGCCCCAGGGATCTGGGGATTTGGGATTTTTGGCTGCACATGGATTTTCCCCTCAGAACTCTCCATGCAGACAGGCTTTCCCCTCCTGACTCCCCTGTGGGGCCACAAGGATCCCTAAAAGCATAACTAATCAAAGAGAGAGCAAAGTGTGACCAGAGGCTGTGTTTTCATCAGCACATTTTATAGAAAGAAGGTTCTTCTGCAAGATTTATCTCCCAGCTCCAGCCTTTGGGCTAATGAAAGAAATTATCTCTCCTGAAAAATAAAAATACAAAAGGCAGGGTCAGGCATCTGATAAAATCCCAGTTTTCAGAAAAATGCATCACTAATTGTGGTTGTTTGCTGGAGGGAAAAGTGGCCCAGCATTAAAATGATTCTCTTTTCCAACATTTATCCAGAACTGTTTTCTTACCCTGAATCCATCACTCCCCCAGCAAAACCACATCCCTCTGATGAGTGAGGATGAAATGATTACTGCTCTGCTCTCAGGGTGAGTCACCCTGATCTGAGGGCTCTGCTGTCCAGGCCCTGCAGAGGTCAGCCATGGATGTCACCCCAAGGCTTTAATTCCCAGAATTTGTGGTACTGTGAGGTACAATAAAAATAATATATATAATAAAACAATAAATATAACGGATAATAAAAATAACCCCCATAACAATGACCACTGGGCACAGATCATCCTTCACCTGGCTGTTGTTGCAGCTGAGAGGAGGAGCAGCAAGGAGCAGCTGAGCAGTGGAAGTGCCCAGGAGCAGGGCTTTTATACCCAGGGAGGGCTTCAGAGACCTCAGCCTGCTCTTGGCCAAGACCTTCCTGTGGTCACCAATTGTTGCAGTGTTGTGAGGGTCCCCAGGACGAGGTGTGAGATGAGAATTGACTCCAAGTTCTCAGAAGGCTGATAGTGTTATATTATATCATATCATATCATATCATATCATATCATATCATATCATATCATATCATATCATATTATATTGCTATACTAAAACTATACTAAAGAAAGAGAAAGGAGACATCAGAAGGCTAAACAAGAATGAATAATGGAATAATAAAAACCCATGACTGACCACAGAGGCTGGACTGGGATTGGTCATTAATTAAAAACAATTCACATGGAACCAATCAAAGATGCACCCGTTGGTGAGCAGCCTCCAGACCACATTCAAAGCAAGCAGATAATTGTTGTTTCCATTCCTTTTCTGAGGCTTCTCAGCTCCTCAGGAGAAAAATCCTGGTGAAGGGATCTTTCAGAAAATATCCTGGTGACACCTTCCCACCCACCCACTCGCTGTTGTCTCCCTGGTGTCTCTGCCCCAGCCCTGCTCCTGTCCTGGCAGACTCACCCTGCAGCAGGGAGCTGTCCCCTGGTTCCTCTGCAGAGCCCAGAACCAGCCCACAGGAGGATTTCCCTGGGGTGCTTTGGGGTCAGCCATGGTTTGGGGTCAGCCATGGTTTGGGGTCAGTGATGCTTTGGGGTGAGCCATGGTTTGGGGTCAGTGATGGTTTAGGATCAGCCATGCTTTGGGGTCACTGATGCTTTGGGCTTACTGATTGTTTGGGATCAGCCATGCTTTGGGATCAGCCATGCTTTGGGGGCTGCTGGAGCTGGGGGCACACTGGCAGCCCACAGGGGAGGTGCACATGGACAAGCACATCCTTGGGCACAGCTCTGAGCACAGCTCTGTTCCCACAGCCCCTGCAGCCTTCAGGGCACCAACAGCACTGCCCAGCAGCCAGGGGGACACTGCTGCCCCAGGGCCACCGAGCTGCCACCGCTGCTGCCGGCCATGCCTTGGGAGCCTCAGCTGGAGCAGGGGCTGGGCAGAGCTACAGAATAAAGCAGGGATTGATTCAAAGCATCTCCTCCATGGATGCACCTTGGGCAGCACCAGAGCCCAGCCAGGGCTGCACCCATGATGAACCAAAATGGCCCCAAAATGCACGGCCGGGCACGGGGTCTGTCCCTGGGATCAGTTCTGCTCCATTTGCACCTTGCAGTTCATTGTCCCATTCCAGCTTTAGCCCCTGCAGTCCCACCCTGCTTGTTTTTCTCTCTCCAGCCCACGGGGTTTGTGCTCTGGGGCTGAGATTTGGATCATTTGTCCTTGGTGCCCAGCTGGAGCAGGAATTGTTTTGTCTCCCTGCTCTGTGCACAGAGCTCAGCATCCCAGAATGTGAACCCAGACCCACACACTGAAGCAGCACAGAATGTGAAAAATAGAAAAGCTGAAACCTGAGGCATCAGAGGGAGATGCCATAAAAACACAACTCAAAGAGCAGGAGGGTCTGGTCTCTGGGGTCAGTGTGCAGGCAGTGAGATCCTGCATTCACCCCAAGTCAGGTGAGACTCAGGGGCAGGAAAGAGAAATTCAGAAATTTCCCACTGTGAGCCTTTCCTGAGGCTTCCTCCGAGGGCTCTGCAGGGTCCAGCAGGACTCAGATACCCTGAATCCTCCATCCCATCCTGCTTTGTCTCAGCCTCAAAGCCAAGCTGCCCCTCTCCAAACCAAGCTGGAGTTGCCAATGGCCCATCAGTGCTTGGCTGCAGAATTTTAGCCTCTGCTATTGTGAAAAACGCCAATCACTTGGTTTTTTTTTAAATTTTAAAAGTTTAATGATGATTAAATGGTCATAAAAATAGTAATATAATTAGAGTAATGAAATTTTTGGACAATTTGGATTAGGACAATATGAGACAATAAAAACAAGGAGTTACAGACAGTCCAGGTACCTTTTCTGGACAAAATAAGACCAAAAAAGGACCCACATTAACAGAGGATTAACCCTTAAAAGCAACAGCCTGTTGCATATTCATACACCTCATCCATGATGCATAAATTCCATTCAAACTCAGGATTCTGGCTGGGCAGTGTCAGCTGCTTCCTCTGAATCGTGACGAATCCTCAGGGCTGAGCAAGGCAGGAAGTTCATTTCTCCTGATAATGGGGCAATAAATTCTCTTTCTCTGAAAGATTCAGGTGTCCTGTGGCTGCTATCTGGTGTGACTACCTCATTCCTTTCTCTAAAAAAAATATCACACATACATAGTTCCTATTTTAGCTACAAAAGTAACATTTTAACTACAAAACTACATTTACCATACTATTAAAATGTTAATACAGCACTACGAATCAATACAACAAAATGCATATAGTAAATATCTGTGTAGAGCTGTTATCAAATGCACTTTTCACAGCTGTCCTAGTGAATGGATGTTGTGGTGGTTCGTAGGGGTGATCTCAGGGTGCAGAAGAACCGACACGGTACAAGGGGCTTTGCAGTGATAATCAAAACAAATGCAATTTATTGAATGACCGCAGCAAAATGCAATAGAGGGATTAAGGGGGAGAAGAAGATAGAGAGAGAGAAGAGAGAGAGAGGGGGATATAGCTACCAAATGTAAAGATGAAGTCCTTTGGTCCAGTCCAGTCGAGGATCGCCTGTTACACTGGGGAGATCTCAGAGGCACAGTTCATCTGGACACCAATTATACTCCTTATACTCTTTTTCACTGGGGGAAGGGAGAATAAATTTCACAACCAAAACAAAGGTCTTCAGGGGGGAAGAATAGAAAGGGGGGTACACAGAGTCCAAGCCAGGCAGCAGGCAAGAGCCATTGTTGTCGTGGTTCAGCGGTCACAACCTGCAGGCAAACATCTCGCTCTGGTCAGCTTTGGTCCCCTACACACCTGCCCCGGGCTGGGGGGTTCAGTCCCAGTCCTTGGGAGGAGCAGAGGGGCCTTTTCACACGGGGGTTTCGTGTCTCAGTCCTTGGGAGGAGCAGAGGGGCCTTTTCACATGGGGGTTCAGTCCCAGTCCTTGGGAGGAGCAGAGGGGCCTTTTCACATGGGGGTTTTGTGTCTCAGTCCTTGGGAGGAGCAGAGGGGCCTTTTCACATGGGGGTTTTGTGTCTCAGTCCTTGGGAGGAGCAGAGGGGCCTTTTCACACGGGGGTTTAATGTCTCAGTCCTTGGAAGGAGCAGAGGGGCCTTTTCACATGGGGGTTCCATGTCCCAGTCCTTGATGGAGGAGCAGAGGGGCCTTTTCACATGGGGGTTTCGTGTCTCAGTCCTTGGAAGGAGCAGAGGGGCCTTTTCACAGGGGGGTTTCATGTCTCAGTCCTTGGAAGGAGCAGAGGGGCCTTTTCACAGGGGGGTTTCATGTCTCAGTCCTTGGAAGGAGCAGAGGGGCCTTTTCACACGGGGGTTTCGTGTCTCAGTCCTTGATGGAGAGGCTCCTCACATCTCAGTCTGTCTGTCACGGTGGTTGTAAAACAGGTGAGGGTCTGCTGGGGGACACCACCCGAAACTCAGGAGAAGCCCAGCCAGGCCGAGAGGTGGGACAGCTCCCAAGGCTGTTGTTGCAAACGGGGCACGGTGCCCTCTTCTTAGCATAGAGCAAACACACCTGTGAGCAATGCTCTCAGGTCTCAGGGCATTTGGTATGTGTGACTTTCTCCTTCAGAGCCAGAGATTGCAGACAGGGGTGTCTTCTCTTCAGTGGTCCCCCAATGACAATCGTGAGGCAGATGAGGGAAAATTCGGACAGACTCTCACATGTACCCACTAACTACCAGAGCTGTGGTGCATCCCTCACAGTTACTTTCCTTTCCTTTTAGCCACAAAAGTCTCAATCTGAACGCTCCATGGAGCAGATGCTCTCCCCTTCCCCTTGTCCTCTTGGGGAGCAGAAGGGTTTTGGGAGCAGGCAACAAACACAACCAAGTGTAAAATAATATCCATAGAGGAAGGTGTGGGTGAACCCAGAGTCTCCAGCCTGGAAGGGGAATGCCTGGAGGGTGGAGAAGGGCTCTGGGGTGTCCTGGGGGCTGCAGGAGTCGCTCGGGTCAGATTGCTTCCTCTCCCTTAGTGCAAGAACTAAGCTGCATTAAATAAAACAGCAGGTGGCAAATTTAAAACCAGGTTCAGGAGGCATCTTTCCCTCAGCAGGATTAATCTTTGGAACATTCTGTCAGAGCAAACTGCAAACACCAAAATCTGCAGAGGCTTTGCCAAGTGGTGGGAGGAATCCGCAGGAAAAACAAATCCATCAAAGGATATCCCCACAAAACAGATCTCCAGGCTCAGGAAGCACCAGAGGCTCAGGTGGACAGAGGCTGGCAAGGCAGTGATCCCCCTGTGCTCTCCAGGTGCTTTTTCCTGCCTGAGCACTGCCCGGGGCACAGCACAGCCAGCAAAGGGAGCACGGGGGCTCTTCAACTCTCCAGGGTGACCCCAGGGCCAGGACACACAGAGGGGCTGTGCAGCACCCCTGATGTGGGCTGACAGCAGATGGGAGCCCATGGCGCCAGGCAGGGGGGATTCCTTCACCATCATCTTCACCCAGCCATGGTGAAACCCCTGCTGAGCTGGTGCATCCTCCCCCTGGCAGGAGGAACTCTGCCTCAGAAGCTGCTGCTCCGTGGTGGTTCTGTGTCAGAAGGTACCCAGGCCCTGTGAAGAGTCATTCAAAATGCTCTTTATGAGATCTGACATCCTAACAATGAGAGGGCAGCACAGAAAACCTGATGGGAACCCCAAATTGTGCTGAAATGCAGCTCCTGGGGAATCAACCCCAAACTGTGCTGGGATGCAGCTCCTGGGGAATCAAACCCCAAATTGTGCTGGGATGCAGCTCCTGGGGAATCAAACCCCAAACTGTGCTGGGATGCAGCTCCTGGGCAATCAAACCCCAAACTGTGCTGGGATGCAGCTCCTGGGGAATCAACCCCAAACTGTGCTGGGATGCAGCTCCTGGGGAATCAACCCCAAACTGTGCTGAGATGCAGCTCCTGGGGAATCAAACCCCAAACTGTGCTGGGATGCAGCTCCTGGGGAATCAAACCCCAAATTGTGCTGGGATGCAGCTCCTGGGGAATCAAACCCCAAACTGTGCTGAGATGCAGCTCCTGGGGAATCAAACCCCAAATTGTGCTGAGATGCAGCTCCTGGGGAATCAAACCCAAACTGTGCTGAGATGCAGCTCCTGGGGAATCAAACCCAAACTGTGCTGGGATGCAGCTCCTGGGGAATCACAGAATCAGGGGGTCCTTAAGGCTAGGAATGGTCTCTGCATCTATTGAGTCCAACCCTCGACCCAGCTCTGCCACCACGGTCACCACCGTGTGTCCCCAGGTGCCACATCCACGTGGCTTTTGAACACTTCCAGGGATGTGACTCCACCACTGTGCCGGGCAGCTGTACCAGGGCTGGACAACCCTTTCCATGAAGAAATTCCAGCCTTGTAGCTGGTCAGAGCAGTTCTACAGACACACCTCAGCTGGCCATGGCACATTAATTGGGTCTAAATGCCACAAAACACCCGTGCCAGTGACAGTGGCAGTGACAGTGACAGCCAGAGGTGACAGGCACAGCTCTGCCCACCCCAGGCTCAGCTCCCAGCACACACTGAGAGCATCACCCAGCTGCAGCCCCCAGGCAGCAGAGCCAGCCCCCAGCACCCCCTGAGCACTGACTTCACTGCCTGCTTGTGCCTCAGTCACTCAGGCTGGGCCTCCCTCTCCACAGCCCAGCTCAGCCCCAGCCATGCAGATCTGGGACATTTCCAGGGCAGAGACCACAGAGACCCCATCTGGGACATTTCCAGAACACCAGGGCAGAAACCACAGAGATCCCTTCTGGGACATTTCCAGAACACCAGGGCAGAAACCACAGAGACCCCATCTGGGACATTTCCAGAACACCAGGGCAGAAACCACAGAGATCCCTTCTGGGACATTTCCAGAACACCAGGGCAGAAACCACAGAGACCCCATCTGGGACATTTCCAGAACAGCAGGGCAGAAACCACAGAGATCCCTTCTGGGACATTTCCAGAACACCAGGGCAGAGACCATGGAGATCCCATCTGGGACATTTCCAGAACAGCAGGGCAGAAACCACAGAGACCCCATCTGGGACATTTCCAGAACACCAGGGCAGAGACCACAGAGACCCCATCTGGGACATTTCCAAAACACCAGGGCAGAGACCATGGAGATCCCTTCTGGGACATTTCCAGAACAGCAGGGCAGAGACCATGGAGATCCCTTCTGGGACATTTCCAGAACAGCAGGGCAGAAACCACAGAGACCCCATCTGGGACATTTCCAGAACACCAGGGCAGAGACCACAGAGACCCCATCTGGGACATTTCCAGAACACCAGGGCAGAAACCACAGAGATCCCATCTGGGACATTTCCAGAACACCAGGGCAGAGACCACAGAGATCCCTTCTGGGACATTTCCAGAACAGCGGGGCAGAAACCACAGAGATCCCTTCTGGGACATTTCCAAAACACCAGGGCAGAGACCATGGAGATCCCATCTGGGACATTTCCAGAACACCAGGGCAGAGACCATGGAGATCCCTTCTGGGACATTTCCAGAACAGCAGGGCAGAGACCATGGAGATCCCTTCTGGGACATTTCCAGAACAGCGGGGCAGTGCCAGGAGGTTTTGTCACTCAGGGGCCACTTGCAGAGCCTGATGTCACTGCTGAGAGGTTTTGCTGATGGGACTCAAGGGCAAAGCTTGGAAAGAGTGTTCAGTCCCTGCTCTCTGTTCTAATTAGTGTGTTAATTCATGAGGGGTTTGTTCCTGGGCACAGGAGAGTTACAGGATATCAGATCTGGAAGGGATCACTGTGATCTGTTCTGACATCCTGTGCTGCATCTCCAGGGGGATTTCATGACCCTTTTACCCCCAAACCCCTGCAATGGGCTTCGGGCAAGACACAAGGACTTCTGTCCTCAGCTTCAGGCTCGCAAAAGACAAAGAATTTGCCATCTGTCTTTTTTAATTGTCAGATTTGCAAAGCAGCAGTGCCTCGTTCATCCCATTTCTGTGTAACTGTGTGATGATGTTAGGCTTGGAGGTGGTGCTGGGGAGCCATCACAGCCACCACACGGGACTGGGGACAAGTTTGGGATCAATTCAGCTTTTCTTTTAACTCCCACATTGTCTGAACTGAGTCAGGTCTCTCCCTGGACCTTCTTTCTCTCTGCTGGTATCTTAGGTGAAATTTGCATTCTTCTTTTTTCATATTCTTCTTTCATTTTTATTTTATTTTCAATTCTTCGCAATTTTATCTCAAGGCCTTATTCAATCTTTATCTATCAGATGAACAGTTATAAGTTCTTTGGATCAGAACGTTCACATTTACTGTGGAAACAACCCCAAAACATTCTCAGTACAGTCATTCTGAGTCATTCACCTGCCCAAGACAAAATCTGGATCAGAGGAGGTGGGAAATTCAAACTCACTGCTGGATGGACACACGGGCTTTAATCATGACTCTAAAATAGCTGTATTTTGAAATTAGACCAACATTGCTGAGGGGAGCTTCTAAATATTGAGGCAGCTGATAAATTGACAAATTCCTTGAAGTTTTTGCCTAAATTTCTCTCCTTCATGGATACTTTATCTCTGGGACACCAGTGAAAATGGTAAAATAATGAGTGGAGTGTTTATTATCCACTGCTGTGGACTTGGGCAATTTCTGAAATAAAATATGATGGTTATAATAAAATGTAGATGTGTGTGTAGATCTGCTCTCTGCTTTGGGGGCAGCACGTGGGTTCTCTGGGCAGGTTGTGGGGCAGGTGCCAGTCAGGATTGCCACCCCACAAGGAAAGCCACTGGCTGAGGGGCTGGGGCAGCCCTTGGGGCACCCACAGGCAGAGCAGGGCTGAGGCTTTGGTTTCCCTCAGTGCTGCGCCCTCCCCATCCAGCCCGGGTTTGATGGAAGTGCTGCAGCAGCACTGGGGGCACTGGGGGGCTCCAGCCCCTGGGGACACCCCCAGGCCGTGCCCGTGCCCAGGATGGCGCCTGCCCAGCTCTGGGGGAGGCTGCTGGGCTGGGACCTCTGGGCTGGGACCTCTGGGCTGGGACCTCTGGGTTGGGCTGGGACCTCTGGGCTGGGCTGGGACCTCTGGGCTGGGCTGGGACCTCTGGGCTGGGCTGGGCTGGGCTGGGACCTCTGGGTTGGGCTGGGACCTCTGGGCTGGGACCTCTGGGCTGGGCTGGGACCTCTGGGCTGGGCTGGGACCTCTGGGCTGGGACCTCTGGGCTGGGCTGGGACCTCTGGGCTGGGACCTCTGGGCTGGGACCTCTGGGCTGGGCTGGGACCTCTGGGCTGGGCTGGGCTGGGACCTCTGGGCTGGGCTGGGACCTCTGGGCTGGGACCTCTGGGCTGGGCTGGGCTGGGCTGGGACCTCTGGGTTGGGCTGGGACCTCTGGGCTGGGCTGGGCTGGGCTGGGCTGGCAGCCAGAGCAGCAGCTGAATTTAAGGGGTCTATTGTTTATTGGTGGGCCAGGTGCTGCTCACTGGATTCCCCACAGCCCCAGAAAATCCCTCCCTTCTTCTTCCCTGAGGGAATAACCCCCATCGCAGGGCACACGTGCCCAGGACAAACCCACAGCAGAACATCAGCCAGGTCTGACACACAGACAGACAGACAGACAGACAAACACACACACAGATACACACACAGACACACACACACAGACACACACACACAGACAGACAGACACACACACACACACAGACACAGACACACACACACAGACACACAGACAGACACACAGAGACACACAGACAGACAGACAGACAGACACACACACACACACACACAGACACACAGACACACACACACACACACACAGACACACACACACACACAGACACACAGACACACACAGACACACACACAGACACACACACACACAGACACACAGACACACACACACACACACACACACACACACACACACACACAGACACACACAGACACAGACACACAGACACACACAGACACACACACACACACAGACACACAGACACACACAGACACACACACACACACACACACACACACACAGACACACACACACACACACACACACACACACACACAGACACACAGACACACACAGACACACACACACACACACACACACACACACACAGACACACACACACACAGACACAGACACACAGACACACACACAGACACACACACACACACACACAGACACACAGACACACACACACACACACACACAGACACACACACACACACACACACACACACACACACACAGACACACAGACACACACAGACACACACACACACACACACACACACACACACAGACACACACACACACAGACACAGACACACAGACACACACACAGACACACACACACACACACACAGACACACACAGACACACACAGACACACACAGACACACAGACACACAGACACACAGACACACACACACACACAGACACACACACACACAGACACACAGACACACACACACACACACAGACACACAGACACACACACACACACACACACACACACAGACACAGACACACAGACACACACACACACAGACACACACACACACACACACACAGACACACAGACACACACACACACACACACACACACAGACACACACACACACACAGACACACACACACACACAGACACACACACACACAGACACACACACACACACACACACAGACACACAGACACACACACACACACACACACACACACACACACACACACACACACACACACAGACACACAGACACACACACACACACACACAGACACACACAGACACACACACAGACACACACACACACACACAGACACACACAGACACACACACACACACACACAGACACACACACACAGACACAGACACACAGACACACAGACACACAGACAGACAGACAGACACACAGACACACAGACACAGACACACAGACAGACAGAGATTTATTGCACTGGATGTCAGAGAGCAGAGCTCAGTGCAAATCAAACCCAGTGAAGGGTTTACAGAATCACAGAGTGGCTGGGGTTGGAGGGGACTCTAGAGATCCTCTCTGACCCAATGCTACTCAAACCCTGGGAACCAAAGCAAAACTTAGGTTTGTTCCTTCCCTCAGAACTCTCCAGAATCAGTGATTCCTGGCAGAAAGAAAAGCTCTGTTTTGCAGGGAAATGGTGAAATGCTGTCAGGGTTTCAGTGTTGCAGCACCAGTCTCCTTCTCCCTGGCAGCTCTTCTGGCTGTGCTGGAGCACAGAAATGTTTCGAGGTCAACAGCCAATTGAAACTTGACAGGTTTTGGACCTGAGATAGTTGGGTTTGTTTTCAAATCTGGAATATGTAGCAAGACAAGGAATCTCTCTCTGCTTTCTTGCTTTGCACTCCAGCACCTTTCTGATTTTCAAGGCACCATTTTGGTCACAGTGGTCCCCACCATGGACACGGCTGCACCAGCAATTCCCCTGCCTTTAACCCTTTTATTCTGGGGGCAAAGGGAGGCACATCATGAGCAGTGATCCCTGCCCTGAGCAGAGGGGTGAGCCTGCTGAGGACTCAGACTGCAGCTGAGGCTCTAGAAAATGAGACTTTTACCATTACAAAATCAGAAAATAAATCAATCTAGCTTCTAAAATGAGGCTTGACACACCTTAGGCAAATCATTGAAGTCATTTTTGCTGCTCAGAATGAGAATAGATACCACTCAAAGTGGGAATAAATACTGCCTCTGTCCCTGTGCCTTCCTAAACTGGCAGGCCTGTGCCCTCTGCAAAGCCTCTGGGAGTCCTGGTGGGTGAATTCTGACTGCAACGCTGAGTTGCTGCCATTGAATGAGTGGTACATGGCTAACAGATTAGGCACACGTTTCTGCAGAGAAAGCAATGGGCTGCACATGTGGCTGCCCGGGACTGGCCCTGGCTGGAGGCCCTGGAGGGCAGAGTCAGCCCTGAGCAGGCAGCCTGGTCATCCCTCACAGAATAACAATGCCAGGGGTAACCTCCAAGCAACCAGAAATGAACCCAAGCTGCTGAAAGAAAATTCTTGTGTTCCATCTCAGAATGGCATTAGAATTTTTTTTTTTTTTTTTTTTTTTTGCTATTTTTAGAGAGCAACGTGCTCAGTCACATGGCTCACTGCACCAGAGCTGCAGCTCTGCTCTGGGGACGTGGCTCTGCTGTCTCCAGCTGCTGTTCCAAACTGATGCCCAGGAGATTTTTAAGCTCCAGGAAAGCAGCTACTCTGCAGCAGGAGCATTTTCAGGATTTGATAACAACAATTTGTTTCAATGCCATTCTGTGATTCTTCTGAGAGTGATTTTTCACTGACATGTTTACTCAAAGTAAGGTCAAGTGATGCAGTTAAGGAATAAAGACACCCCATGAATGCTGAAGTGCAACACTTGGTTTTATTTCTGTATTGCTCCTTCTGGAGATTTTTCAATACTATGAATTTTAATGAAGAACAACCCTCTAAGATGAATTTCATTATACATGTGTCATTCAGAAGAACACACTCATTACAAGTCTTTCCACCTGAGTCCAGATTTATTGTCACACCACAGTAGAATTCCACTTTCCTCCTCCTCCTCCTCCTCCTTGTAGGGGATTTAGATGGGAACTTCCAGCTGAGCACGAGGGAAATCCTTTTGCTGCGTGGCTGATGGAGCACTGGAGCAGCTGCCCAGGAGGTTGTGAGGTCTCCTTCTCTGGAGATGGCCAAAGCCCACCTGGCTGTGCTCCTGTGCAGCTGCTCTGGGCGAGCCTGTGTGAGCAGGAGGGTCAGCTGAGCCGATCCCTGCAGGTCCCTTCCCACCCCAGCTCCTCCATGAGCCTGGGACTCTGGGGTTCCCAAAGGTGATGTGCCTGGGGAGGGTCTCATTCCCGTCATCTCTCTCCTTCCATTGCCAACCTGCCATCCTGATTTTTGCCTTTTTCTTGCATTTTGCACAAGCCTGGGGACAGCAATGTGAGGATGTCGGGTGCTCTGTATTTGCCTGGGGTAGCAGACTTGGGGTGTTGCCTGACGGAGAATTTGGGGTGGGGAGCTGGAGCCCCATTTAGGCACCCACCACTCTCACTCTTGTCTGGGTAGGTGGCCCTTGGGGCAGATGAACAGCACCAGGACCCTGTCCCTGACCTGCTGCCCATCAATAAACCCCATCCCTGATCTGCTGCCCATCAATAAACCCCGTCCTGATCTGCTGCCCATCAATAAACCCCATCCCTGACCTGCTGCCCATCAATAAACCCCATCCCTGACCTGCTGCCCATCAATAAACCCTGCCCTGATCTGCTGCCCATCAATAAACCCCATCCCTGATCTGCTGCCCATCAATAAACCCCATCCCTGATCTGCTGCCCATCAATAAACCCTGCCCTGATCTGCTGCCCATCAATAAACCCCATCCCTGATCTGCTGCCCATCAATAAACCCCATCCCTGACCTGCTGCCCATCAATAAACCCTGCCCTGATCTGCTGCCCATCAATAAACCCTGTCCTGATCTGCTGCCCATCAATAAACCCTGCCCTGATCTGCTGCCCATCAATAAACCCCATCCCTGATCTGCTGCCCATCAATAAACCCCATCCCTGATCTGCTGCCCATCAATAAACCCTGTCCTGATCTGCTGCCCATCAATAAACCCCATCCCTGATCTGCTGCCCATCAATAAACCCTGCCCTGATCTGCTGCCCATCAATAAACCCTGCCCTGATCTGCTGCCCATCAATAAACCCCATCCCTGACCTGCTGCCCATCAATAAACCCCATCCCTGATCTGCTGCCCATCAATAAACCCCATCCCTGATCTGCTGCCCATCAATAAACCCCATCCCTGATCTGCTGCCCATCAATAAACCCCATCCCTGATCTGCTGCCCATCAATAAACCCCATCCCTGACCTGCTGCCCATCAATAAACCCTGCCCTGATCTGCTGCCCATCAATAAACCCTGCCCTGATCTGCTGCCCATCAATAAACCCCATCCCTGATCTGCTGCCCATCAATAAACCCCATCCCTGATCTGCTGCCCATCAATAAACCCTGCCCTGATCTGCTGCCCATCAATAAACCCTGTCCTGATCTGCTGCCCATCAATAAACCCTGTCCTGATCTGCTGCCCATCAATAAACCCCATCCCTGATCTGCTGCCCATCAATAAACCCTGTCCTGATCTGCTGCCCATCAATAAACCCTGCCCTGATCTGCTGCCCATCAATAAACCCTGCCCTGATCTGCTGCCCATCAATAAACCCCATCCCTGATCTGCTGCCCATCAATAAACCCCATTCCTGATCTGCTGCCCATCAATAAACCCTGCCCTGATCTGCTGCCCATCAATAAACCCCATCCCTGATCTGCTGCCCATCAATAAACCCTGCCCTGATCTGCTGCCCATCAATAAACCCCATCCCTGATCTGCTGCCCATCAATAAACCCTGCCCTGATCTGCTGCCCATCAATAAACCCCATCCCTGATCTGCTGCCCATCAATAAACCCTGCCCTGACCTGCTGCCCATCAATAAACCCTGCCCTGATCTGCTGCCCATCAATAAACCCTGTCCTGATCTGCTGCCCATCAATAAACCCCATCCCTGATCTGCTGCCCATCAATAAACCCTGCCCTGATCTGCTGCCCATCAATAAACCCCATCCCTGATCTGCTGCATCCTCACAGGATTGCAGTGATCCTGGGAACACTTTCAAATTTGACCTTAGCAGAGTTGGACTGGGAACTTGTGCTGAAGGAATACAGCCTGGTTCCATATCTCAAGGCTAAGTTAAAACCAGCAGGTTCTGCTGAGGATGACCTCGTTTTGGGATTGTTATGAACAAGTTACCATGTTTGTTGGTTGTTGGATGTTGGTCACCAAGTTGAGGGTGTTAGTTCTGTTGATTGCCAATATTGCTGATCACCCAGCAGTCCCTTGCCTTGCCTGTACCTTTTTCCCATCGAGTATTGCCTCAGCTGCTTCCCAGGATGCCTGAGCTATGAAGGAGAGAGCGATGTCAGATGTAAATTGAGAGACATCCAGTACTGCTTGAAAGAATAACACCCTAAAAAGACCCTCAGCAGTGGGGGGAACAGCCCGTACAGGCTGGCCAGCAGGATGTGTGCCTCAGGGGTGTCCTGGTTTAGGGCAAATTTGGGAGGAAACCTCCAAAGGAGGCCCCTCCAGAAAGCAAACCCAAACGGCTCCTCCTCCCAACAGGGTCAGGCAGGGGGAAGGACTGACCAGGGAAGAGCCCACCAGGGATAACACTTGGGGAGGAGGGGAGAAAGGGGAAGACCCTGTGGTGGTAGGATACAAATCATGTGAACAGTGCAAATTACCAAACACCCAGTGCAAACAGCTGAGTAACTGTTTATTGCAGTACAGCAGGCGCAGGGCAGGCAGGTGTGCCCGCAGTAGGTGTGCACAGCGAGGGTGCACTAACACCCACAGACACACAGCAGGACAACGTGGGAGCCCAGGACATTCCTCTGCCTGCCCTGGAGGGCTCGAGACCCTGCCTGGGGGCTCAGAGACCCTGGCACAGAGCCCAAGAGCCCTGTGCCTTTGATTGAGCCCTTGGAAAAAACAATTCCCAACCTTGTATGAAGAATGACAAGCCATGACAGTTTAAGTAGAATGATAGTGAATTTATCACAAGGTGAAAAATAGATTTTCTGGGGTTTTGGAATGGGGGTTCAGGGGGCAAGATGGAGGAATCTGGGCATGTCCAGCCTTTCTCCTCCTTCTTCTTGGCCTCCATCCTCTGCTGTGATGGTGGCACTTTTGGATTGGTTTAGAGTAGAAGCTCACTGTCTAACACAGGTGATGGGTATTGGGAAGTAACTGTAAATATTGCACATGTAGTTTTTAGTATAAAAAGATAACACTGCCCTGGGGCAGGCAGAGTGCCTCTGACTGACTTGCTGAGTGGACCTCAGCAAGACAAGAGAAAAAAATTTATAGATAAGATACAATAAACAACCTTGAGACCGAGAAATGAAGAGCCCTGACTCCTTCTTCGAGCGCCGAGCTAAGAAAAGAGACTTTCTAATGTTTCTGGAAGTCACTCTGAGCAGCAGAGACTCCAAGAAACCACCACAGCAGGAACACGCAGGGGAGAGGATGCAGAAACTCCTCAGCAGAGCTGCCAGCCCCGTCCTGGCCACAGCAGATGGGAAGTAGATGGCCACAAAGGGGTCAAGGGCTGGGGCCCCAGGCAGGGGTACAAAGCCAGGCTGGAGCCCCAAACAGGGGTACAAAGCCAGGCTGGAGCCCAGCCAAGGGTACAAAGCCAGGCTGGAGCCCCAGCCAAGGGTACAAAGTCAGGCTGGAGCCCCAGGCAGGGGTACAAAGCCAGGCTGGAGCCCCAAACAGGGGTACAAAGCCAGGCTGGAGCCCCAAACAGGGGTACAAAGCCAGGCTGGAGCCCCAGGTAGGGGTACAAAGCCAGGCTGGAGCCCAGCCAAGGGTACAAAGCCAGGCTGGAGCCCCAGGCAGGGGTACAAAGCCAGGCTGGAGCCCAGCCTAGGGTACAAAGCCAGGCTGGAGCCCAGCCTAGGGTACAAAGCCAGGCTGGAGCCCAGCCAAGGGTACAAAGCCAGGCTGGAGCCCCAGGCAGGGGTACAAAGCCAGGCTGGAGCCCCAAACAGGGGTACAAAGCCAGGCTGGAGCCCAGCCTAGGGTACAAAGCCAGGCTGGAGCCCCAAACAGGGGTACAAAGCCAGGCTGGAGCCCCAGGCAGGGGTACAAAGCCAGGCTGGAGCCCCAAACAGGGGTACAAAGCCAGGCTGGAGCCCAGCCAAGGGTACAAAGCCAGGCTGGAGCCCAGCCTAGGGTACAAAGCCAGGCTGGAGCCCAGCCTAGGGTACAAAGCCAGGCTGGAGCCCAGCCTAGGGTACAAAGCCAGGCTGCAAACCTCGTGTCCTCACACCCTGATGTGTGAGAACCAGGGTCCTGATCTCCTCCTCGCTTGATTCCAACACAACAGTCACACATTTTTCTCCCAAGTGCTTCCACTCGAAGCAGAGTGGCTGGAGACAGAACCGGCTCCTGCTGTATGAATACTGGGATATTTCTGTGCTCTCCGAGTCCAGAGCAGAAGGAAGAAGTCAGGCAAGGAGAGAGGAATGGTCAAGGGTTTGCAGGGGTGAGCAAGATGCTCTCAGGCACCCAGAGTGGGGAGTTCTGGGGCCCCTGGGCTCAGCCAGGACAGAGAACAAAATTAACTCCAGGTTTGGAGCTGGCTGCCCATATCTCCAAACCTTTCTTTCTCTCCTCTTTTAGCTCTGAGACCCAGTTCAATTTGCTTTGCAGCATTTTTCAGAGGAAATCTAGCAGAACTAAAATTTAGCCAGGCAGTAGGAAAGACCCTTGTGTCAGAGGAAAAAAACCTGTGGGAGATGGAATCCTCCCTCCAGCTAAAGGAAGGGAGGCGCTGCTGCCCTGGAGAGCCCTGAAGAGCCCCAGGGGCTCAATCAGACCCGGTCACACAAATTAAGATGGAATGTGACTGTTTTCAGCAACTCAGGTCTTAAATCTCAAAACTCAACCATAAGGATTTATCCATAAGGCGGGAGGAAGTGGGGTAAGTGCTGAAAAAATGTCATGTTGTTGCACACCAAAATATTGACTCTGTGTATGAAAAACCACCTGTACCTTCAACAACAGATTGGATTCCCTGCTCACACTCAATTCCATGTCTAAAATACCCTGAACCAAGAAAGTGCCCAGGGAAACACAATATGGCAGTAGATCATCTTTAAAAATAAAATTAATAAAAAATCATACGGGATTCAAGAAGAAGAAGAAGAAGGAGAAGAACTATTATATAACAAAAACTACTATTCTCTAATAATAACAACAAAATTTGTCAATTTTTAAAAGCAGTTCAGAATAAATATTGCATCAACCAAAAACAGATGTGAGGTGTTAACAGAAAAGATATTACTAGTGCTGGGAGCTGGCAGCGGTGCTGCCATGCCAACAGCTCAGCCTCTGTGACAAAATGCAAATATTAAACTGCAAATAAACAGGGATCCAGTGGGAATCTCAGAGCACCCAGGAGCTCTGCACCGAAGGAGTCCCTCAGCTTTAGTCCCTTCTTCCACACCTATCAGAGCCCTTCCTCCACCACGTTCCAGGTCCTGTCCCATGACCCATCCTCACTATAAACTCCATAATTACATTTTCAATGCAGCTCTGAGGATGCAGCTCGCACAGCTCTGCCCAAGCGGCTCCTTGGACTCTTCTCCCCTAAAACCTTTCCCTTTTTCATTAAACTCCGAGCAGCGACCCTAAAACACGAGCTCCATCTGCGGCCAGACCGACAGGGGCCGGAGCCCCCGGCCCGGCCCTGGGCAGGCGATCGGGGACAGGGGGTTCCCATGAATCCGGGGGGTTCCCATGGATCCGGGGGGTTCCCATGGATCCGGGGGGTTCCCATGGATCTGGAGGGTTCCCATGGATCCCGGGGGGTTCCCATGGATCCCAGGGGGTTCCCATGGATCCGGGGGGTTCCCATGGATCCCGGGGTTCCCACAGATCCCGAGGGTTCCCATGGATCCCGGGGGGTTCCCATGGATCCAGGGGGTTCCCATGGATCCGGGGGGTTCCCATGGATCTGGGGGGTTCCCATGGATCCGGGGGGTTCCCATGGATCCCGGGGGGTTCCCATGGATCCGGGGGGTTCCCATGGATCCGGGGGGTTCCCATGGATCCCGGGGGGTTCCCATGGATCCCGAGGGTTCCCATGGATCCCGGGGGGTTCCCGATGATCCCGGGGGGTTCCCATGGATCCTGGGGCGTTCCCATGGATCCCGAGGGTTCCCATGGATCCTGGGGTTCCCACAGATCCCGGGGGGTTCCCATGGATCCCGAGGGTTCCCATGGATCCGGGGGGTTCCCATGGATCCCGGGGGGTTCCCATGGATCCTGGCGTTCCCACAGATCCTGGGGGTTCCCGATGATCCCGGGGGGTTCCCATGGATCCCGAGGTGCTCCCGATGATCCTGGGGTGTTCCCGCAGGTTCTGGGGGTTCCCACAGATCCCGGGGGGGGGGTTCCCGCGGATCCCGACTCTCCCCAGGACGGAATGAAGCCGCAGCCGCGTTTCTCTTGCCCGGGGGTGCGTCCGCGGCTCCGGGCGGGGGCGAGCGGGCGGTGCTGGAGCTGGTGGCCCGGTCCAGCCCAGCCCAGCCCAGCCGGCACCGGCCCCGAGCATCGCCCGGTGGGCACCCCCTGTGCCCGCGGCCGCTGCCCGGGCACCCCGGCCCGGTCACCCCGGCCCGGTCACCCCGGCTGCGGGGATGCTCTGTCCGCGTCCCCGTCCGTGTCACGGCGGCTCTCGGCAGGGAGGGCTCTTGCCCCGTTTACCTTCCCGGGGAATTCGGGAGCTCTGGGCCAGCCCCTCGGCGCCGCAGAGACCCCTCCATCCCCGGATCCCCAGCACGAACAGCTCCGCGCTCCCCGGCCGGGGACGAAGGGAGCAGCGGTCCCTCCGCGGGTGCCAGCGCCTGGGGACGCTCCCGTCCCGCTTGAGAATCCCCGGTGTCCCCCGGTGCCTCCCGGTGCCTCCCGGTGCCTGCCCGGTGTCCCCCGGTGTCTCCCCGGTGTCCCCCGGTGCCTCCCGGTGCCTGCCCGGTGTCCCCCGGTGCCTGCCCGGTGTCTCCCCGGTGTCCCCCGGTGCCTCCCGGTGTCCCCCGGTGCCTGCCCGGTGCCTGCCCGGTGCCTCCCGGTGCCTGCCCGGTGCCTCCCGGTGTCTCCCCGGTGTCCCCCGGTGCCTGCCCGGTGCCTGCCCGGTGCCTCCCGGTGCCTCCCGGTGCCTCCCGGTGTCCCCCGGTGCCTGCCCGGTGTCCCCCGGTGTCCCCCGGTGCCTGCCCGGTGTCCCCCGGTGCCTGCCCGGCCCCGCACACCGGGAGCTGCCGCTCGCCGCGGGCTCTGACGGCCCCGTGTCCCCCCAGCCCACCGAGGGCCCCCCCGTCCCCGGGACCCCCCGGCACCGAGGGCGGACCCCGGGCGATGGCAAACACGGCGGGGAGAAGGGGCCGGCGTGAGGAGCCTGCAGAGCGCTCCGGCACGGGATGATTCCGCCAACGGCAGCGCTCTCTGCAAACAGCAATCCCTGATCTGAATAATCATTGTTATGCGGATCGCTCTTGGCGATTAACTGGGTGAAGGGAATTTGGAAGAGTTTCCCGGTGGGAATGCGGGAGGAGCTCTGAGGGCTCGGCGGCTCCAGGGATGGGAGCAGAGCTCGGGCTCAGGATCCCTGCTGGGACTGAGTGGGATGGCATCCGTGCCCACTTAGGGCGGTGAAACGCCCTTTAGGGCGCCTCCCAGACCCAGCCCGCCCTGTGATGCGGTCCTGCTCATGGGTCAGGGGTAGCCAACCCTCCCTGCAGCCCCAGGATCCATGCCCCGTGCTGGCTGTGGGACCCCATCCCTCTGCGGGCAGGAGTTCCTGCAGGCTGGGCCATCCCAGCCACAGCCGCGGGGGTGTCACCCCCAGGGCAGGAACACGGGCAGGTTTTGACCATAACAAAGCCAAGAACTCCACAGGAGCAGCGGTGGCACTCAGCATCCAACAGCTCTGAGCCCCCGAGGCAGGAGTGCCACCCTGCCAGTCCTGGTGAGGCCTGCAGGTACAGCAGGAATCACGGAATCACAGAGCCATGGAGTGGGGTGGGCTGGAAGGGACCTTAAATTCATCTCCTTCCAACCTCCTGCCACCTCCCACTGTCCCAGGTGCTCCCAGCCCCAGTGCCCAGCCTGGCCTTGGGCACTGCCAGGGATGCAGGGGCAGCCCCAGCTGCTCTGGGCACCCTGTGCCAGGGCCTGCCCACCCTGCCAGGTGACAGCCTCTGACCTCCCTTGGCGTAAAGCATTCCCTGTGTCCCACCACTCTCTGCTCATGGGACTGCTAATCCAGGTCAATCCAAAATCCAGGCGATGCCTGTCTGGTCTGTGTTGCACTCAGGGCTGGCCCAGGATCAGCCAGCAGCTGGTGTTCTGCAGGGGAGCGTTGGGCAGAGGATATCAGAGGATATCCAGCAATGCGTGCCTGGAGGTGCCCAGGGCTGCTGCCTGTGCCAGGGACCCTGGGTGGGCACTGCAGCCCAGGCACTGCACACAGGGCAAGGTTGGTACCCAGGGGCCTCATCTGTGGGGAGAGCAGAACCATGGGTGGAAGATGGGGCTCAGGGGACTGCAGGGCCATTTCCTCTTGGGACAACCACCTCACCCAGCCACTGGCCATCTGCCCTGGCCAAGTCCCCTGGAAAGCCCCAGAGACCCTCCCTGTCTGCTCCAGCCCCTTCTTCCCTGGTTCCTTAAGCCCCCCATCCTGCCAAGTGTGCTTAGGGGATGTAAAACAACACCCTGGCACATCACAGCCCAGGCAGCCTTTGGGTCCTGCAGGGGTCCTGCTGCCAGCCCTGTGTGCCCACACCTGGCTCACCCTCTCCTCTCATGGGCTCCCAGCAATGGCACATTTGGGCAGCATCCTTGTTCAACTCCCTGTGCCCACAGCAGACACCTTCCAGCACCACCAGCAGAACAAATATTTACCCAGCTGAGAAAAAGGGTGTTTGTTTCAAAAGAAAACCAAAAGGAGGCAAATATGTCCCAGCAACCCATGGCTCATTTCTTGTTTGTGTGCTGCATGGAAAGAAATGTCCACGGTGCCTGGGTCACTGCTCAATTTCATCTGCAAAATCCACAGAGGGACCCGAACACCCAGGTGCAGAGCCAAACCTCTCCGTTGGTTCAGGCTTCACTCACAGCTTTCAGGATATCTGATGCTGACATCAGTTTTCTAAATTACAGAAGTTTTCCTTCCATCAGAAATCTCCTGATCAGTTCCCAGAGAGCCTGGCTCGTGTCTCAGCTGCTGCCCAGACAGCTCCCGAGGGGTGTGGGTGGTGAGGGCGCCCTGAGGTGCCAGGGGCCCATGCCCCAAGCCCAGCAGCAGCCCCAGAGCTGCTCTGCACTGTCTGTCTGTCTGTCTGGGCAGAGCCCCTGCCATGCACAGCCGGGACAGACACCCACACCAGGTCACTCCCTGTCCCCACTGACCCTGTGTCCCCCCACTGCCACCCACAGCCCTGCTGCTGCTGCTGGGGACAGCTGTGGCAGTGTCCCCATCACTGCTGGCTGAAACAGGAGAAACAGGTTTAAACTAAAATAGGGAAGATTTAGATGGGACATTGGCAATGAGGAATTGTTCCCTGGCAGGGTGGGCAGGCCCTGGCACAGGGTGCCCAGAGCAGCTGGGGCTGCCCCTGCATCCCTGGCAGTGCCCAAGGCCAGGCTGGGCACTGGGGACAGTGGGAGGGGTCCCTGCCATGGCTGGGGTGGCACTGGGTGGGATTTAAGGTCCCTCCAACCCAAACCATTCTATGATTCTAAGCTAGAGCACCCCGGGTAGCCCCAGTCCCTGAGGGGCTGCACAGAAACGACTCCTGTCCAACAGCCACAATTCCTGGCCTCTGCAAGGGGCTGGGGGCCTGGAGATGAGGCTCCCCCATGCCAAGGGGACACAGGTGACAGCAGCTGGGGCAGTGCCAGGGATGCAGGGGCATCCCTGCCTGCTCCTTGAGCTTCTGTGACTAAAAAAGGACAAAAGTTCAGTGCTGGAGCTCTGGAACAGACGTGGCACAGCCTGGCCCACACCAGTGGCTCCCAGGCATAGAACTGGGGGCACTCCAGGCTGGGCAGGAGCCAGGGACACCTGCGGGCACTCAGTGTCAGCCAGGGCTGAGCCTCAGCTGCCTCCAGGGATGGACACTCCAGGAACCTGCTCTGGGCTGGGAATCACAGCCCAGGCCAGGGACAGGTGGCACAGGTACCCAAGGTGGGACCAGGGCATCCCCTCCCCAGCTCAGCAGGGATGATGCCTTGGGAAGGCTGAGCCAGAGCAGAGGCTGGGCAGAGCCACAGAATAAAGCAGGGATTGATTCAAAGCATCTCCTCCATGGATGCACCTTGGGCAGCACCAGAGCCCAGCCAGGGCTGCACCCAAGATGAACCAAAATGGCCCCAAAATGCACGGCCGGGCACGGGGTCTGTCCCTGGGATCAGTTCTGCTCCATTTGCACCTTGCAGTTCATTGTCCCATTCCAGCTTTAGCCCCTGCAGTCCCACCCTGCTTGTTTTTCTCTCTCCAGCCCACGGGGTTTGTGCTCTGGGGCTGAGATTTGGGTCATTTGTCCTTGGTGCCCAGCTGGAGCAGGAATTGTTTTGTCTCCCTGCTCTGTGCACAGAGCTCAGCATCCCTAATGTGAACCCAGACCCACACACTAAAGCAGCACAGAACCTGAAAATATAAGAGCTCAAACCTGAGGCATCATTTCCCCCCTTTAGAGACTCAACAAGGCCTTTACCTTGCCAAGTCTCTTTTCTAAATATATACTAATAATGGGTATTTAATAACAGATAAGTATCTAACAATAGTAAACAATTATCAATATAAACATCTAATAATAAACATCTAACAACAGATAAATATCTAATAGTAAATAAACATCTAATACTGGATGAATTTCTAACAGTAAATATCTAACAGTAAATGTCTGATAAGAGCCTGTTTTCCTCTTCTCCCCAGCTCGATTTGCCTCCCTCCATCCCCACAGCATTTCGAAATGTAAGCATTGACTGAAGAAACAGAAAATTCACGCTTTGTTCCTGTTGCAGCTGGTAATTTACACTGTCCAGAGAGAGCGGGGATTCCAGGCCGGTGTTTCAGCTCCTGCTTTGCTCTGGTGCCAGAGAACTCTGCAGATGCTGCTCACAACCCAGAGATGTCCCTGACCCAAAACAGGGCTTTGCTCTCCTTGCCTCACCAGACACAGGGAAGGGCTGGGGGCAGGAGGGTATGTAACACCACAAATGCTGAAATAGATGTCAGGAGAAAGCTCCCCACCTCCCAGCCCAGCCCAGGGCCAAGGCAGCACCCAGGGCTCACCTGATGTCACCTGGTGGCCTCCCATCCCCTCAGCTCAAGGAGCCTGGCTTGATTTCCAGCAGTTCTGGGACCAAAGTCTCATTTTCCCCAAGGAAGGACAGCAGGGATCACCCAGCTCTGCCCCTGTAACCCCTGCAAGGGGCTTTGCTCTCAGCGGGCTGGGAGCAGCCAGGCTGGGACAGGGGACGTGTCCAGGGGAATTGGGCACTGCAGCCCTGGCTGGGCAGGAGCAGGGCCTCTCCTGGGGCCAGCACAGCCCCGGCCCTGCTGGTGCCACCCACGCCCAGACCTGCCACCCTGGGGGCTGCGGGAGTGCTGGGGAGCCAGGTGAGGGACACCGGCCCTGGGCTGCCACCCTGAGCCTGCCTGCTGCAGGGACAGACACACTGACACCCTGCCTGCTGCAGGGACAGACACCCTGTGACCATCCCTGGCTGCAGGGACAGACACACTGACACCCTCCCTGGCTGCAGGGACAGACACACTGACACCCTGCCTGCTGCAGGGACAGACACACTGACACCGTCCCTGGCTGCAGGGACAGACACACTGACACCCTGCCTGGCTGCAGGGACAGACACACTGACACCCTGCCTGCTGCAGGGACAGACACCCTGTGACCATCCCTGGCTGCAGGGACAGACACACTGACACCCTGCCTGCTGCAGGGACAGACACCCTGTGACCATCCCTGGCTGCAGGGACAGACACACTGACACCCTGCCTGCTGCAGGGACAGACACACTGACACCCTGCCTGGCTGCAGGGACAGACACACTGACACCCTGCCTGGCTGCAGGGACAGACACACTGACACCATCCCTGCTGCAGGGACAGACACACTGACACCGTCCCTGCTGCAGGGACAGACACACTGACACCCTGCCTGCTGCAGGGACAGACACACTGACACCATCCCTGGCTGCAGGGACAGACACACTGACACCCTGCCTGCTGCAGGGACAGACACACTGACACCATCCCTGGCTGCAGGGACAGACACACTGACACCATCCCTGCTGCAGGGACAGACACCCTGACACCCTGCCTGGCTGCAGGGACAGACACACTGACACCCTGCCTGCTGCAGGGACAGACACACTGACACCCTCCCTGCTGCAGGGACAGACACACTGACACCATCCCTGGCTGCAGGGACAGACACACTGACACCATCCCTGGCTGCAGGGACAGACACACTGACACCCTGCCTGCTGCAGGGACAGACACACTGACACCATCCCTGGCTGCAGGGACAGACACACTGACACCCTCCCTGCTGCAGGGACAGACACACTGACACCCTGCCTGCTGCAGGGACAGACACACTGACACCCTGCCTGGCTGCAGGGACAGACACACTGACACCCTGCCTGCTGCAGGGACAGACACACTGACACCCTCCCTGGCTGCAGGGACAGACACACTGACACCATCCCTGCTGCAGGGACAGACACACTGACACCCTGCCTGCTGCAGGGACAGACACACTGACACCATCCCTGGCTGCAGGGACAGACACACTGACACCATCCCTGCTGCAGGGACAGACACACTGACACCGTCCCTGGCTGCAGGGACAGACACACTGACACCGTCCCTGCTGCAGGGACAGACACACTGACACCGTCCCTGGCTGCAGGGACAGACACACTGACACCGTCCCTGCTGCAGGGACAGACACACTGACACCGTCCCTGCTGCAGGGACAGACACACTGACACCCTGCCTGCTGCAGGGACAGACACACTGACACCCTCCCTGGCTGCAGGGACAGACACACTGACACCGTCCCTGCTGCAGGGACAGACACACTGACACCCTGCCTGCTGCAGGGACAGACACACTGACACCATCCCTGGCTGCAGGGACAGACACACTGACACCGTCCCTGGCTGCAGGGACAGACACACTGACACCCTCCCTGGCTGCAGGGACAGACACACTGACACCGTCCCTGCTGCAGGGACAGACACACTGACACCGTCCCTGCTGCAGGGACAGACACACTGACACCCTCCCTGCTGCAGGGACAGACACACTGACACCATCCCTGGCTGCAGGGACAGACACACTGACACCCTGCCTGCTGCAGGGACAGACACACTGACACCCTCCCTGGCTGCAGGGACAGACACACTGACACCGTCCCTGCTGCAGGGACAGACACACTGACACCCTGCCTGCTGCAGGGACAGACACACTGACACCCTCCCTGGCTGCAGGGACAGACACACTGACACCGTCCCTGCTGCAGGGACAGACACACTGACACCCTGCCTGCTGCAGGGACAGACACACTGACACCATCCCTGGCTGCAGGGACAGACACACTGACACCGTCCCTGGCTGCAGGGACAGACACACTGACACCCTCCCTGGCTGCAGGGACACCCTGTGACCATCCCTGGCTGCAGGGACAGACACACTGACACCCTCCCTGGCTGCAGGGACAGACACACTGACACCATCCCTGCTGCAGGGACAGACACACTGACACCCTCCCTGCTGCAGGGACAGACACACTGACACCGTCCCTGCTGCAGGGACAGACACACTGACACCGTCCCTGCTGCAGGGACAGACACACTGACACCCTGCCTGCTGCAGGGACAGACACACTGTGACCATCCCTGGCTGCAGGGACAGACACACTGACACCGTCCCTGGCTGCAGGGACAGACACACTGACACCCTCCCTGGCTGCAGGGACACCCTGTGACCATCCCTGGCTGCAGGGACAGACACACTGACACCATCCCTGGCTGCAGGGACACCCTGTGACCCTCCCTGGGGCCACCCAGGTGCCCCCACCAAGGTGCTCCTTCCCCCAGACCCCTGAGCTGCCCTGGCTGGGGCCAGGCCTCTCCTGCTCTCCCCTCGATTAAATTGGTAAATTGGTAAATTAGTAAATTAGAGTCTCTGTATCAGCCAGAAACCTCATTAGCAACGATTTTGGGCTTGTGTTTACACAACTGATCCCAATCACACAGCATCAGAGCCAGCATCAGGCCAGTCCCTGCAGGCCCTCTCCAGGGGCACGCAGGAGATGAGGCCTGCATTGGAGGGAGGGTTTGCAGATGGCAGAGTCCCCCAGCAGCGTCTTTACTCGTCATTTATTCACGTGTTTGTGTGCCACAATGAGCTCTGTAGCACAATGCTGTGAATATAAACGCACTCAGGGTGCATCAAGCCTGGGGTCAGTTTTTCAGGCTGGGGGTAACTTTATCAGCCATGTGGATGCAGCAGAAAATGAAATCCCATGTCTCCACGGAAGCTGAATGCCCAAACGAGCCCTGATTGCCGTTAATTACATTCCTGCCCTTTTACACTTTATTGATCAAGTCTCAGATTCACTTTGCCATTATTTTATTTGAATCTAAAGGCAAATGAAGCTGTTTCAGATTTCTCAGATAATCCCATTTCTCTGTTCAATTTAAGCACATGAACTTATGGTTTTCCTGACTTAAGTCAGAAACTTGTTTCTTTTATCTTTTTTTTTTTTTCCCCTGGTTAGGCTGAGCCAGAGATACCTGAGAAAGGTTTGCTTGGCATCTGCACCAGGCAAACAGTGAAAGAGAAGAGGGTGGGCAGAGAGCAGAGGACACCAAGGGTTTAGGGCAGAGCAGGGTGCAGGGCTGGGGCTGCCCTCCCTCCCAGATCTCGGCTTTTGGTTGAGAATTGCAGCCCCGAGATGTGCAGGGTGTCTCTGCTTCGGCCCGTGCAAATCAAGAACGAGTCTGGACTCTTCACTTTTCGGTCCTGAGGTTGTTCATTAATTCTGATCTATGAAATTTTCTTTCTGCTCAGCCGAGATCTGCTCAGCAGGGCAGCCACAGGCACTGTGACCACCCCTGAGGCGGTGCTGTCCTTTTATACTGCAAACTACATAGACCATAGTGACACTTAATTCCAATACCTATCACCTGTGTTAGTGCACTTCTACTCTAAATATAACATATTGACACTGAATTCCAATACCTATCACCTGTGTTAGTGCACTTCTACTCTAAATATAACATATTGACACTTAATTCCAATACCTATCACCTGTGTTAGTGCACTTCTACTCTAAATATAACATATTGACACTTAATTCCAATACCTATCACCTGTGTTAGTGCACTTCTACTCTAAATATAACATATTGACACTTAATTCCAATACCTATCACCTGTGTTAGTGCACTTCTACTCTAAATATAACATATTGACACTTAATTCCAATACCTATCACCTGTGTTAGTGCACTTCTACTCTAAATATAACATATTGACACTTAATTCCAATACCTATCACCTGTGTTAGTGCACTTCTACTCTAAATATAACATATTGACACTTAATGCCAATACCTATCACCTATGTTAGTGCACTTCTACTCTAAATATAACATATTGACACTTAATTCCAATACCTATCACCCAGGTTAGTGCACTTCTACTCTAAATATAACATATTGACACTTAATTCCAATACCTATCAATCACCTGTGTTAGACAGTGCACCTCTCTCTACTCTAAACCACTCCCAAAGTGCCAGCATCACTGCAGAAAATGGAGAAGAAGAAGAAGAAGAAGAAGAGGAAAGTCTAGACATGCCCAAGTCCCTCCATCTTGTCCCCAAAACCCCCATACCAAAAATCCTAAAATCTGCATTTTCACCCTGTGGTAATTTTGTTATTACACCATTCAAGCCTCTGTGACTTTCATGTCCTCATACAAAGCTGGTAACTCGCTCCAGGGGTCACAATCAAACCCACAGGTGCTCTGGGCTGGGTGCCAGGGTCTCTGAGCCCCCCAGACGGGTCCTTGGTAACTCTGGACACCCGGAGGGATGCACTGAGTTCCGACACCTCCCTGCAGTGAGAGCAGGACCCAGCACCCAACACAGACCAGCATGGGGAGCCCTCTCCAGCCCAGGTATCCCCAGGTGGAGCACAGGACAGGGATCCTGCCTGGCTGGGTGCTGATGTGTGTCCAGGCAGCACAGCTCACCATTCCTCACCTGCAGGAGCTGGGGAATCACAGAATCACTGAATCACACAAGGTTTGGGCTGGGGGGGACCTTAAATCCCATCTCATTGCAGCCCTGCTGTGGCAGGGACACCTTCCCTGTGCCAGGCTGCTCAGAACCCACCCAGCCTGGCCCTGGGCACTGCCAGGGTGGGGATCCCAGAGCTCTTTGGGCAGCCTGTGCCAGGGGGGTGTAAGGAAATGGCCCCAAGAGCAGCTGAGTGAGGAGGTGGCTCGAGGCCAGCACTGCTCCTGGCACAGACACCTTGACTTCTGGGTCACCTTTTAACTGGGAATAGTAAATATGGGACAGTTTGCTTTATCAGGGTGCCCCTCCACTGTCCTGGCTCCTTCATCCTGGCTGGGAGCTGGAATTTCTGCTGCTGGAGCCTTGGAGATCAGAGCATCTCCTGCCTGCAGCTGCCGAGCTGGAGCAAAGCTCAGAATCAGTCACTGAGGCTGGAAAAGCCCTCTGAGACCAGAGTCCAGCCATTCCCTGCACTGCCAGGGCCACCACTGACCATGTCCCCAGGTGTCACATCCACAGGGCTGTGAAATCCCTCCAGGGATGGGCACTCCAAAGCTCCCTGGGCAGCTGTGCCAGGGCTGCACAGCCCTGTCTGGGAAGGAATTGTCACAATATCCAAGCTGAGCCTGCCCTGGTACAGTTTGAGGCTGATTCCTCCTGTCCTGTCCCTGTTCCCTGGGAGCAGAGCCCGACCCCCCCGGCTGTGCCCTCCTGGCAGGGACTTGTGCAGAGCCACAAGGGCCCCCTGAGCCTCCTTTGCTCCAGCCCCAGCCCCTGCCCAGCTCCCTCAGGGATTCTGCAGCCCCTGCCCAGCTCCCTCAGGGATTCTGCAGCCCCTGCCCGGCTCCCTCAGGGATTCTGCAGCCCCTGCCCAGCTCCCTCAGGGATTCTGCAGCCCCTGCCCAGCCCCATTCCCTGCCCTGGACACGCTCCAGAAGATTCACTCTGGATGTGCCAGGAGTTGAAGTTAAATCCCGAAAAGGCTGAACCAGCAGTGCCAGGTCCCAGCCTTGCTCTGTCACCCAGCCCTGCCCCTGCCCTGTTTGTCGCAGCCCAGGGGTGCACAGGGTGGGTGGGGAGGGGGCTGTGCCCACCCTGAGCCTCTGGGGAGGGGCACAGGGACCTGGCCAGGTCTGTCCCTGGGCATTTCCTGCAGCTGCACTCGTTACCTGCACTGCACAGCGCTGCAGAGCCTCAGGCTGCCCTCGCCTGTCAGAGCCCAGGACATTGCTCTGGCTGCCCTGGGTGGATCCAGACCCTGCCAGGGGGCTCAGAGACCCTGGCACAGAGCCCAAGAGCCCCGTGCCTTTGATTGAGCCCTTGGAAAAAATTACCAACCTTATATGAGGATCTGCAGGCCACGAAAGTCTAAGTAGAATGATAGTGAATTTATCACAGGGTGAAAATGTAGAATTTTGGGGTTTTTAGAATGGGGGTTCAGGGGGCAAGATGGAGGAATCTGGGCATGTCCAGCCTTTCTCCTTCTTCTTCTTGGCCTCCATCTTCAGCTGTGATGGTGGCACTTTGGGATTGGTTTAGAGTAGAGGTGCACTGTCTAACACAGGTGATGGGTATTGGAATGTTATTGTAAATAAAGCACATGTAGATCTCAGTATAAAAAGCCAACACCACTCCAAGGGCAGTCAGTGTGCCACAAACCGACCTGCCAGACAGACCTCAGCAGGTCAGAGAAACAATGTGATAAATAACAGAAAATAAACAACCTTGAGAACGAGAACAGAGGAATCCTGACTCCTTATTTGACTGCCAGGCTGGGAAAAAGAGACTTTCTAACACATCTCAGGGTGGCTCTGAGCAGCAGAAGCCCCGAGAGTCACCACCCCATCACTGGTGCTCCTGGGCCAGAGCCACCTCTGCACAATTCATGTCCTGCCCCTGGAGCACAGAGAGGCTCCCAGGGCTGTGCCTGTGCCAGCCTGGGCTGGCAGGGACACGGTGAGAGCTCTGCCCCTGCCTGGAAGTGCTTTAGGACCCAGAACTGTTTGAACTTTTTGGAGGTCAGCAGACATCCCTGCTAAAAACCTCTCAGGTGATTTTGTCCCCATTTCTGATTTTTTGGACCACTGGAATTGGACGCCCCAGACCCCTGCAGAGGCCCTCGGCAGGGAATTGCAGTCAGCAGCTCCCTGAGTGCCAGCACCCTTCAGGGAGCTGTCAGGGACCTCTGGGACCAGCAGGAATCTCCAGTCCATGAGATCAAACCACGCACCCAACACTTGCCCCGAAGGCTGAGTCACCATCTCATTTCAGCAAGGAGGTGATGCTGTTCATTATCTGCCTTCTGTGGAGTGGGATTTTGTTGTAGTAAGGCTGGAAAACCATCAAGAAAGGCTTCATGAAATCAAGGCTGCTCTCCAGGCTGGCCTTGTCAAAGCCAGCCCTTTGCGAGTTCCCACGTGAAAGCTGCCCTGGTGTGAGCAGCTCGTTAGCAAAACAATCTACTCCTGCCTGAAAAACAACCAGCACTTGTACAAACTGGTTTTGCACCGTTAGATGGAAAAATGAAAACTATCTTTTATAAAGAACTGTCCCTGCAGGTACTCACAGGGCTTGAGTGACCAATCAATACAGAATAACAACTTGTTATTAACCAATAAAGTTAATTGGCAGGGAAGCTCCTGACCAATTGGGGTCACACAGGAGGTCTGTAAAAATGATACAAAAACGAGTTACATGAATAAAGAAGAGGCTTTTTCCACCATGAAGAAAATGGAGTCCGTGATTTATTCCCATAGGATTTTATTAAATTAACATTTCACAGAATGATGGAATCATCCTGGTTCTCCCCCTTCCACTGGACCAGGCTGCTCCAAGCCCCATCCAGCCTGGCCTGGAGCACTTCCAGGGATCCAGGGCCATCCTGACCCAGGAGCTCCCAGCGGGCTCCCCACCCATCCAGGTGGGCTCCACGCCCCCAGGTGCTCCCTGGCACCGAGGGGGACCCTCCCCTGCCCATCCATCCTTCCGGGAGCCTCTGTCCTGCCCTTTGCCAGGCAGTGCCAAGAGAGCAGAGCTCAGACCTGAGCATTCTGCTCTAAATGAGGGACAGGTACCCAGCACCATGTTTGTGAACAGAAACAAAGCTGAGAGGGAAAGGGCCCCTGAGCCTGGCACACCCTGAGCTGTGTCCCTGTCCCTGCAGCACTGCCATCCCTGCCCAGCCCTGTCCCTGTCCCTGCCATCCCTCCCCAGCCCTGTCCCTGTCCCTGCAGCACTGCCATCCCTCCCCAGCCCTGTCCCTGTCCCTGTAGCACTGCCATCCCTCCCCAGCTCTGTCCCTGCCATCCCTGCCCAGCCCTGTCCCTGTCCCTGCCATCCCACCCCAGCCCTGTCCCTGTCCCTGTAGCACTGCCATCCCTCCCCAGCTCTGTCCCTGTAGCACTGCCATCCCACCCCAGCCCTGTCCCTGTCCCTGCCATCCCTCCCCAGCCCTGTCCCTGTCCCTGCAGCACTGCCATCCCTCCCCAGCCCTGTCCCTGTCCCTGCCATCCCTCCCCAGCTCTGTCCCTGTCCCTGCCATCCCTGCCCAGCCCTGTCCCTGCAGCACTGCCATCCCTCCCCAGCCCTGTCCCTGTCCCTGCAGCACTGCCATCCCTCCCCAGCTCTGTCCCTGTCCCTGCAGCACTGCCATCCCTCCCCAGCCCTGTCCCTGTCCCTGCCATCCCTCCCCAGCCCTGTCCCTGCAGCACTGCCATCCCTCCCCAGCCCTGTCCCTGTCCCTGCCATCCCTCCCCAGCCCTGTCCCTGCAGCACTGCCATCCCTCCCCAGCCCTGTCCCTGCAGCACTGCCATCCCTCCCCAGCCCTGTCCCTGTCCCTGCAGCACTGCCATCCCTCCCCAGCCCTGTCCCTGTAGCACTGCCATCCCTCCCCAGCTCTGTCCCTGTCCCTGCCATCCCTCCCCAGCCCTGTCCCTGTCCCTGCCATCCCTCCCCAGCCCTGTCCCTGTCCCTGCAGCACTGCCATCCCTCCCCAGCCCTGTCCCTGTCCCTGCAGCACTGCCATCCCTCCCCAGCTCTGTCCCTGTCCCTGCCATCCCTGCCCAGCCCTGTCCCTGCAGCACTGCCATCCCTCCCCAGCCCTGTCCCTGTCCCTGCCATCCCTCCCCAGCCCTGTCCCTGTCCCTGCAGCACTGCCATCCCTCCCCAGCCCTGTCCCTGTCCCTGCAGCACTGCCATCCCTCCCCAGCTCTGTCCCTGTCCCTGCCATCCCTGCCCAGCCCTGTCCCTGCAGCACTGCCATCCCTCCCCAGCCCTGTCCCTGTCCCTGCAGCACTGCCATCCCTCCCCAGCCCTGTCCCTGTCCCTGCAGCACTGCCATCCCTCCCCAGCCCTGTCCCTGTCCCTGCCATCCCTCCCCAGCCCTGTCCCTGCAGCACTGCCATCCCTCCCCAGCCCTGTCCCTGCCATCCCTCCCCAGCCCTGTCCCTGCCATCCCTGCCCAGCCCTGTCCCTGCAGCACTGCCATCCCTCCCCAGCCCTGTCCCTGCAGCACCGCCATCCCTCCCCAGCTCTGTCCCTGTCCCTGCCATCCCTCCCCAGCCCTGTCCCTGTCCCCAGCCTGACTCACAGCCCGGGGCTCCATCTCCGCTCCAGTGCAGGCTCAGCTCCTTCTCCAGCACAGAAACATTCACTGAGGGCACACGAGGGTTTCACAGTGACTTCCACTTATTGCCCACAGATTCCTGAGATTCCATTTACTTCTTTCATGTGGGAAAAACACCCTTTGAAATGATAGAATAATGGAATTCTATGAAATGATAGAAAAATGGAATGGTGGAATGGTTGGGGTGGGGAGGGACCCTAAAGCTCATCTTGTTCTAACTCTGTGCCATGGCAGGGAGCCTTCCTCCCTCCCAGGCAAAGATGCCTGTAATCCAAACACACTCACAAAAGCCATGAACTGAGCTAAAACCACAATGGGCGTCTCCAGATTTGGAAAAAAAATATCAAGGAGCTGTGGTTTCCCAGCCTGTGTGAGTTATTAAGCTGACATTTTAACCACCTTGGAATATAAATCTCCCTGCTTGGCTGGCTAATGCCCCATTAGGCACGGGCCCCTGGCCAGGAATGGCCCAGCTGGTGATTCATTGACTTGGGGACATTTCCCTGGGCAGTTTCTCCTGACCTGGCCCCACCTCCAGCCAAGGAGCCGAGCAGGGGCTCACGTTCAAATCTGCCTCCTCCATGGTGTAACACCATCCTGGGAAATCCCAGGAGCAGACAGATCCACAGAGCCATGGGGGCACAGAGCAGTTTGGGCTGGAAAGGACCTTAAATCCCATCTCTGCCATGGCAGGGCCACTTCCACTGTCCCAGGCTGCTCCCAGCCCCATTTATTGACAAATCCAGGGGGCAGCTCGGTTGTTCTCGGAGCTGCCCACAGCAACGTGCTCTCCTGACAGATTTCCCTTCTCACAGCTCCATCTCCTATCAAAAATCACATGGCAGCTCTGTGCAAACACTCTTTTTTTTCCCTTTTTGCTAAGAAAGCCAAGGCAAACACGAAGGTTTGGGGACATTAAAAGCCCAGCAACAGCAGCAGCTTTTGTACCAGCTCCGTTATCTCTGCTGCTAGACAAACAGCCTTTAATGAACAGACTTTCATTTCCCCTGTGCCCGTCACAGGGTGCCACCTTTGATCAAATCAGAGGGAAATAAAACAAAGAAAAGAAAAAACGTGATGCAGAAGTGAAAAACTTTTGGGGGGTTCTGATCTGAAACCATGAATCCATCTCTTGCCCTTTGCTTTTGAGGCCGTGGCAGCATCACTGGTGTGGCTGGAGCAGAGTTTGCTGGGTTGATCTCAGCCCCTGTGCCACTCAGGTGTGAACACACCTGGTGTGCCCCGGGCTCCTGCCCTGCCCCAGGACACGGGGTGTGATCAGCCCCAGCCAGGATGGCCCCACAGCAGGGCCCTGATGCAGGGCACAGCATTTCACAGAGCCCAGGTCCTGGCAGAGCCATTCCCAGGCCACCACCCCTCCAAACGAGGCAGCTCCAGGTGTGCAGCAGAGCCTTCTCCACCTGGGCAGGTCCCACAGGGCTCTGCAGCCCAGCCGGGCTCCGGGACTGCAAGTGCTGGCTGCCCCCAGCCAGGGCAAGGGGAGGTTCTGCAGAAGTGGCTGATCTGCTCTATCTCAGGAGTAACACCAGGAACACACCAGACCCTTCATGGGGTCTCACAGGTGACACAGGGTCAGACCATCCCTCTCCTGCATTGCTGCGAGAGCTGTGGGGCCTCCAGAAGGGGCTCCCTGAGCACCACAGCCCAAACTCTCTGGTCACTGCCTGGATGAGGCAGAGCTGTGCTGCCAAGACAGAAAGCATCCCTGTCACCCCCATTTTTTAAGTTTTTCTAAGCCTTCTGATGTTTACATTTTTGTAACAAATTTCTCACGCATTTTATGTAAATAACTTGCTGGTTTGCATTCTTTTATGGAAGAAGAGAAATTTAGTGGACTGTTGTTTGTCCAGTGTCACTGGAGAGGTGGCATTGTCACCCGTCAATCCACTGTCACTTTTAGAAATCTATAAATGTTAAGAGTCAAAAATTAAAAGTTCTCTTTTTACCATCAAAAACTGCGCGTCCATGTCATGTTATTTCATGTCCTATAGTGACACATCCCTGTGGGATGTGCTGGGTGTAGGAAACCTCTGTCCCTTTACACACCACTCTGAAGGCTTGAATTGCATTTGGGGGTGATGGTTTGAGGGAAATGTTCCTCTCAAACACGGGAAAATAAAGCCTTTCCCAAGCTCTCAGGGCACTTCAGCAGTGAGGGCAGGAGGACAAACCCCCTCTGTGCCATGGTGAGCACTGTGGAGCCCATCCAGCCATGCTTGGTGTGCCATGCTTCAGTCTGACGACCAACAAGGTGTCCATGGTGTGGTCTCTGTTGGAAAGGGGAAGGAACAGGCAGAAATGAAGCTGTAGGACAGCAAACGTAACCAGCTGCAGCAGGTGACAGCGAGTCAGCAGGTCTGAGTGCCTGGACGTTTCTCAGCTGATCCTGCCCAGTCTCTGCCAGTGAAGGAAATCCAGGGGAAGCAGCTCCAGGAGAAACCAGCAGCAGTGGAGCTGCTGATGAGCCCAGCCCACGTTCCCAGAACCCCCACCACCTTCCGCTTCCCTGGAAGCCCTTGGGCAGACGGGCTCCTCCAGGCCCAGCAGAGCTGCAGCCTGGGTGCTGCTCTCCAGACCCCATCCCACATCCCAGAGCTGTCCATGTCCCAGAGCCATGCCCCATCCATCCCTGCTGTCATATCTAGCACAAGAGTTCCATTGTCATTACACTGCAAGGGTTCCACATTGCCAGAGTTTCGTACCTCCTTGATGTTTCCTGTAGGCAGCTCCTCCAGGCACTGACTCTTCCTCATCCTCACAGCAGCCAACTGGCTCCAGTTCCCTCAACCAACCAATCCACTCTTTTATAACACTCTTCTTCTGATTGGCCACAGGTGTGGCCTGTTAACATCAGGCCTGCTCCTAGTCCTTAATGATTGGCTCAGCTACAACTCTTTAAGGGGTAAGATTACTTTCTATACTACCTTTATTTACTTATGTTCTATCCCCCTACATTTCCCCCCTTTTTTTTAATTACGGAGTTGCAGCATTTCTAGAAGGACATGTTCAAATAAATTAACATTATGACACATTCATGTAGTTCATTTAGAACTAAGACTTATACAAATGTTCAAACAACATATTATAGTACGAATATATATATATATATTTCTGAGTGTCAGTTCAGATTTGCAGCTTTTCTCAGTTTACAAAGAACTTATCTTCAAAATCTTTTATACTCATATTTAACAAACACCAATGGCTGCAATTGATAGATTTTACCAATAGTTTAGTATTCAAGTCCTTTTCCCCGAATCCACGGGGTCATATAGTTTAGCATTCACATCCTTTTTCCCGAATCACATTGGCGTCACCATTTTTGTCATATCTAGCACAAGGGTTCTACTGTCATTACATTGCAAGGGTTCCACATTGCCAGAGTTTCATACCTCCTTGATGTTTCTTGTAGGCATCTCCTCTAGGCACTGACTCTTCCTTGTCCTCGCAGTAGCCAACTGACTCCAGTTCCCTCAACCAACCAATCCACTCTTTTATAACACTCTTCTTCTGATTGGCCACAGGTGTGGCCTGTTAACATCAGGCCTGCTCCTAGTCCTTAATAATTGGCTCAGCTGCAACTCTTTAGGGGGTAGGATTACTTTCTGTACCACCTTTATTCACTTATGTTCTATCCCCCTCCATGTCCCTGCTCAGCAGCTGTCCCCCCAGGCGGGGCAGGCACAGCCCGTCCCCGCGGGGCAGAGCAGGCGGGTGACGCGCTCGCGGATCTGCCGCGTCCTCACCCCGTAGACGATGGGGTTGAGCATGGGCGGCACCACCACGTAGAGGTTGGCCAGCAGGATGTGCACCTGCCCGGGGATGTGGCGGCCGAAGCGGTGGGTCAGGAAGGAGAAGAAGGCGGGCACGTAGAACATGAGGATGACACAGAGGTGGGAGCCGCAGGTGCTGAGGGTTTTGAGCCGCGCCTCGCGGGTGGGCAGGCGGAACACGGCGCGGAGGATGAGCGCGTAGGAGGCGGCGATGAGCACCACGTCCAGGCCTGAGGAGAGCAGCGCCGTGGTCAGCCCGTACCAGACGTTGGCGCGGATGTCGGCGCAGGCCAGGCGGGCGATGCCCATGTGCTCGCAGTAGGTGTGGGGCATGACGTTGTGCCCGCAGTAGGGCAGGCGCTTCAGCAGGAAGATGGGCGGGCACATGATGCACAGCCCGCGGGCCACGGCGGCCGCCGCCACCTTGGCAATGGCCGAGGGCGTCAGCAGGGCCCCGTAGCGCAGCGGGGCGCACACGGCCACGTAGCGGTCGAAGGCCATGGCCAGCAGCACCGAGGACTCCACGATGAAGCTGAAGTGGGTGAAGAACATCTGCGTGATGCAGGCATCGAAGGAGATCTCCCTGGCGCCGAACCAGAAGATGGCCAGCATTTTGGGCACGGTGGTGGTGGACAGCAGCAGGTCCGAGAGGGCCAGCATGGCCAGGAACAGGTACATGGGCTCGTGCAGGCTGCGGTCCGTGGCGATGAGGAAGAGGAGCAGCAGGTTGCTGAGCACGGCGGTGAGGTACATCAGGCAGAAGGGCACGGAGATCCAGATGTGGGACTCCTCCATGCCCGGGATGCCCGTCAGCACAAAGGTGATGGGGTCAAAGCTGCTCTCGTTGAGCTCGTACATGGCGCTCCCGGGCTCAGCCCCGGCCTGACCCGGCTCTAAGCAGGAAGCAGAAGGGACAAACCAGCCCTGTGAGCCTGGCCTTGCCCATGACACCTGAGAGATGCTGCAAAGCAGGACACACGTGACAAGGCTCCTGCCTTCCGCCCCAAGGGCTGCCCTCCCTCGCTGTGTTCTGGACAAAGGACCCTGTTTGTCCTGCCATGTAGCCGTGATATTTTCTGAAAAATCCTTTCCTTAGGATTTTTCCTCCTGAGAAGCTGAGAGGCCTCAGGAACAAAATGCAAACAATGGTTATCTGCTGCTGTGGAATGCAACAGGTGCATCTGGGATTGGGCTCATGTGGTTGTTTCTAATTAATGGCCAATCACAGTCAGCTGGCTCAGACTCTCTGTCCGAGCCACAAGCCTTTGTTATCATTCTTCCTTTTCTATTCTTAGCCAGCGTTCTGATGAAATCCTTTCTTCTACTCTTTTAGTATAGTTTTAATATAATATATATATTAAAATAATAAATCAGCCTTCTGAAACATGGAGTCAACATTCTCGTCTCTTCCCTCATCCTGGGACCCCTGCAAACACCATCACACTGCCAGTCCCACCAAGTGTGGCTGGAAGAAAAACATCTGTGCCCTCCCACTGCTAAACAGGTCAGGCCTTTTTCCAGCTCTGCTTTATCCACTGCCACAAAACCCTTGTAAAAGTCATAGAAACAGTCATAAAAGTCACCCTCAGCCTTGTCCCAGCCAGTGGCTCCATCTGTGAGCACACACAGAGCTGTGTCTGTGATGGGACTCCAGGTTCCTCCAGGGATGTGGAATGACACACTTTCTCACCCTGCTCAGACCAAAGTTCCTTGTAAAACCCCAAACACAGGAATAAATCCTTCCCCAGCACCGATGTTGGGCAGTGTCTGGGATGTGACTGACACCCAACTGCACCTCTGAGGGCTGTGCCACCCGTCACACTTCTCACTGCGAGCCCCTTGAGGCACTGGAAGGGGCTCCAGGGTCACCTTCTCCAGCCTGAACAGCTCCAGCTCTCCCAGCCTGGCTCTGGAGCAGAGGGAGCCCTTTCTTTTCCTGCCTTTTGCTTCATTCCTTTTCCGCTCCTTCATTAAGAGGGGCAAAGACATGGTGGACTGCACAGAGTGATCCCTGGACAAAGAAATTCTGGCCCAGAGCAGAGCAGAAACACCCCAGGGAGACACCCCGAGGGCAGAGCTCTGCACTGATGCTGGCCCTGGAGCCCTTCCAGGCTCTGAGCGCGTTTTCCCGGCCCCTGAAGCGCTGGGGCAGCCGGAGCTGGGAGCACCGTCCCCACCTGCAAGCACTGATGGCCTGAGGGCATCTCTGGAGATCTCAATAATGCAAACCAGCCAAGCTGCAAATCCTCCGCAGGAGGGCTTTGGGGAGTTCCCACCACAGCGCTGCTGGGTCCATGGGCTTCCCCCATCTTACCCCTGTGTCAACTCCATCACACATCAGAAGAGCTCCAGGCCAGGGCTGGGATGGAGGAAAACCAGTTGGATTCGGGCCAAAGATAAACCTTCCCTGCTTGCAGCCTGATTTACTTTCCTTGCAAGCAGCAGGTACCCGAACCAGACGTGTTTGCATTTCTAAGCGCTTCCATTAAGGACTCTCAGCTCCCTGAACCAAAAGCCCACAGAAAACACGGCTCAGGCCGGGAAAGACCTTCAGCTCATGGCAAATATTTGCACAGTCGCCTCTCCCACCTGCAGACCCATGTCACCCGGGTGGACGGAGCCAGCGTGGGTCCAGAGCAGGGGATTCAATCAGCCTGGGCGCATCCCCAGCCTCCAGCACCGGAGTGTGCGTGGGCTACAGAGCAGCTCAGCAAGGCTTTCCACCTCCGCTTCCCAGGAATATGGAAATCTATTCCTCTCGCACACCGCTGTGCTCCCTCCAGCCTCTCCAGCAGAATCGCTGCCCCAAAGCCCGGGGGTCGGCAGGGAAGGACTCACCGAGGGCCAGCTCCGGCTGGGGGAGCGCCCCAGGGCTGGGGCACCGATCCTTCCTCTGCACACCTCAGGACGAGCATCAGCCCCTGCGCCGGGCAGGTTTAAATCGCCGGCGCATTAACCATTAACAGCAGTTAACACTCCCGGGGAGGCATTTCCTGCCCTCCCAGCATTTGCATTGCGAGTGATTTTCCTCTCTCCTGGGGCACCGGGCCCCGGGCCGGGCTGGGGAGAGCAGGAGATGGGCACGCCTGGGATCCAGGGCACCCTGGATGTCTGAGAGTTTACCCGCAGCAGGGGACAATTGTCTCTCTCCACCGCTGGAACCTCCCTGAGCATCCCCTCGGGCTGCCGGGTCCCCTCTGCCACCCGCCCCAGCCCATGGGCACTGATCGACCACCCTGATTATAATTATCAATTATCAATGAGGATCATTGATCAAATCAACAATCCACAGAAATCATTATTAATCCACAAAATCATTATTAATCCACAAAATCATTAACCCTAACCCCAGCCCATGGGCACTGATCGACCACCCTGATTATAATTATCAATTATCAATTTTAATTATCGGGAGGATCATTGATCAAATCAACAATCCACAAAATCATTATTAATCCACAAAATCATTAACCCTAACCCCAGCCCATGGGCACTGATCGACCATCCTGATCGCAATTATCGTGAAGATCATTGATCAAATCAACGATCCACAAAATCATTATTGGGAAGGAATTGTTCCCTGGCAGGGTGGGCAGGCCCTGGCACAGGGTGCCCAGAGCAGCTGGGGCTGCCCCTGCATCCCTGGCAGTGCCCAAGGCCAGGCTGGGCACTGGGGACACTGGGAGGGGTCCCTGCCATGGCACGGGTGGCACTGGGTGGGCTCTGAGGTCCCTCCCAACCCAAACCAGTCTGGGATTCCATGATTCCATCATTTTGTGACCTCCAAGACCATCAAGTGCAAAAAGTACTGTCAGGAAAGTCAATATTGAGCCGTGTCCTGCCCCACCCAGCGACAGTGATCTCAGTTCCAAGCCCTCCTTCCCCATCCCTCCTTCACCCCGGGACACATCTCCCTCCTCCCCAGAGACGCAGCTCCTCGGGCAGCAAGGACCAGGAGCTTCTGCTGCTGCAGGAGGATTCTGGCTGCAGGGAAGGCTCTGACACCATCCCTCCTGCAGCTGCTCTGGAAATGTTCAACAGGAACCTCACAATTACAAATATTGGTGTTGTCTCTCTCTGCTGCCTCATGCATCTCAAAATGCAGCGTTTGGACTGGATTCCCCTTGCTTCGGCTGCAGGGAGGGTTTGTGTCACAGACACATTGTATGGAAAATCCTTTCCTTAGGATCTTTTCTCCTGAGAAGCTGAGAGGCCTTGGGAATGAAATGTACCCAATGGTTATCTGCTGCTGTGGAATGCAACAGGTGCATCTGGGATTGGGCTCATGTGGTTGTTTCTAATTAATGACCAATCACAGTCAGCTGGCTCAGACTCTGGTCAGTCACAAGATTTTATTATCATTCCTTTCAATTCCTTGCAAGCCTTCTGATGAAATCCTTTCTTCTATTCTTTTAGTATAACATTTTCTTTTAATATAATATATATCATAAAATAATAAATCAGCCTTCTGAAAGATGGAGTCAAGATTCTCATCTCTCCCCTTGTCCTGGGACCCCTGTGAACCCCAGCACAGGTTTGGATGATGCTGTGAGCCCTCGGGGGTGAGCTGGGCTCCCTCTGGGGCTGCTCCTCCTGGGCACAGCCAGAGCCTCGGGCAGGGCAGGAGCTGCAGGGAGCCTCAGCTGAAGGCTGGACCCAGTGCCTTGGGAGGTTTTTTATCTGTGTCCCGGCAGGGCAGGAGCTGCACAGGGTCTGTCAGCTGAAGGCTGGACCCGGTTGTTAAAAATAGATTAGAAACCGTTGTAAAATAGTTGATAATTGTTAAGCATGTGCTGTTAGTTTGGTTGTTATATTGTAAAAGGGGTTAAAAGGGCAGTTAAAGGAAATAAGGTACCATCACACACCTCAGTAAAGTGCACCAGGAGCCAGCCACTTCCCATCCCACTGTCACACCCCAAAATCCCCAACTTCCCAGCCCAATTTCACACCCAAAATCCCCCACTTCCCACCCCAATTTCACAACCCAAATCCCCCACTTCCCATCCCAATTTCACAACCCAAAATCCCCCATATCCCACCCCAATTTCACAACCCAAATCCCCCACTTCCCAGCCCAATTTCACAACCCAAATCCCTCACTTCCCATCCCAATTTCACACCCCAAAATCCCCCATATCCCACCCCAATTTCACACCCAAAATCCCCCACTTCCCATCCCAATTTCACAACCCAAATCCCCCATATCCCACCCCAATTTCACAACCCAAAATCCCCCACTTCCCATCGTTCCAGGAGCAGAGCTGGCTGAGCCCCAGGGCATTCCCAGCTCCAAAATTCACACCCCAAAATCCCCCACTTCCCATCCCAATTTGGCACCCCAAATCCCCCAATTCCCATCGTTCCAGGAGCAGAACTGGCTGAGCGAGCCCCAGGGCATTTCCAGCCCGGAGGGAGGAGGAGGCTGAGGGCAGGTGGCACAAAGGGGTGCTTGCGGCTCAAACTCCACAAACCCGCAGGAATTTCCCTGATGATTTCTGTGGCGGCTCCTGCATTGCTGGGGTGACAGAGAGATTGGGCTGTGGCTGCTGGTGAAATAATGATTTTACTGAAAAACTAAATAATCACATAACTAAGTAATTAAATAATGAATTTCCAGAATAACTAAATAATTAAAGTAATTGGTAATTAATTAATGAATTTATGGAATAAGTAAATAAATAACTAAACAACCCAATAGCTAAATAAATAAATAAATAGACAATTAAGTGCCTCATGCAGAAGCAGCAGGCAATTAATTATCTAGCTAATTAATTGTTTCAATTAACTGCCCTCTCTGCCTGTGAAAAACACCAATCACTTCTTTTTAAAATTTTAAAGAGTTTAATGATAATAAAATGGTTCTAAAATAGCAATGTAATTAGAGTAATAATAATTTGGACAATTTGGATTAGGACAATATGAGACAATAAAAACAAGGAGTTATGGACAGTCCAGGTGCCTTTTCTGGGCAGCATAAGCCCGGAAAAGGCCCCACGTTAACAGAGGATTAACCCTTAAAAGCAACAGCCTGTTGCATATTCCTACACCTCATCCATGATGCATCAATTCCATTCAAACTCAGGATTCTGGCTGGGCAGTGTCAGCTGCTTCCTCTGAACCCTGACGGTGTCATCATGGCTGAGTGAGGCAGGAAGAAGTTCATTTCTCCTGATAATGGAGCAATGAATTCTCTTTCTCTGAAAGATTCAGGTGTCCTCTGGCTGCTATCTGGTGTGAGTACCTCATTCCTTTCTCTAAAAAAAAATCCCACATACATAGTTCCTATTTTAGCTACAAAAGTCACATTTTAACTACAAAACTACATTTACCATACTATTAAAATGTTAATACAGCACTACGAATCAATACAACAAAATACACAGAGTAAATATCTGCGTGGAGCCGTTATCAAATGCACTTTTCCCACTGCCCACAGGGCAGCAGCGCTGCGGGAGCAGCACAGAGCCCAGAGCGGCTGCACGGGGGGGCAGAGATGCACCTGAGCCGCTGCTGCTGCCCCACACCTGGAGCCCCAGGAGCTCTGAGGGAGGAAAAGACCTTCGAGATCACCAAGGCCAGCCTTTGGTCCCCCCCTCTGTGAAAAATGCGTATTTTATGGCTGGCTTTTCACAAATATTACAAGGAATATTAGATGTGTTATGTTAGAAAGTTATGCTGTGTTAATTTTCTTAAGTAGCGTGTTAAATATAGTTTTAGGTTATGTGAAAAACGCCAATCACTTGTTTTTAAAAATTTTAAAAGTTTAATAGTAATAAAATGGTTATAAAAATAGTAATACAATTAGAGTAATAATAATTTGGACAAATTGAATTAGGGCAATATGAGACAATAAAGACAAAGAGTTACAGACAGTCTGGGTACCTTTTCTGGGCAGCATAAGCCCGAAAAAGGACCCACATTAACAGAGGATTAACCCTTAACAGCAACAGCCTGTTGCATATTCCTACACCTCATCCATGATGCATAAATTCCATTCAAACTCAGGATTCTGGCTGGGCAGTGTCAGCTGCTTCCTCCAAATCCTAACAGCGCCTTCGAGGTGGGAAGAAGTTTGGTTCTTCTGGTAAGAGGGCCATAAATTCTTCTTCTCTGAAAGATTCAGGTGTCCTGTGGCTGCTATCTCACTGCGAGTCCTTTCTTTAAAAAAAGTATCCTACATAGCATAGTTTCTATTTTAACAATTTTCATAACCTAAAACTATATTTAACACAGTACTTAAGAGAATTAACACATTTAACACAGTACTTAAGAGAATTAACACAAGAAAGCATTACTTTCTAACACAACACATATAATATTCATATTAATATTTGCAAAAGCCAATCATAAAATACCCATTTTTCACAGGTTATAACAAAATGTTAAAATAGAAACTCTGCTATGTAAGATACTTTTTTTTTAAAGAAAGGACTCGCACCAGATAGCAGCCACAGGACACCTGAATCTTTCAGAGAAAGAGAATTTATTGCTCCATTTTCAGGAGAAATGAACTTCTTCCTGCCTCACTCAGCCATGATGACACCGTCAGGGTTCAGAGGAAGCAGCTGACACTGCCCAGCCAGAATCCTGAGTTTGAATGGAATTGATGCATCATGGATGAGGTGTAGGAATATGCAACAGGCTGTTGCTTTTAAGGGTTAATCCTCTGTTAACATGGGGCCTTTTCCGGGCTTATGCCACCCAGAAAAGGCACCTGGATGTCTGTAACTCTTTGTTCTTACTGTCTCATATTGTCCTAATCCAAATTGTCCAAATTATTATTACTCTAATTTTTATGACTGTTTTTATAACCATTTTATTACTATTAAACTTTTGAAATTTTAAAACAATTGATTGGTGTTTTTCACCCCCTCTGGGAGCAGAGCCCAGCTGCTCCCCCAGCCCTGCCAGGGCCACCAGGGACCCTGTCCCAAAGCGGGGTGGGTGTGTGGTGGCAGCAAGGTGAGCGGGATGTGGAGGTCTCCAGGCCACAGCAAGGTCAGGAATTCCCATGGGAGAGTCCCTGGCTGGGGAAAGGCTGACTCAGCACAGGCTGAACCCACCCCAGCACATACTGTCACCAAAACGGCAAAGAATTGCACGGAATGGCATGGAATACACATAATTACACATGATGAGGTGTAATTACCCTCCTGAGTGATGCTGCACGACAGCTGTCCTGGCTCTGGGCAGCCACAAAAGCAGCAATTCCAGCACCAGGGAGCTCCTGGCCGTGGGCTGGGCAGCAGCTGGGAGGGAGCTCCTGCCCGGCACGGGCTCTGCAGCCGGGCAGTGGGGTCAGAGCGGGGCCAGGCCTGCTCTGCCCCATCACAGACACCCCCGGGGGCTGGGGGTGCCCCGGGAGTGTGGCTCAGACTGGGACAGAGACCCCCAGGCAGGGAAGAGCCCAGGACGTTGCTGGAACCCAGGACATTGCTCTGGCTGCCCTGGGTGGATCCAGACCCTGCCAGGGGGGTCAGAGACCCTGGCACAGAGCCACAAACACCTGTGCCTTGGATTTTAACCCATGGAAACCATTACTGACCTTATATGAGGATTTACAAGTCATGAGACTTTAAGTAGAATGATAGTTAGTTTATCACAGGGTGAAAAAGTAGAATTTTTGGGTTTTTGGAATGGGGGTTCAGGAGGCAAGATGGGGGAATCTGGGCATGTCCAGCCTTTCTCCTTCTTCTTCTTGGCCTCCATCTTCTGGGTGATGTTGGCACTTTTGGGTTGGTTTAGAGTAGAGGCAGACTGTCTAACACAGGTGATAGGTATTGGGAAGTTATTGTAAATAAAGTACACATAGTTTTTAGTATAAAAAGCCAACACCACCCCAAGGTGGTCAGTGTGCCTCAACCCGACCTGCCAGACAGACCGTGGTGGGTCGGAGAAAGAATAACAGAAATAAGAAATAATAAATAACCTTGAGAACAAGAGCAGAAAAATCCTGACTCCTTCTTCGACTGCTGGGCTGGGAAAAAGAGATCTGTACATATCTCAGAGTCACCATGACCAGCAGAAATCCCGAGAGGAGCTGAGCCAGGGCAGGGGGCACAGGGACACCAAACAGCCCAGGGAGCTGCAGCTGGCCCAGGGCAGGGGGCACAGGGACACCAAACAGCCCAGGGAGCTGCAGCTGGCCCAGGGCAGGGGGCACAGGGACACCCAGCTGTGCTCAGGCTCCCGGGCAGGGCTGGCACGCCCTGAGAAGCCCAATGGAGCCCACAGGGGCCCCCTGGTTTTACCTGTTCCCTCTGGTGAGGGAACTGACCAAGCACACCCCCCTTTTGGATGGGGGCAGCTCCTCTCCTGCCCTGCTCCTTGCAGGGGCACAGCAGCCCTGGCAGCACCTCCAGCCCCTGCTGGTCACAGTGGCCAGCTGGGGACACCACAGCTGCCACTCGTGGCGGTGTGTCTCTGGCAAAGCCACTGATCTCCTCAGGGCAATGGCCATCCCCTCAGGGTACTGGCCATCTCTCCAGGACAATGACCATCCCTTCAGGGCACTGACCATCTCCGCAGGGCATTTGCCATCTCCTCAGCACATCTGTCCATCTGCCAACTCTCTCCACAATTGGCAGCAGCTCCCCTTCACGGGTTTAGATCTGGTGTCTCCTGTCCCCAGTGCCACCCCTGCTCTGTCCCTGGGGGTCCTTGGGTGTCCCTGGGGGTCCCAGGCCCCCTCCCTGCCCCTTTCAGGTCCCAAAGGCTGATGCCCCTCTCAGGATCCATCACTCTGTCTCTGATCCCACACGGACCCTGGCACTGCTCCCAGCACTCCTGGAGCTGGAACATCCCACTGGGCTGGAGAGGGAACAGGACAAACAGCCTGGGGAGATTCTGGGGAGATTCTGGAGAAATTCTGGGGAAATAGGGAGTGAGGGAGCCTGGCTGGCCATGGGCCATGGCATGGTGTGGGACAGGGTGGGACAGTCACAGCCCAGGTGGGAACAGGGATTTGCAGCTCCAGGAGGAGCCCAGCACATTGCCATTGCCACAGGCTGGGGATTGAGGGCCTGGAGCTGGGCTGGGCACCAGCTCTGTCACCATCAGATTTTCTGAAAAATCCTCTTTGCTCAGGATTTCCCTCCTGGGAAGCTGAGAAGCCTCGGATAAAAAGGAAAACAATATTATCTCATTTGCTTCTCCTGTGTTTTGCTGCTTTAGAATGTGGTTGGAGATTGTTTATCCAACATGTGAATTGTTTTTATTCGTTGGCCAATTTTGGCCAAGCTGTGTCGGACTCTGGAGAGAGTCACGAGGTTTTCTTTAGTATCTTTTAGCCTTCTGTCTGTATCCTTTCTCTATTCTTTAGCATAATATAATATCATATCATATCATATCATATCATATCATATCATATCATATCATATAACAATACATTAGCCTTCTAAGAACATGGAGTCAGATTCATCATTTCCTTCCTGCCACGGGGGACCCCGAAAACACCACATGGGTGTCCATGGGACCCTGCAGCTGGGGCTGCCCCTGGATCCCTGGCAGTGCCCAAGGCCAGGCTGGACACTGGGGCTGGGAGCACCTGGGACAGTGGGAGGCGTCCCTGCCATGGCAGGGGTGGGATGGGATGGATTTTAAGGTCCCTCCCAACTTGGGCAAATTGGAATTGGGGAGCTCCACCTTGGAATCTGGAGCCCCTTAGATCCACAAATGTCCCTGCATTTGGGAACTTTGGACTGAAAACAGAGGTGCCATGGTCAGCCCAAGGGTGGAAAATTCCCACTTTGAGGCAGGGAGAGTACCAGGAGCCCCTTGGCAGCTGGAGCAAAAGCAATCAGAGTAACTGAGCTGCCTGGCAGGGGAATTCATTCCCAAATGTGCCAGCCAGCAGAGAGCTGGGCGGAGATGAGGCTGACAATGTGAACCCTCAGGTGATGGAATGGGGGCTTTACTCCAGGCAGGCAGGGCCATGGCCAGGGCAAACGAACAGCCACCAGCTCCTGGGCCATGGATCAGCCAGGCTGGCTCTGCTGTGCCAGGCTGGAGCTCTCTGGGGCCATGGATCAGCCAGGCTGGCTCTGCTGTGCCAGGCTGGAGCTCTCTGGGGCCATGGATCAGCCAGGCTGGCTCTGCTGTGCCAGGCTGGAGCTCTCTGGGGCCATGGATCAGCCAGGCTGGCTCTGCTGTGCCAGGCTGGCTCTCCAGGGACATGGATTGTGCCAGGCTGGCTGGCCCTGTGCCAGAGCATCCTCCCATCCCCACAGCCCCAAAGGCAGCAGTTCCTGCTCTGGAGCAAAGCAGCAAAGGACAAAGTGCCCCACTCCTGCCACAGGAAGGGGTTGGTCCCTCTGCTCTGACTCTGAAGTTTCTGTGATCATTTGTGAGAAGGTAAAACCCAGGAGTGGGGAAATGGGGGTCCCAGGGGGACACAGATCACTCCCCTCACCACTGCTGGGAGCTGCTTCCCTAAAAAACCCAAATCCAGCAGCTCTGAGCATGTCATGAGGGCTTAGGAGGGATTAGAGGGATTAAGAGGGAAAGCTTTTAACATGAGCTGTCCCTGTGCCAGTTCTGGGGGTGCAGCAGGGACATCAGGACCCCACAGCTCCCAGCAGGGGGAACACAGCCCACCCCCAGCTCAGACACCCCGCTAAAATCACAGTTTGGGGTTAAAAACCAGCCTGTTGGGGTAATTCACAGGGGAGGCGCATTAGCCAGGTAAATCTGCTTAAGGGAGTGAAGGAGGAGGACTAATCACTCTGGGATGAAGGCTTGGGATAATCTCCCAAGGAGAAAATAATTGGGCAGTGAGGTGTGGGGGATGTAGGCTGCAAGCAGGCTGTGCTTTGTCCTGGCCCTGGGGGAACTGTGGGGACAAACACCACAAACCCTCAGCGCTGCAGGGCTCCTGGGGCTCCTCTGGACCAGACCTGCCTCTGCCCGGGAATGGGCACCGCAGCTCTGGGAAGTGGCACACACTGGCACACAGATATCACAGAGACCCAGCACCACCAGGGCAGCCCCAGACAGGCTGCTGGGAACAGGGAGAGAGGGACAGGGACCCTGAGGGTGGGACAGGGACATGGGACAGGAGTGCTGGGAACAGGAGAGGGACAGGGACCATGAGGGTGGGACAGGGACATGGGACAGGAGTGCTGGGAATGGAAGGAGAGGGACAGGGACCATGAGGGTGGGACAGGGACATGGGACAGGAGTGCTGGGAATGGAAGGAGAGGGACAGGGACCATGAGGGTGGGACAGGGACATGGGACAGGAGTGCTGGGAACAGGAGAGGGACAGGGACCATGAGGGTGGGACAGGGACATGGGACAGGAGTGCTGGGAATGGAAGGAGAGGGACAGGGACCATGAGGGTGGGACAGGGACACAGGACAGGAGTGCTGGGAATGGAAGGAGAGGGACAGGGACCATGAGGGTGGGACAGGGACACAGGACAGGAGTGCTGGGAATGGAAGGAGAGGGACAGGGACCATGAGGGTGGGACAGGGACACGAGGCTGCACAGCCCCACTCACCTGGCTCAGACTCAGGTAAAGGTGTCCCTGGGCTGGAGTTGGGACTCATTCCCAGCATCCCCAACACCCCACAGTGGCATTTGGTCCCAGGAAGGGTCAGCCCAGGGCAGCTGAGGGCAGAGCTGCCACAGCCCTGCCACAGGAATCACCACAAATGAGGTTTTCACAAGGCCAGTGCTCCCAAAGCCCCGGTGCTGACAGACTGCAGCTGCACATGAGGGGGGCCCTGCAGCAGGACCCACCCACCCTTCCGGGAGCCCCCAGGACAGCAGGCTCAGGCAAACCTGGTGCACCAGAGCTGCTGCTGCCCACAGCTCCAGCCTGCCCCGAGCACACGGGCTCGGGAATCAGCTGGGCGTGCACCTTGTGCTGCAGTGCCTGCTGTGGGACACACGGGGCTGGTGGCACCAGCGCCTTGTGCTGCAGTGCCTGCTGTGGGACACACGGGGCTGGTGGCACCAGCGCCTTGTGCTGCAGTGCCTGCTGTGGGACACACGGGGCTGGTGGCACCAGCACCTTGTGCTGCAGTGCCTGCTGTGGGACACACGGGGCTGGTGGCACCAGCAGCTTGGGGTCTCAGTGCTGGGGGGATTGAGCTGCCCCCACTCAGGAGCTGGGGGGATCACGCATGCAGGGTCCCAGGGATGGATGCCCTGTTCCGTGTCCTCTTTTCTCCCCTACCCTATGCTCCCCTTTAATCCCGACTGGAGGCGCTTCATGCCCCAGGCAGTGACATCACCCGAGGCTGAACGTGGGGAATGTTCCTGAGACCAGGGTGACTGGTAGGGCACAGGGATCCAATGGTCCCCGTGTGTCCCTCCCAACTCAGGCAGTCCCACGACCCTCCGAAGTGGGGGTGAGCCCCAGGGCACTCCTGGCACCTCCCAGCACTGGACACCAGTAGGACCCCTCCAGCCAACTGGAAACTCTCCTGCTTGTTGTCCCTGGACACCAGGTCCCTTGTCCTGCGCTGCTCCCTGATTTCCAGTGCAAACACGGGACAGTCCCGTGGTTCTGGCAGGACCAGGAACGAAGGCATGGATGCCACCAAGCCTCAAAAATCTGAATTTACTTGGAATTGTGTGAACTTACCTCAAACGCTGAGCTTTCCTTCAGGAGTCTGAGCAGGAAGAGTGGCTACAGCCCCACCCTGGTGCTGCAGCTCCAGCCCACAGCCAAAGGCATGGGGCTCACCTGGGGCAGGTGAGGCAGCCAGAGATCATGGAATCAGTTTAGGCTGAGGGACCTCTAAAGCTCACCCAGTTCCACCCCCCTGCACGGGCAGGAACACCTTCCACGAGACCAGGGTGCTTCAGGTCCTGTCCAACCTGGCCTTGGGCACTTCAGTGTGAAGGTGACACCGCCAGAGCTGGCCCCAGGTGCTGCCACCAGTGCTGAACCACTCATTCCCGCTGAGAAGGACCCTCAGGGCCACACCTGTCCCTGTCACCAGCAGGTGACTTCACATTCTGGATTATTACCAAACGCACACCCAGCACCTGCTGCAGCAGCACTGGGAAGGCAGACACAGCCCAGAACAAACCAACGCTGACCTGGGGCACAGCAGGGGACAAGAGCAGCTGCAGTGTCCCCTTCTGCCGTGACCTGTGCCCCAGCAGCACACACCTGAACCTTCTGCCGTGACCTGTGCCCCAGCAGCACACACCTGAGCCTTCTGCTGTGACCTGTGCCCCAGCAGCACACACCTGAACCTTCTGCCGTGACCTGTGCCCCAGCAGCACACACCTGAGCCTTCTGCTGTGACCTGTGCCCCAGCAGCACACACCTGAGCCCACACGTCACCGGTCCCAGGCTGCACCACACACAACTCATTCAGCTCACACACAGGTAGTTCCACCTTCCCTTCCCAACATTTATTGCTCCCACAGGTGTCAGAACTTCTGGAACTGTTTCTTGGTGCCCGCAGCCTTGGTCACCTTGAGCACGTTGAAGCGCACGGTCTTGCTGAGGGGGCGGCACTCGCCCACTGTCACGATGTCTCCGATCTGCACGTCCCTGCAATGACACCGGGAGGTCAGGGAGCTCCTGGGGCTCACCTGGCCCTCAGAGCCTCCTCCTGGCACAGCCAGTGCCGGGAACCTGCCCCTGGTTCAGTGGATGCCAGAGGCATTGTCAGCAGCCCCTCAGCCGGGGCACTCTGCAGACCATCGTGAGTTTGAACATCATAACCTGTGGGCAGGCTCCAGGGAGGACAGGCTGTGTCCCGCCCAGGTGGGGACAGCCCAGGGCCAGCACTCACCTGAAGCAGGGGGACAGGTGCACGGACATGTTCTTGTGGCGCTTCTCGAAGCGGTTGTACTTGCGGATGTAGTGCAGGTAATCGCGGCGGATGACGATGGTGCGCTGCATCTTCATCTTGGTCACCACACCTGCCACACAGGGGACACACACCTGAGGGGCTGCAAGGGCACTGCCAGGGATTGCTGGCAGCAACAGGCACCAACCCCAGCAACCTCTCCTTGTTTATTGGCCCTCAGTGCCAGCCCACAGCCTCCCTGATTCTGTTACAAACCCTGCCACGGCTCCTCTCCAAACCCTTCTGACACACTTCCTAACACTCCCCACACCATCAGCCCCCATCCCACCCCACACCATCAGCTCCCATCCCACCCCACCTGCCCCCAGCACACCTGGTCCTGACAGCTGCATCAGTACAGCCATGTGGCAGTGTCGTCATGCCCACACAGGCTCAGCAGACCATCGTGAGATTGCCATCATTTGCAGCTCCAGGACTGGCAGGCTGCGGGGCCCTCGGGGGTTGTTACCTCGGTTACCTGCCCCAGACCTGCCCCGGCACTCCTCTGGGGATGCTCCAGCTCACCTGAGAGTATGCGGCCCCGGATGGAGACGTTGCCCGTGAAGGGACACTTTTTGTCGATGTAGGTGCCCTCGATGGCCTGCAGAGACAGGCGAGTGTCAGGTGGGCACAAACAGCCCATGTGCCATCAGAGCGCAGAGAGCACTCAGACACAGGTGGGGAAGAGCCAGCAGAGGCCTCGAGTCCAAGCAGCACTGCCAAGGCCACCACCGACCCGTCCCGAAATGCCACATCCCCACATCAGGGCCACCACAGCCCACAGCCCAGGCGCCCTCACCTCCTTGGGGGTCTTGAAGCCCAGCCCCACATTGCGGTAGTAGCGGGGCAACTTCTCCTTGCCCCCCTCACCCAGAAGCACTCGCTTCTTGTTCTGGAAGATCGTCGGCTGCTTCTGGTAGGCGCGTTCCGTCTGTGGGCGGGGACAGCGGGGGATCAGCACCGGGGGGAGCCGAGGCCCGGGGGAGCCGGCAAGGAGAACTCAGCACCGAGAGTGAGCCCCGCCCCGGGGCACCGAGACCCCACAAAACCCCCGAGCCCCCAGATCCTTCCCCTAAGCCCCGGGACACCGGACCCTCTGCCCTCCCCCACACCCCGGGGCACCGAGGCCCGTCCTGAGTTCCGGGCTCGGAACACTCTGCTCCATCGCCCCCCTGTCCCGAGAAACGGCCCCTCCCCGCGAGGGGTACAGCCCCAGGGCACGGGGGTTTCCGCTACCCCGGGACCCCGAAGCGCGGCATCCTCTGGGCTCCCCTGCCACGCCGGGGCACCGAGAGCCGCCCCCGCCGACCCCTCCCCGAACCCCGGCCCATCGAGACACCCCCCGCCCCTCGCCGGCTCCGGGATTCCGGCCCCCCTTCGCTCCACCAACCCCGGGGAACGGGTCCCCCCGCGGGGAACGGGTCTCCACACCCAGATCCCCCACACCTCCCCTCATCACCTTCCCCACGCCCTTAAGGCCCCGAGCGTCTCTCCCGCACGCCGCCCCTCCCCGATCCGGGCGGCCTCTTCCGCGCCCCCCACCACCGCAGGGCCGGTATCACCCTCCCAGGGTCCGGGCGGGGCTGTCCCGGGGCTGTGCCCGGCCTGTCCCGCGGGCCCCAAGCAGCACCCACCTGCGTGTCCGCCATCTTGGCGAGCGCGGCCGGAAAGAGGCCGCGGCGCGCGCGGGGCGCGGGTTAACCCGGGGCGGGGCCAGGGGCAGGAAGTGACGTCACGCGGCCGGTGTGCCACGGCGGGGCCGGAAAGGCGGGAACGGCCCCGGAATTCCTGAGGGGAGCGGGAACGGAGCGGGCCCGAGAGCTCCGAGAGCCCTGGCTGTGCCCTCCGAGTGCCGGCTGCAGGGGACACCTGCAGGGCTGGGCACTGCAAAGCTCCCTGGGCAGCCCCTGCCAAGGCCTGAGCTCCCTTTCCATGGGCAAATTGCTGCTGCTGTCCAAGCTGAGCCTGCCCTGGCCCAGCCTGAGGCCGTTCCCTCTGCTCCTGTCCCTGTTCCCTGGGAGCAGAGCCCGACCCCCCCGGCTGTGCCCTCCTGGCAGGGACTTGTGCAGAGCCACAAGGGCCCCCTGAGCCTCCTTTGCTCCAGCCCCAGCCCCTGCCCAGCTCCCTCAGGGATTCTCCAGCCCCTGCCCAGCTCCATTCCTTGCCCTGGACGTGCTTCAGCCCCTCCATGTCCTTCCTGAACTGAGGGACACAGCCCTCGAGGTGTGGCCTCAGCAGTGCCAGCACAAGGCGCTTCCGTGCCTTACTGGCCACACTGTTTCTAGTACAGTCAGGACCTCCTGTTGGGCAAAAGCCGCAAGAGGGTGAGTGGGACTTGGTCACAGATGGATTGGCGATTGTGAAAAGGCTCGGCTGCAGGGCTGGAACTGCAGCTAACGCAGGCAGCACCCCCAGGTTCTGGCCTGGGCTGGCTCCACATCCCTTTGCTGGCTGGCTGGCTGATGTTGCACACTGCTAGGACAAGGCTGGATACAGCTCACCCCACTCTGCCCGGAGCACCTGCCCCGTGCAGCTGGAGAAAAGCTGAAGACTGCAATAAACACGTGAACTACTGAAATCCAGGCATTTTCCAGTCCTTGTTCCCACAGGTCGCATAGCCAGGGGGTGTTTGGGACACAGAATGGAGCCATGGCCTGGTGGGCTCCCAAACCCCCAGGAGACACCACCACTGTGTATCCAGCCCCTTCAGCCTCATCCCATCCCACCCCCCTCCTCATCATCCTCATCCCCATCCCATCCTAATTATCTGCATCTGCACTCTCACCCCAGGAACACTTGGAAACCTCTGTGTGAGGGCCATGAAGGGGTCCTGGGGGTGTCCCCAGGGGTGTCCCCGGTCAGTGCTGGATGGGAACTGCAGTGGCAGCTGGAGGACCAGTGCTGGCAACACTTCACGAGCTGCCTGCTGTCCCTGGCAGTCACAGCCTCAGCCAGGGCCCGTGGCTGCCCACAGACCCCCGCAGACGCCCAGAGCCGAGGGGGAAGCAGGCACGGGCTGTCCCAGGCAGTCACCCGGCCGTGCAGGGGAGCCCTGGCCAGCCCCCGACCCTGAGCGCTGCACAGACAGGGAGGCACTGCCCTCAATCAGACCCTTTATTGCCAAGGGTTTACACAGCACAGACACACAGCCCTCCCCATGCACAGCCCCCCCAGCCCAGCCCCCGGGGCTTGCATAGAGAGCGGCCGGCCGGCGGGGCCGAGGGGGCAGAGCCAGCCCGCCCCGCGCCCCCCGCCCTGCGAGCCCCGGGGGCCCCCCAGGGTCCTGCCCTGCTCCCCCGGCGGCGGCGGGGCCAGCCAAGGTGCGGCCTGGCCTCGCCCCGCACCGCCCCAATAAATTAAAAAGGTCCGAGTCCGGGTTAAAAAGGGGGCTCACTCCTCGGGGGGCTCGGTGAGGAACGGCGAGGTGACGGCGTGGGCCTGGGCGATGGCGGCCAGCTCCTTGAGGAACTCGCTGAAGATGACGGCGCAGTAGACGGCGTTGCGCACTCGCAGGGCCTCGCCGTGCCGCGCCGGGGGTCCCAGGGGGTGCAGCCCCCCATCCCGCAGCCCCTGCAGCGCCAGCTGCGCCGCCTGCCGCGCCCGCGTCGGGCTGTTGGCATGCCGCAGCAGCAGCTCCCCCAGGGACGGCTTCCGACTGCGGGCTGGGGACACAGGGGGTCAGGGACACGGGCTGGGGGCACAGGGAGACCCAGCACAGCCCCCAGCCCAGGCACCCAGCCCGGACCCCAGGGACGGCTTCCGACTGCGGGCTGGGGTGGGGGCACAGGGGGTCAGGGACACAGGCTGGGCGCACAGGGACACCCAGCACCCAGCACAGCCCCCAGCCCAGGCACACAGCCCCCAGTGCAGCCCCCAGCCCAGGCACCCAGCCCCCAATGCAGCCCCCAGCCTGGACCCCAGGGACAGCTCGTGGCTGTGCACACACAGGATGGCACCCAGCCCCCAGTGAAGCCCTCAGCTCCCCCACACCATCTCCAACTCTCGTTATCACACAACACACGACCCCCAGGCCCCCTCCCCAGTCCCTGCATGGACCCCTCACCCCACCCACACACCAGACTCCCAAAGAAACCCCCAGCCCACCATGCAAAGCCAGCCCCTTGCACAATGCAGCCTGCTGCACAGCCCCCAGCCCCCCGTGCAGCACCCACCCCCTGCACAACACACTGACAGACCCCAGACCCCTGTACAGCCCCCACCCCCTGCACTACACACTGACAGACCCCAGCCCCCCGTGCAGCCCCCACCCCCTGCACTACACACTGACAGACCCCAGCCCCCCGTGCAGCCCCCATCCCCTGCACAACACACTGACAGACCCCAGACCCCAGTACAGCCCCCACCCCCTGCACTACACACTGACAGACCCCAGTCACCATGCAGCCCCCACCCCCTGCACTACACATTGTGCAGACCCCAGACCCCAGGCAACGCACAGGGCAGCCCCCAGCTCCTTGTTCAACACAGCGTGCAGCCCCCAGCCCCAGGTGCCAGTCCCAGCTGCCTGCAGAACCCGCAGCCCCCCAGGCAGACCCCAGCCCCCCAGACAGGGCCATGTCCTCACCCAGGGTGTCGGTGCGCCGCAGGGCAGGGACAGCCCCGGGCCCCTCAGCCCAGTCCAGCCGTCCCCGGGCAATCAGGTACTTCTTGGCCTTGAAGAGCAGCGCTGGGAAATCCTCTTGAGTGGCAGCAAAGCTCTCGATCTTGTTCTTCACCGAGCCCAGCACCTGCAGGACCACAGCACGGGGGTCCCCACAGGAACAGGGGTCCCCATCAGATGGGGCATTCCCTTGAGCACAGGGTACCCCAACAGGAAAGGGGGAGGCTCCACGGTAACAGGGGATCCAGAGGGGGTTACAGCCATGGGGGACATGGGGCAGGGGTGGACTGGGCAGCACAGGGCAAACTCAGCAATCTTGGGGTTAAAAAGGGTTAAAACCCTTTCCAATGCTTTCCCATGGCTCCATGAGGGCAGGGGCTCCCCAGGGGCCATACCTGGAGCAGGGACTTGACACTGGGCTGGAAGACCATGTTGGTGTTGAGCAGGAAGGAGCGGAGCAGAGGCTGGGGGTAGCAGGCCAGCTGGGCCACCAGCCCGGTCAGCAGGAAGTTGACATACAGCGAGTTGTGGGGCATGTTCTCCAGCTTCCCAAAGAGCACCGACACAAAGGGGCCTGGGGACACGGCGGGGTCAGGCAGGGCCCCGCGGGGAGCCGGGACCCTCCCTGTGCCCCCGTGCTCACCTGTGAAGGGCTGGCTGGGGGGCGGCCCCACCGCCCGCGGCGGGCTGGCCACCACCTGCGCCAGGGGGTCCGGGGGCCGCGGCGGCGCCCGCCCGGAGCCCGCGTCCCCCTCAGGCAGCGCGGCGAAGCTGGCAAAGGCCTCCTCCTCCTCGTGGGACAGGGGCGGCTCAGGGGGGTCCGTGGGGGCGGCCGGGGCCCCCCCCACACCCCCGTTCTGCATCTCAGCCTCGATCTCCCGCAGCTCCTCGGTGAAGGTCTCGATGGAGACGCCGGTGCCCGGGGCCTCGGCGGGCACGCGGGCCAACAGCTCCTCCAGCAGCGAGTCCACCGAGGGCAGAGGCTCCCAGCCGGGCGGCTGCGCCCCAGGGGCCCCGTTCGGAGCCCCCCCGCCGCCCTCCCCCTCGCCCTGGGGGCTCCGGCGCACCTTCTTCACCGCCACGTCCCCCTCCGGCCGCCCCGGCTCGGCCGCCCCGTGCGCCCCGTTCACCAGCGTCCCCCCCTCCCGGGGCTCGGGGCCGGGCCCCCCCACGCGGGGCTCATCGCCCCCGAGGGGCCCGCCCAGTGCCTCCCGCGCCCCCTCCTCGGGCAGCCCCCGCTTCTTAGTCCGTGGGGTGGGGGGCCCGGGGGGCCGCCCCGGGGCGCTGTCGGGCTCGGGGGCGCGGGGCTCCTCGCCGTCGTAGGGCGCCGACCAGACGCGGCAGGCCCAGGCGCAGCGGTCGATGCTGTGCCGCGCGTCCCGCAGGTACTCCAGGTAGTTCCTGTCCAGCTCGGCCACCTCGTCCCGGGGGCCAGGCCGGGGCGGGCTGCCCGCAGGGGGCCCAGGCGAGCGGGGGGCCGCAGCCTCGGCGGGGGCCGCGCTGGCCTGGCGCATGAAGAACGAGAGGCGCGACGGCGTGGAGGGCTTCGGGGCCGGGGGGGCGTCTGCGCCGGGGCTGCTGTGGCCTGCGGGGGACGCGGGGCAGCACCAGGGTCAGCACGGGGATCAGCACCGGGAGCAGCAGCAGGGTCAGCACCGGGAGCAGCAGCAGGGTCAGCACCGGGGGTCAGCACGGGGGTCAGCACCGAGCTGGGGCTGGGGGAATTCCAGGTGCCACGGGGGTGGTGGCACAAGGCTCAGCACTGAGCTGGCGGAGGAACGGGGTCCCAGCGGCTGCAGGGGTGGCACAGGGGAGCCCAGTGCCAGGACAGGGCTCGGGTAGGTGGGGATGGCATGGCACGGCACGGGGGACTGTGGCAGGATGGGGTGGGGATGGGGCTCAAGTTGCCACAGGAACGGCACCAGGGGCTTAGCGCTGAGCTGGGACAGGGTCCAAGGGGACAGCAAGGCAGAGCTCAGCAATGGGACGGATGGGCAGGCAATGAAGGGGCCATAGGGAAGGCACAGCTAGGACTATCAACAAGTTGGAGCAGGGGTGGGTTACAAGTGGCCATGGAGACCCCAGGAGAGGGCTCCCCATCAAGCCAGGAGGGGGACGGGGTCTAAGGGGCCACAGGGACAGCATGGGACAGCTCAGTGCCAAGCCAGGGTAGGAAAGGAGTCTGAGGGGCTGCAGGGATCCTGGGAGAGGGCTCGGTGTCAGGACAGGGTCCAAGGGGCCATGGGGAGGCTGTGGGGGTCTCTGAGGGGCCAGAGTGGCATACCTCTGGCCCGGGAAGGGGGCTCCTCATCCCGGTCGCGGGGCGGCGGGGGGCTCTCGGGCCGGCAGCAGCGCGGGATCAGGGACAGGAACTTGGCCGCTGTCTTCCCGTAGATGTCCAGGTCCCGCACCGCCCGCTTCTGGCTCAGCATCACGTGGCTGCAGGGCAGCAGGTACCTGCGGGCAGGGTGGCACAGGGCAGCTGCAGGGGACACACGGGGACAGGGACCCTCCGCAGGACCCCAGCCCCTCCACAGTGGGGCAAACGATGTGGCTGCCTCACATCCGCATGCCCACCTGGAGACAACTCCCCAGGCCCATCCCAGAGGAGCCCCAGAGTGGGCCAGCAGCAGGTGACCTCACCCACTCACCTGAGCACCAGCTGCAGCATCACATCCTCGCAGTTGAGGCTGAGCAGGGTCCGGAAGAGGCTCAGGGACACCATGCACAGCTGGGGACAGTGCAGGGTGTCAGAGGGGCAGCGGAGCGGGCGGGGGGCAGTGCCACCCACCCCACGGCAGGACAGGGGAAGGAGATGGGAATGGGACAAGGATGGGGACACTGGGAACAGGATAAAGATGAGGACAGGGATGCTGGGGGGCCGTGGGGGCATGGGGCTCACCCGGGAGTTGCTGTTGATGCGGCCCACCAGTGTGTCCAGGATGGTGGTGTTGTCATGCCGGTGCAGCAGCACAAAGCGCAGGAAGGTTTTCAGCAGTGCTGTCTCACTGACGCTGCGCAGGAACAGGTCCAGGTACGCCGTGCTCGCAATCATCTCCTCCACCGAGGTCTGCAGGAGGGGCACGGGCAGCTGGGAGCCGCAGGGCCAGGCCCCACGGGTCCTGCCACCCACAGGGGCAGTGGCACGGGCAGGAGACCCCCATCCCACCCCTGCTGCCAGGGCCCCTCACCTTGTGCAGCGCCGGCCCCATGACGGGCACAAGGAATCCGTTGTGGACGTAATCCACCAACTGCTTCTGCACCAGCGGGTGGGCGACCTGAGCAGCCACAGGGGGGTCAGGGAGCGCCCTGTGGGGCTGGGAGCCCCTCTCAGCCCCTCGCAGCCCCTTAGCCCCACCTGGATGACGGCGTTGCAGAACTCGAGTGAGTTCATGAAGAGCACGAGGGAGGAGACGCCGATCCAGTCCTCGCGCCGCAGGAAGTGCCAGTCGTCTCCTCGCACCTCGATCTTGCGGGGCAGGGAGGAGTACAGGGCGCTCAGGCCCGTGGCCAGCACCTGGGAACACATGGACTCTGCTACCCCGCAGCCCCTCGCACCTCTGGCTGCTGCACCCAGCCAGCCCTCCCCACACCCCAGGAACCTGCCCCCACAGACCTGCCCCACTCCAGCGCTCCAGGCAGGGCAGCTGGGCTGGGTCCTGCCCAACACTGACCCCAGGGAGTGGCTCCCTCATCCCCAGCCCAGCGCGGGGCACTCCACCATCTCCAAGCTTCCCATCACCACCAAGTCCCCCCATCATCTCCAAGCACCCTGGTCCCGGGCCCATCATCCCCAAGCTCTCCATCATCTCCAGGCTACTCTGTCACCTCCAAGCCCCTCATCACTTGCAGACCTTCCATCACCCCCAGACCCCCCATCATCTCCAAGCCCTCTATCATTTGCAAGTTCTCCATTGCCCAGCTTCCATCATTCCCAAGCCCCCCATAATCCCCAGCCCTGCCCCCCACCATCCCCAAGCCAGGGCAGGACTTCTCCCTCTAGGCCTGTCTGGCTCTTGCCCCAGCTGGCCCAACTCTGAGCCAGCCATGCAGGGTCCCAGCACAGTCCTGGGGAGGGGACATCACTCTGGGGAGGGGAACGCTGCCCAAGGAGGTGAACGCTGCCCCAGGGAGAGGAATGCTGCCGCCCAAGGAGGTGAACGCTGCCCCAGGGAGGGGAATGCTGCCCCGGGAAGGAGAACATTGTCCCGAGGAGGAGAACGCTGCCCCACGAGGATCCATACCGGGCAGAAGTAGGAGTTGTCGGTGATGGACTGGGCCACGGCGCGGTTGCTGGCTGACATGGCCATGATGAGCAGCAGCGCGTCCCGTGCCTGCTGGCCCCGCGCGCCCTCGTGGTGGATGAAGGGGATGAGGAGCGAGAAGATGATGAGGTTGGCGGGGCCCTGGTCCGTGTGGCTGTGGAAGAAGAGCTCCAGGATGGCAGGCTCGCGCGCCACGGAGACACAGAGCTGGTTGAGCAGCAGCACCAGGCTGTTCTCCAGCGGGGCCGAGGCGGGCTCGGCGCACACGCTCAGCAGGCGCAGCAGCGGCGTCAGCACCGGCTTGTGCCGCAGCAGGGGCTGCCGGGCCTGGCTGATCAGCATCTCATACAGCTTCAGCTGCTCCACCTGCACACAGCACACAGCCAAAGGTACAGAGACCACCCGGGCCTGCTGCTCCTCCAGCACAACCCAGCCCACTCAGCCACGGCCCCAGGTGCCACATCTGGGCTGGGGATCCCAGCACTGCCCTGGGCCATCTGTGACAGGGCTGGAAGGAATTTCTCCCGTGAGGAATTGCCTACAGCATCATGGAGTTTTCAGGATGGCTCAGGTAGTCTCAACCCCAATCCTACCTGAACTTGCCCTGGGACAGTGCCCTACCCTTGGCTCTGTCAAGGGCATCACCGGGATAGGGCCAGGACTGCCCAACCCCAACCCCAACCCCAACCCAGCACCTTCACCCTTGGGATCCAGCCTGTCCCAACCTCCCCACAAACCCCCCAGCAGTGCAGATCCCTCTGCTCCCCTCACTCAGACCTTCCTCTCCTCAGTGAAGTCGCCCTGCAGATGCCAGCACAGGAGCCGCTCCAGCAGGTTCTCAGCAGCCACAAACTCCAGGATGGGCCCGCAGGCCATGTCCCCGTCCCCCTGTGACCTGTCCTTGTCCCCATCCCCCCAGGGCCGGTCCTCAGCCAGCAGGTTCAGCATCTGGTAGGTGTTGTTGCGGACAGCGCTGAGGTCGTCGGGGGCCGGTTTGCTCCCGCGCCGCTCCAGGATCCGCAGCACCTGTGGGAGGGGGGCTGGCAGTGGGCCCTGGGGGCTGCAGGGCCGGGGGAGCCTCGCCACCTCCAGCCCCGCTCACCTGTGCCCAGTGGTTCTTGAAGACCATGAGGCAGGTCTCGGGGTCGGCGGTGACGGGGGGCTGCAGGCTGGCGCTGCGGGGGGCTCGCTGCCCGCCCGCCCGTGGGGTCAGCTTGCTCAGCCAGCTCATCCTCTCCATGGGCACGGGGTCACGCACGGCACCGGGGCACCCCAGCCGGGCTGGACACGGCCTGGCACCACCGCGGGGGCACAGGGCAGCGGGCGGGGGGCCAGGGTCCTCTCTCCATGCTGCTGCCAGCGAGCTGCAGGGACATGGGCATCAGAGGGCCCGGCCCAATCTCACCCAGCCCAACCTCACCCAGCCCAACCTCACCCAGCCCAACCTCACGGCCAGCAGCAGGGAGGGAGGCAGAAAGGGGAAGAGGAGGGAAGCCAGGAAGGAAGAAAGTCAGGAGGAAAGGAAGGCAATCAAGAGGAAAAGGCAGGCAGGAGAGACAGCAGCGGGAACTGGGCTGGGCAAGCATGCCGGAGCAGTGGTGACTGGAGGACTCTGGATCCCAGCCCTGCTCACACCCAGGACTGGACTTTAAACTAGGAACTGGCCTAGCATGGGTGTGGGGCGTGCCCAGCAGCCACAGGGACACAGGACAGCTGGGACGGCTGCCCCCCCTATGCTCAGCAGCACCCACGACAGCACTGCCAGGATATTTATAGTGCCCCGTGCCCTAGCACCAGCACTGCCACCGCAGGCACCCGCACAGCACTGAGCACCAAGGCCCAGAGCCACAGCACTGCTCTCTGCCCAGAGCAGAGAGACACCACAAAGACACCACAGGGGCCCCCCACTTCCCCACCAGCTCGTGGGGAGGGCAGTGGCTTTGAGAGCCAGTGCCACAGCCCTTACATGGTGTTTGGGGAAGTGAAAGAGCCATTAAGACACCTCAAACCACAGGGGCAGGAAGGGAAAGTGGCTGAAGCTGGGGCAGTGGGACACAGCACAGGCAGGGCCTGTCTATTTATACCCAGCTCAGCCCGTCCCACCCACAGCCAGCGCTCGTGTGGCTGCTAAAGTTAGAGCCACTGAATGCCAGGGCAGTGCCAGCCCTGCCACCAGCACTGCGGCCCTGCAGGAACACGGAGGCAAAGACCACAGTGTGGCACACTGGGGTGTCCCTGTGCAGGGACCCGTGTGACACACGGCCAGGGCTATGCTGGTGGGACAGGACACCAGCTGCCACCACTTCTGTCCTGGTACCAGTGCCCCTCACCCCAGCCTGGCTGTGCCTGTCACATGCCAAAGCACCCAGCCACTGGGGCACAGCAGAGGGCCACGGCATCACCCCAGTGTCACCTCAGTGTCACCCCAGTGTCACCAGGATGGGCTGAATGGGAGAGCACCTGCCCAGGGAGCAAGTACCGAGAGCACTGGGGGTGATCAGGTGCCACCAGACCAGGGAAAGGGACACTGCAGGCAGGACACCGAGGGCACAGGGACACCAGGTGCCACCAGGGCAGGGACAGGGCCACCGGGGCACAGCCACCATGGGCAGAGGATGGCTCCCAGTGCCAGGAGGTTGTGGGTGATGAGCCCCGGCCCCTCCGGTGCACCCGGGAACCGAAGCACCGTGCGAGGGTCACCGAGGGGCCGCCAGGGCGGCCGTCGGTAGGCGCCGGTGGTCCGGGTGAGGCGAGGGCTGTCACAGCCCGGGGCCGCGGTCCCGCAGCCCGCGGAAGGCGCTGCTCATTTGGGCATCCTCAGCCCCGGAGCCGTGGAGCACCGGTACCGGGACGCCCTCGGGCTCCGGGGTCACGCGTAGCCGGGGCCCCTGCATGCCGCGGGGCCGGGCCGCCTACCTGGGTCAAGGTCGCGGCGGTCCCGTCCCGTCAGCGCCGCACCTGGGGAGGGCACAGGAGGCGTCGGGCGCGGGGCCGGGACCCCCGGGACCCCCCGGGACCCCGCGGGCCTGCGTGGGACGGGGCCCCTCGCCCCTGGGCACTGCGGCCCGCTCGGACCCGTCCCCGCCGCGGCCCCTCGCCCTCGACACCGCCCGGGCCGGGCCGGTCCCTCCGGTCCCGCGCGGCCAAGGGCGGGCGGCGGCCCGGGCACCCCGGCACCGCGGCACAAGGGCGGCTGGACCTTCCCCGAGGCCCGCCCCGCTCCCCGCTCCCCCCGCTCCCGCTGTCCCCGCTCGCCGTGTCCCCATTGCCGGTGCTCCGGCGCCCCCCGGCCGCTCGCGGTCCGCCCGGCGCCGCCGCTCACCGCCCGCCCCCGCCACGGGCCCCGCGCTCCCGACGCCATCTTCCCGCCGCGCCCGACGCACCGCGCGCGCGGCCACGCCCACCGCGGCACGGGGACACGCCTACCGCGGCACGGCCGGGACACGCCTACATTCCTCGGTGGGCGTGTTCTCTCCGGGAAAGCCTGAGCTCTCATTGGCTAAGCCGTGAGTGGGGCGGGGCCGGGGCGCGTGGGACTCGGGAACCGGGAACCGGGATCCGGGATCAGGGACAGGCGGTACCGGACACGCCGGCACCGGGTATCCTGTACAAGCACCCCCGGAGCGGGGCATCCCCAGAAACCAGGAAGCCCTCCCAGCCGGGCAGCAGTAACCGGGTACCGAGCTGCCGGGACTCTCGGCACCCAGAGCCCCAGCACGGGCACCACTCGGAACCGGGCACCGCGCTGCCCAGCCACCCCTGTACTGGGACCCCCGTAACTGGGCACCCCGGTACCGGGTAACCCTGCACCGGATAACCCCTGCACGCTGCTCCCGGAACTGAGCACTGCTCGGAATTGGGCACCCTGGTACCGGGACCCCCGGAACCCCTCTCGCGGGCACCCCAGAAACGGGCCCTCCCTGGCCCTGGGCACCCCTGTGCCAGATAACCTTGCATCGGGCACTCCTGTGCCAGGCAGCCCTGTGCCAGGTGCCGGGAGCCGCCGCCGCCTCTGCACCGGGCGCTGCCTGGCACCGGCTGTTGTTCCCGGAGCTAACCTGGGCCCCGCACACCTGGCCACGGCTCCGTGCCCCAGCGTGCCCGGCGGAGCTGGCACGGTAGCTGCTCCGCCCACGTGTCCCCGGGGCCAGCGGGTGCCCTGGGGACCCCTCGTTGCTAGGACACGCCCGGTGTCGCAGGAGCCGCGGGGCTGCGTCCCCTGGAGGAGCCGCGCCCGGCACCGGGGCAGGCGGCAGCACCCGGCAGGTGTGCAGGACCCCCGGCCACCGGGACGCACGGGATCCCCGCTGTGAAGGACCCCACCGGGACCTTCGGCTCCGTCCTGTCCTGCCGCTGGGCCGGGCTCCAGCCTGGCAGCACCGCCGGAGCCATGGCCGCAGCCCGGGCTGGCACCTGCACCGGCACCGGACGCGCCTCGGGGTGAGCGGGGCACGGCCGCCTCCTGCGGCCTTGGGGTAGGGGCGCCACAGGGACCCCCTGAGTCCCACCGGTGCTGGGGGGGCTGGCTGAGCCTTAGAGCCACTGGCAGCCGGGCTGAGCACGGGCAGAGGGACCCCAAATGGGCACGGAGTGACCCCAGTCCCCCTGTGCCCCCAGCCACCCCCCAGAACTAGACCCCAAATGGGGACAGAGTGACCGCCGGTCCCCCTGTGCCCCCAGCCACACTGCCACCCCCCTGACTGGACCTGGACCCCAAATGGGGACAGAGTGACCCCCAATCCCCCCTCTGTGCCCCCAGCCACACTGCCACCCCCCTGACTGGACCTGGACCCCAAATGGGGACAGAGCGACCCCCAATCCCCCCTCTGTGCCCCCAGCCACACTGCCACCCCCCGGACCTGGACCCTGGACCCCGCCGGGGACTGGCACTACCAATGGATCAGCCTCATGGTGCTGCCCATCCTTTACAACTGGGTCGTCCTCATCCTCAGGTGCCAGGCAGTGGGGTTGGGGTTGGGGTTGGGGTGTCCTGGCCCCGTCCCAGTGATGCCCCACTCGTACCCCAGGTGCTGCTTCCCTGAGGTGCAGGAGGCACACGCAGGGCTGTGGCAGGCCCTGGACGGGCTCAGCGACGCACTGTACCTGCTGGACATCATCGTGCACCTCCACACAGGTACGGACACGCAGACACACGGACACACAGGTACACATGGACACACACACAGGTACAGGTGTGTGCACAGACACAGAGACACAGGTACGTACACACAGACACACAGGTGTACACACACACACACACACACACACACACACATGTGCAGGTGTGTACATGTGCACTCCCACCTGCTACAGCCACCACCCAGCCCCACACAGAGGATGTCTGGGTGGGTGGTCTTGAGTCTCACAGCCACCCCTCTGCCCCTCAGCCCCATGGCAGCCCAGGGAGCTGCCAGTGACCTCCCCCAGGGTGCCCACCCAGGGTTCCTGTGCCTCCCTGTGCCCCAGGCTGGGCGCCTGCGTGGTCCCCACTGCCATCACGGGGAGCAGCCCCTGTCCCTGCAGCGCTGGGTGCCGGGGGTGCCACGGCTGCCCTGGCTGCCCACCCAGGTTTCCTGGAGGACGGGATCCTGGTGCGGGATGCCAGGCGGACGCGGCGGCGCTATCTGGGCTCCTGGAGCTTCCCCTGGGACGTGGTGGCCGTGCTGCCCACCGAGCTGCTGTGTCTGCTCCCGGGGGTCCCGAGGGTCCCGGGGGTGCCAGCGGCACGTGCCAACCGCTGCCTGCGGGTGCCACGGCTCTTTGAGGCCTTCGACCGGTGCGAGACGCGCACGGGATGGCCCAACGCCTTCCGCATGGCCAAGCTGATGCTGTACCTCCTGCTGGGCATCCACTGGCACGCCTGCCTCTACTTCGCGCTGTCGGCACGCCTGGGGCTGGGCACCGACCCCTGGGTGTGCCCCAGCTTCCCCCGGCTGCTGCGCCGCTACCTGCACAGCTTCTACATCTCCACGCTGGTGCTGGCCATGGTGGGTGACACGCCGGCCGCACAGCGCGAGGAAGAGCTCCTCTTCCTCACCGCCGGCTTCCTCCTGGCCGTGCTGGGCTTCGCCACCATCACCGGCAGCATCAGCACCGTCATCGTCAACCTCAGCTCGGCCGCCAGCGCCTTGTACCCCGAGGGGGGCCCGGTGCGGCGGTACCTGCGGGCGCGGGGCGCGGGCGGGCGGCTGGCGGCGCGGGTGGCGCGCTGGCACCAGCACCTGCGGGCGCAGCGCAAGCTGCCGGCCGAGTGGCGGGTCCTGCAGCACCTGCCGCGGGGGCTGCGCGCCGAGGTGGCGGCCAGCGTGCACCTGGCGGCCCTGCAGCGTGTGGGGCTGTTCCGCGGCTGGGAGCGCGGCGTGCTGCGGCAGCTGGTGCTGCGCCTGCGGCCGCAGGTGTTCGGGCCCGGCGAGTTCGTGTGCCGGCGCGGGGACGTGGGCCGAGAGATGTACTTCATCCGCGAGGGCCGCCTGGCCGTGCTGGCGGCGGACGGCGTCACGCAGCTGGCCGTGCTGGGAGAGGGGCTCTACTTCGGCGAGATCAGCCTCATCAACATCAAGGGTGAGCTCCGCACCGCGCCCCGATGCTGCTGCCCCGCGCTCCCCTCGGGCTCACGGCCCCCGCCCCGCAGGCAACATGGCCGGGAACCGGCGCACGGCCAACATCCTGAGCATCGGCTACTCGGACCTGTTCTGCCTGGGCAAGGAGGACCTGGCGGAGGTGCTGGCCGAGTTCCCCAGCGCCCGCGCTGCCATGGAGGCCAAGGGCCGGGAGCTGCTGCTCCGCATGGGCCAGCTGGACACCGGGGCTGAGGCGGCGGCGCTGGCGGCCGAGGCCGAGGCGGAGCGGCGTCTGCGGGGGCTGGAGGCGGCCCTGGAGGGGCTCCAGACGCGGGCAGCGCGGCTGCTGGCACAGCTGGAGGCCAGTGCCCTGCGCATGGCCCTGCGCGTCCGGCGCCTCGAGGGACGCCTGCAGCTGCGGGACGGAGCCGTGCGGGACAGGGCGGTACGGGATGGAGCGGGGCGGGACGGAGCCGTGCGGGACAGGGCGGTACGGGATGGAGCGGGGCGGGACGGAGCCGTGCGGGACAGGGCGGTGCGGGATGGAGAGGGGCGGGACAGGGCGGGGCGGGACGGAGCCGTGCGGGCAGACAGAGCAGCAGGAACGGCCTCAGCACAGCAGCCTGCCGGCCCACAGGGTCCTACCGGCGGACAGAGCCCCCCCAGAGTGCAGGGTTCAATCGAGGCACAGGCTGTTCTCAGGGCACACGGTACCTCCCGGGCACAGGGTCCCTCCGAGGTGCAGGGTGCCCCAGGCTCCGCAGAAGGACGGGGTCGCATTGGGGTGCAGGGCCCCTCCAAGGCACAGGGTCCCCACAGGGCACACAGTCCCCATGGAGCACAGGGTCCCAGTGACATGCCAGGTCCTCCCAAAGCACACGGTAGCCCCACGGTGCAGGGGCCACTCAGAGCATGGGGTCGCATTGGGGCACGAGGTCCCCGTGGCATGTATGGCCCCATGGCACAGGCTCCCCTCAGGGCACATGGCATCCCCATGGCAGAGGGTCCCCTCAGGGCACAGGGGCCGCCCCGGGCACGGAGGCGGATTGGGACACGAGGCCCCAGTGGCATGTACGGTGCCGGCAGGGCGCAGGCTCTGCCCGGGGCACGGGGTCCCTCCGGGGCACAGAGATCCACAGGGGCACACGATGTCCCCGGAGCTCAGGGGGTCCCACGAGGGGCGGGGGTGCCGCGGGACTGAGGGGTGACTGGAGGGGGGACACAGCAGCGACCACTGTTGTGGGTGACACCGACAGCTGCTGCTGCGGCACCGGGAGAGGAAGGAGCCGGGATGGGGACGGGTCAGGGTCACGGAGTTTCGGGGCCGTGAGCAGCTTGGGACCTCCGGCCGGGCCGGGCCGTCCCGGGGCAGCCGCAGGGACGCGGTGACAGACCCCGCGGTGGCGGCCGTCGCCCGGTGCCTCAGGAGCGCTCCCTGCGAGCCCCCCAAGCTGCCCGACCCGCCCGGGACTCGGCCGCAGCCCGGTACCCCCCGAGCCCCGCTCCCGGTGCTCTCCATGGCCCCGCCCGTCCCCCCCGTCCCGGGCTCCCCCTGTTCCCGCCTCCCCCGCGCCCCCCGGGCTCCCCCCGCCGCCGCCACCGCCCCCCGCCCCCGGCCCGCCCCGCGCCGGGCGCCGCCCCCGCTTATCCACCGGCGGCTCCGAGCGGATCGGAGCCTCGTCCCTCCCGGAGCCTCCCGGTGCCTGCTCCTTCCCGGTGCCTCCTGCCGGAGGAGGGGCGGGGGGAGGCGGGGGGGTCCCCGCCATGGACCCCCGGCCCCTCAACGAGTCGCTGCAGGAGATGCTCTGCCGCTCCGGGAACGGCACCGGGAACGGACCCGGCACCGGCACCGGCAACGGGACCAACGGCTCGGTCTGCGACCTCCTCCGCAGGGGCCTCCGCGGGCCCCCGGCGCCCAGAGGTGAGAGCGGGTGCAGAGGGAAGGAGCGGGATGGACCCGGGAAGGGACCCCCTCCCCCGTTCGTGCCCGGCCCTGCGCTCCCCGGCACGCCGGTACAATCCCGCTCCGTCCCGCCGTGCCGCCCCGGTGCCCGCCGCTCCCGTTCCCCCGGCCCCCGAGCGGTGCCGCCCCGTCCCCGCCGTGCCCCTCCTCAGCCGGCACCATCGTCCCGATCCCCGCGGGCTCGGTGGCCCCGGCGCTGCCCAGCGGTTCCGATGCGGATCTCGGCGCTGCCGGAGGGAACACGCCGGGCTGTGCCGGTGGCAGCGGGAGGGCGGAGAGGACTCCGACAGGGACGCCACGGACACAGCCAGCGCCCGTCCCGCACCCCTGCCCCATTGCCGGGGCCGGGACCTCCAGCTGGACCCTCGACTGGGACGACCCCAGCCCAGCCCCAGCTGGGACCCCTGCTCCGGTGTCACTCCGCTCTCCGGGCAGGACGTGCCCGGTCCCCGCGCTCAGCACCGAGGCGGAGGGTGGGCAGGATGGGGGCACCCACCTGGATGAGGGTCCCTCAGGCTCAGGGAACTGGTCCGAGGGGCGGGGGGTTCACCCCGAATGCCAGCGGCTGCCACACGGGGGGAAACGACGCACTCATCTGGTGGGTGTCCACCGTGCCCACGCCGGAGCCCCGGTGTCCCGGTGCCCGGGCCTGTGCGGGGGCGCCTTTGGGGTGCCCTCACAGCGTGTCTGGGGGGCCACCAGGCTGCCCTCGGGGTGCCATGGGGGTGTCTGTGTGGTGGCCTCGGGAGTGCTTTCACAGTGCCCTCTAGGGTGCCACCGGGCTGCCCTCGGGGTGCCCCGGGGTGCCAGCGCAGCGCCATGCCCGCAGAGCTGGACGTGGCGGTGCGCGTGGTGCTCTACGTGCTGATCTTCGTGCTGAGCGTCGGGGGCAACGCGCTGGTGGTGGCCGTGCTGGCGCTGAACCGGCGGCTGCGCACCGTCACCAACTGCTTCCTGCTGTCCCTGGCCCTGAGCGACCTGCTGCTCGCGCTGTGCTGCATGCCCTTCACCCTGCTGCCCGGCCTCATGGGCGCCTTCATCTTCGGCGACGTCGTCTGCAAGCTCGTGGCCTACCTCATGGGTAGGGTGGGACACGCGGCAGGGGCTTGTCCCCTCTCCTGGGTGGGGCACAGGGGGGGCTCGTCCCCTCTCATGGGTGGGGTGGGGCACACAGGGCTTCTCCCCTCTCCTGGGTGGGGTACACGGGGTCTTGTCCCCTCTCCTGGGTGGGGTGGGGCACAGTGGGGGCTTGTCCCCTCTCCTGGGTGGGGCACACAGGGCTTGTCCCCTCTCCTGGGTGGGGCACACAGGGCTTGTCCCTTCTCCTGGGTGGGGCACAGTGGGGGCTTGTCCCCTCTCCTGGGTGAGACACACGGGGCCTTGTCCCCTCTCCTGAGTGGGGTGGGGCACACGGGGGTTTGTCCCCTGTCCTGGGTGGGGCACACAGGGCCTTGTCCCCTCTCCTGGGTGAGGTGGGGCACGGCAAGGGGGCCTCATCCCTGCCTTGTCGGTACGGGGGGCGCAGGGAGGGGGCTCGTCCCTACCCCGTGGATACCTGGAGGTTATCCCCACCCCTGGGCGCACGGAGCGCAGCACAGGGGGGCTCCGGGAGGAGCTGGGGGCCTGCAGGATCACACCGTGCCCGCCGACACTCCCTGCTGCCCGCAGGGGTCTCGGTGGCCGTGTCCACCTTCAGCCTGGTGGCCATCGCCATCGAGCGCTACAGTGCCATCTGCAACCCGCTGCAGTCCCGCGCCTGGCAGACGCGGTCCCACGCGTGCCGCGTCATCGCGGGCACCTGGGCGCTGGCGGCGCTGCTGATGCTGCCCTACGCCGTGTACAGCAGCACCCGGCCCGCCGCGCCGCGCCCGCCGCCCGCACAGTGCACACACCACTGGCCCAGCGAGCGCGTCCGGCAGCTCTGGTGAGTCCGGGCACCCAGGGGGTTCGGGGCCTGAGGGGACACCGGGTGACCAGGCCACCTGTCCCAGGTACGTGCTGCTGCTCCTCGTGCTGTTCTTCATCCCGGGCGTGGTGATGACGGTGGCGTACGGGCTCATCTCCCGCGAGCTCTACCGGGGCATCCGCTTCGAACTGGACGTCAAGAGGGACGTGGCAGGTGAGGGATGGGGCGGGAGTGACACTGCGGGTGACACTTGGTGTGGCTCCTGTGTGGGCAGAGTGCCCACCCCAGCAGCAGAAGCAGGGCTGAGCCCTCACCCCTGCTCCCACAGCAGTGTGCTCCTCAGGGACACCCCCTTTCCCGGGGACCTCCTGGTAGCCTCGGGGTGCAGCGTGTCCCCATGGTGCCACGGCCATTTCCACATCCCCTGCTCCTGGAGGGTGCTCCTGGCAGTGTCGGGGTGCAGCGTGTCCCCATGGCACCATGGCCATTTCCATGTTCCCTGCACCCATCCCCTGCCCCTGGAGGATGCTCCCACAGTGTTGGGGTGCAGCGTGTCCCTGTGGTGCCATGGCCATTTCCATGTGCCCTGCACCCCATCCCATCCTCCTGGAGGACGTTCCCGCGGTGTTGGGGTGCAGCGTGTCCCTGCAGTGCCATGACCATGACCATGCCTCCTCGCTCCACAGCCCAGCGTGGCACCAGGGGGGACCCAGCGCCCAGCTGCGACGAGGGTGACGGCTGCTACCTGCAGCTGTCCCGGCCGGGCGCGGCGCTGGAGCTGCGGGCGCTGGGGGCGGCCGCGCAGCAGGACCGGGCCCGCATCAACAGCTCAGGGGCGCAGCTGGCGGCCAAGCGGCGGGTGATCCGCATGCTGGTGGTCATCGTAGCCATGTTCTTCCTCTGCTGGCTGCCCATCTTCGCCGCCAACACCTGGCGCGCCTTCTCCCCGCGGGCAGCGCAGCGGGCGCTCTCGGGCACGCCCATCGCCTTCATCCACCTGCTGTCCTACACCTCGGCCTGCGCCAACCCCCTCATCTACTGCTTCATGAACCGCCGCTTCCGAAAGGCCTTCGGGGCCACCTGCGCGGGCTGGGGCTGCCGCCGCGCCTGCCCCCGCCGCCCGCCCGAGGACGAGCCGCCCATGGCCAGCGCCTCGCTCTCCAAGTTCAGCTACACCACCGTCAGCAGCCTGGGACCCCCCTGAGCCGCCCCCCGAGCTGGAACCCCCCGAGCCCCCCAACACCGGTGCCTGGGCCCCCCGAGAGCGGGACCCCCACGGCCAACCCCTCTCTCCCCAAGCTCAGCTACAGCATCCTCAGCAGCCTGGGACCCCCGAGCTAGCCCCCCTTAGGGACCCTAACACCAGTGCCTGCCCCCCCCCGCCCCCCCCCGAGCTGGACATCCCCACCAGGACACCCCGAGCATGAACCCCTGCCCTGCCGGCACCTCCGTGCCCCGCTCCGCTGCACCCCCAGCCGCCCGCCCGCGCTCCCGGGACACGCTTGCCCGGCACCCCCCGCTCCATCCCAGCGGCCCCGAGCCCCGGCGGGGTGGGGGCGAGGGGCGAGCGGGAGGAGCCCCGGGGCCGGGCAGGGGGAGGCTCAGGGAGGGCGAGGCACACAGCCCAGCTCAGCCCGGGGTCTCTCCGCGCTGCTCCCCGGCTACGGCCACAATAAACTGACCCCGTGCCCACCTGCGCCGCTGCTCCCAGCGCTCCTGCCCGCCGGCACGGAGCCTCCGCGGGGCAGAACCGGGCGGGACGGGGGGTCAGCACCGCGGGGCAGAACCGGGCGGGACGGGGGGGTCGGCACCGCGCGAGGCTCGGGGGCTGCGGGCTGGGACCCTCCGCTGCGGGAACTGCTGAGCCCGGCGGCAGCTGGGGATGGGACGCCCGGGCCCGGTGCACCCAGTGCCGCCCCGGAGCGGGGGGGGGGGGGGGGGGGGGGTCCAACCGCACACAGGGGAGGGGACCCCAGGGGAGTGGGACCCTGGGGAGCGCCACCAACCCCAGGACTCCATCTCCCACCGTGCCCCGCGCGCCTTACGTAGGCCCGGCTCCCTCATTTGCATACGGTCCCCGCCCCGGGTGGCCACGCCCCATCCCCGTGGACATTGGTCACGCCTCCCTGTCGGCCACGCCCCCGCCGCGCTCGGCCATGGCGCCGGGGGCGGGCCCTGCCCCGACCTTGACCCCTCCCTTTGCGCCCTTGCCCCGCCCCCTCGCCCATAAATGGCGTTGCTCGGCCCCGCCCCCGAGCCGGCCCCGCCCCTCCCTCGGCCATGGCGGCCGGGGCTCGGGCCCCGTTGTCCCCGCGCTCCCCGCGGCCAAAGCTGACACCGCGCCCACCGGGGCCATCGCTGCCACCGCTGCCACCGCTGGCCCTGGCCCTGGCCCTGGCGGCGCTGCTGGCGCTGCCGGTGTCGGCGGGGTCGCCGCCCGGCCCTGGGGAGCAGCTGGCGGCGGCGGCGCCGCGCTGGGGCTGGCGGAACGTGTCGTGCCCGGCCTGCCGGGTGCTCTTCGGGGCGCTGGACCTGGCGCTGCAGGTGGGCACGGGGGGTCGGGGAGTGCCGGGACACGGGGGGCACCGGGGGGACACGGGGATAGGTGGACAGCGGAACACCAGGACGGGAAGAGCGGGGGCGACAGAAATGGGATAGGAACGGGGACAGAGAGGACAGGACAGTGGGGACAGGGCGGGACAGGACAGGGACGGGCCGGGCCAGTCCCTCGTGACGGGCCGGGGCCGGGACAGGCCAGGACAGGTCGGGGCTTGTGACAGACACGAGACCGGGCTGGGAATGCGGACAGGGACGGGCGGGGACGGGGAAAGTGACAAGCTGGGACGGCTGGAAGAGCAGCGGGGACGAGCGGGGTCCTGCCAGTGGCTCCACTCGGGGGAAGGGGGACAGGAACCGGGACAGGAACCTGAACCGGGACAGGAACCTGAACCGGGACAGGAACAGGAACCGGGACAGAGACGGGAACCGGGACAGGCTGGGGCGGGGACGGAGGGAGGAGGGCACCAAGCCGAGAACCAGAGGGGCTGGGGGACCCTGTGGGTCCCTTCTGGCCTCGGGATATCCAGCTGGGTGGGCCGGCGGGTGTGGGACAGTGACAGCAGCCAGGGACCATCCCGGGAAGCTGCTGGGTGCGGCACGATGATGGCAGCTGGGGTGCCGTGCCCCCCCCGGGGAGTGCCGTGCCCATCCTGGCAGTGCCATGTCCATCCCGGGGGTACTGTGTCTCTCCCGGGGGTGCCGTGCCCATCCCGGGGCTGCCGTGCCCCTCCCGGGGTGCCAATGGGCACAGGCCAGTGACAGCAGCTGAGTTCAGTGTGCAGGGTCTGTGCTGGGCAGCCGATGATGGAGGGGAGGGAGGGCAGTGAGGGTGGCAGGAGGTGTGGGGTGCCGTAACCATCCTGGTGTCCTTCCCCCGCAGCTGGAGCCCAACGTGGCCCGCGTGGGGCGCGTGGCGTCGCGGCTGTGCCAGGAGCTGCGGCTGGCGCGGCCGCCCGTGTGCCGCCAGGCTGTGCAGCTCTTCCAGGGCGACGTGGTGGCTGCCTGGGCCCGCTCTGTGCTGCGCCCGCCCGAGGCCTGCGGGCTCCTGCTGGGCCCCCACTGCGGCCACTGGGACATCCTGGGCGCCTGGAACCTGTCCCTGCCCGCCGCGCCCAAACCGCCGGTGCGGCCGCCCGTGCCGCCGCCGCCCGGAGCGCCCACGGCCCGCATCCTGTTCCTCACGGACCTGCACTGGGACCGGCAGTACGTGCCAGGCAGCGCCGCCGCCTGTCCCGACCCACTGTGCTGCCGCGGGGTGCCCGGCGAGGGCCCGGGGGCCGCGGGCTTCTGGGGCACCTACGGCAAGTGCGACCTTCCCCTGCACACCATCGACGCGTTGCTGGCCCAGCTGCCCAACGGCACCAGGAACGGCACCGGCGGCTTCGCGGCGGCGTACTGGACTGGGGACATCCCGGCGCACGACGTGTGGCAGCAGAGCCGCGGGGACCAGCTGCGGGCGCTGCGCACGGTGACGGCGCTGCTGCGCGCCCGCCTCGGCCCGCTGCGCGTCTTCCCCGCCGTGGGCAACCACGAGGCCACGCCGGTGAACGCCTTCCCGCCGCCCTACGTGCGCGGCAACCGCTCGGCTGCCTGGCTCTACGACGCCATGGCCGAGGCCTGGCAGCACTGGCTGCCCCCCGCCGCCCTGCGCACCCTGCGGTGGGCACCAGGCCGGGGAGGGGGATCCCGCTGCCCAGGGGATGGGGATGGGGGGTTTGTGCCTTCGGGGGTGGGAGGGCACAGGGTGGGGGTTCTGGGCTGTGGCATTTGGGGTACCAGGATCAGGGGATGCAGCGCTGGGAGGCTCCAGACGGGGGGCTCTGGGCTGACAGGTGTTGTGGGAGCTGCAGTAGCGCAGGCTGGGGGCTCAGAGCACGGGACTCTGGAATGCTGAGGGCTCAGGACCAGCAGGACACACAGTGTGGTCTCCATGCTGCAGGGGCAGTGGGGGTACCAGGCCAGCTGGGGCTGCGTGCAGATGTTTCAGCTTCACGGGGGGAGAGGTGCAGGGAGGGAGTTGTGGCTGGCTGGGGTACAGAGAAGGCTGTGGGGTAATGGGGGCTCCAGGCTGGGGGCTGTAGGTGGGTGGGCAGTGCAGGTGGCAGAGAGCTGGGGGTCCGTGGGATGGGTGCAGGGTCTGTGGCTCAGGGGACACAGCACTGACCCCCCTTTTCCACACAGGGCTGGTGGGTTCTACACAGCACAGGTCTGGCCTGGGCTGCGCCTCGTCTCCCTCAACATGAACTTCTGCTCCCAGGCCAACTTCTGGCTTCTCATCAATGCCACTGACCCTGCAGGGCAGCTCCAGTGGCTCATGGGGGTCCTGGCAGATGCTGAGCGTGATGGGGAGAAGGTGTGGGGGGGTTCTGGGGGGACATAGGGGGTCCCTGTGGGCCCTGGGCAAACCCCTAGTCCTGGCTCCCTGCCCACAGGTGCACATCATCGGGCACATCCCCCCAGCCCACTGTCTGCGCAGCTGGAGCTGGAACTACTACCGCATTGTCAGCAGGTCAGTGCCTGACCCCTGCCCAGACCCCGCACCATGGGCCCCACCCCACATGCCAGACCCCCATTCCATGCGCTGGCCTCCATCCCCATGTGCTGGACCTCTGTCCATGTGGCCTTGACCCCCACACCAGACCCCCCACCCCACAAGCCAGAGCCTGGCTCCATACCCTGAACTCCCATCCCACAATGGTCCTCCTGCCCTACACAGCAGACCCCTGCCCCACATGCTGCACCTCTGCACCAGACTCCACCCCACACCCTGGGCTCTCTCTCCGTGTGCCATCCCATGCACCAGACCCCCACCCCGTGTATCCTGGACCCCCAGCCCACATGGCGGACCCGAGGGCCAGGGTTGGGGTTTTGGGGTGGGGGTCTGGGGATGCGCCCCCGCTCACCCACCCTGGCAGGTTCGAGGGCACCATTGCGGCGCAGTTCTTCGGGCACACACACCTGGATGAGTTCGAGTTGTTCTACGATGAGGAGACGCTGTCACGTCCTGTGTCCATTGCCTTCATCGCACCGAGTGTCACCACCTACATCAGCCTCAATCCCGGTGCGCCCCGAGCCCCCGCTGTGTGTCCCCCCCGCCTTGTGTCCCCTGCCGTGTGTCCCCCGCCGTGTGTCCCCCGCCGTGTGTCCCCTGCCGTGTGTCCCCCCGCTGTGTGTCCCCCCGCTGTGTGTCCCCCCGCCTTGTGTCCCCTGCCGTGTGTCCCCTGCCGTGTGTCCCCCTGCCGTGTGTCCCCTGCCGTGTGTCCCCTGCCGTGTGTCCCCCGCCGTGTGTCCCCCCTGCCGTGTGTCCCCCCGCCGTGTGTCCCCCTGCCGTGTGTCCCCTGCCGTGTGTCCCCTGCCGTGTGTCCCCCGCCGTGTGTCCCCTGCCGTGTGTCCCCCTGCCGTGTGTCCCCCTGCCGTGTGTCCCCCTGCCGTGTGTCCCCCTGCCGTGTGTCCCCTGCCGTGTGTCCCCCGCCGTGTGTCCCCCTGCCGTGTGTCCCCCTGCCGTGTGTCCCCCGCCGTGTGTCCCCCGCCGTGTGTCCCCCTGCCGTGTGTCCCCTGCCGTGTGTCCCCCGCCGTGTGTCCCCCGCACCCCCCGCTCCCCGGCGCTGACCGTCCCTCCCGCTGCAGGGTACCGTGTGTATGAGGTGGCCGCCTCCTACCCCGGGAGCTCCCACGCAGTCCTGGATCACGAGACCTTCATCCTTAACCTGACAGAGGCCAACGCAGCGCCCCCGGGCACGGCCCCGCGCTGGCGGCGGCTCTACGGCGCCCGCGAGGCCTACGGGCTGCCCGCCGCCTTCCCGGCCGACTGGGACCGGCTGGTGCGGCGCATGCAGGACGACGAGCCCCTCTTCCAGCTCTTCTGGTTCCACCTGCACAAGGGGCACCCGCCCCGCGAGCCCTGTGGCGCACCCTGCAAGGCCGCCCTGCTCTGCGCCCTGCGCTCCGGCCGCGCCGCCGACCCCGCGCTCTGCCGGCCCCTGCGCCCCGCGCTGCCCTTCCCGCGCATCCAGCAGCTCTGGCAGCAGCGGCGGCTCTGCTGAGCCACGGCCGGCAGCAGCAGGGCTGGGACACGGGGACACTGGGAGCCCCTGGGATGTGGTGACACTGGGAGCCCCTGGGACACGGGGACACTGGGAACCCCTGGGACACTGGGAGCCCCCGGGATGTGGTGACACTGGGAACTCCTGGGACACGGGGACACCGGGAGCCCCTAGGATATGGTGACACGGGGAACCCCTGGGACACGGGGACACCGGGAGCCCCTGGGATGTGGTGACACTGGGAACCCCTGGGACATGGGGACACCGGGAGCCCCTGGGATGTGGTGACCCTAGGAGCTCCTGGGACATGGGGACACTGGGAGCTCCCAGGACACCAGGAGCCCCTGGGATGTGGTGACACCGGGAGCTCCTGGTATGTGGTCACACCAGGAGCTCCCTGGACATGGTCACACTGGGAGCAGGGTCAGCAGTGGTCTCACTGGAAACAGGACAGGGACACAGTTACACAGGGAGCAGGACTGTAGCCAGCACAGGTCACAGCAGGAGCAGGATCGGTACGAGGTCACTGGGAGTGAGGTCGGGATTGGCACGTGGTCCCCATGTCCCACCAGTTACACAATAAAGGCACAATGGACACCACCACCCCTCCTAATCCTCTCCACCAGGATTGGAACTGAGATCAGGATCAGCACGTAGTCCTCATGCTCCCATCACCCCCCAGTACAGGTGTGATGGACCCCACTGTCCTTCATCCTCCTCACTGCAGTTCTCAGCCACCACTTAGGGAGACCCAAATCAGGGATGCTGGGGCCCCACCACCCCACCTCCTTGTCCTAATTCTCACCTGCTGGGATTACAACTGGGATCAGCCCATGATCCCTGTACACCCATCGCTCCCCTAATAAGGTGTGGATGGACCCCAGTGCCCCTCTGCACCTGTGACATCCTAAGAAGACCCAAACCAGACACAACACCCTGCTCCTCCCTGTGTGAGGCCAGGTGCAGAGCCGAGCCGGGCTGGTGGAATGGGTTTATTAATTAATGATTTAGTACAACACAGACCCTCATTATGCCACATGCATTGGGGACCCTGGGGGGGGCGTGACCCACCGTGGGGGCAGCGGTGGGGGCAGGACCCCCAACACCCGGGGTAACTCCGTGCCCTGGAGCGTTGGGTCCGTGGTCCTGCCCCCCGACGCTGCCTTGCCCAGCCAATGCCCCCCCTGCCCTCGCCCCGCTCAGGGGGTCTGAGCCCCTCCCCGCCGCTGTTTGAGGGTCCCCAGGAGGGTCTGCACCCCCCGGCGCACGGAGGAGCCCACCCGCCGTGCCACCGAGTCGGCCGGGGGCGCGGGCAGGCAGGAGCTGGAGGCCTGGGGCCGCGCATCCAGGCACTTCTGGTAGCGGAGCTGCGGGCAGGAGCGAGGGAGCGGCGTCAGCGGGGCCGGGGGCAGCCCAGGGGGGGACAGGGGCGGCACTCACCACGCAGGCAGCCTGCAGCGCCTCGCTGAGCCCCGCGGCGTTGGGCTCACACCACACCATGTGGCAGCGGAAGGTGCCGGGGGCGCTGGCCATGATGAAGGCGAAGGCGCGGACGTCGCGTCCCACCCCCATGAAGGACAGGAAGCGCACGCGGCACTCGCACAGCACCGCCTCTGTCTGGGGACACCGGGGACACCACGGTGGGGAGGGGGCCATGGGGACACCCTCAGCAAGGGGACAGGGTCAGCAGGGCACATGGGGTGTCACCCCAGGAAGGGTGGGGAGGTCACTGCGGTACCCTGGGGCTGGGAGGGAATCCCCCGAGACCCCGCGGGATGGGGTGGGATGGGGACACGGTGGAAGGAGCCATGGTGGTACCCAACCCATCCCTGGCACAAGGACGGGTCTCTGCAGCCCCTCTGACACATGACAGAGTCACTCAGACCCCATAACAGGGTCACCAGTGAGGGCGGGGGTCAACACATCTCCCCTAGGCCAGGGTGGTGGTCCGAGGTGGGGATGGATGCCCCTGGTGATGGTGAGGGTGCCAGGGGAGGGGGTCCGAGGGGGGCACCCACCTGGCGGTGAGCAATGGTGAGGGTGGCGGGGGCCACACTGACCACCACGGGGGTGGGCGCAGGGGGCTCCCCTGAGCCAGGGGCCAGCGCCGCCTCCAGCGCCGCGTTGATCACATCCATGCCTGGGGGCACAGGGAGCCTCAGGGCAGCCCTGGGGGTGCCCTTGCCCCACAGCTGCCGAGCATGGGCCAGAGGAGCCCCCCGAGACTCCCCCCTTCCCCTCAAGTCCCCGACTCACCCACTGGCTTGGCCACGGGGACACAGCCCAGGTAACACACGGGGAAGCGCTGAACCACCTCACTCTTGGGGGCTGGGAACTCCACTGTGGGGGAGGCACTGTCAGACACCCCCAGAGCCCCCCAAAACACCCCAGAGCCCCAACATCCGTCCAGAACCCCTGCCCAGCCCTCAGGGCTCACCCAACACCTCCCAAGACCTCTTGGATGCTGGGCACTCCAGTGTGGGGGGGGACATGACAGACCGACCCAAGGCCCTCCAAGACCCCCCAGAGCACCCCCAGAACTCCCAACACCCCCAACTGCACTGCCTTGCTCCTGGGGGCTGGGAGCCCTGCTGTGGTGGGGGACATTGTCAGACCCCCCCCCAAACCTCCCTAAAAGCCACCCCCCCTCCCACTGCCCTCCACCAGTGAATGCAACCTCCAGACCCACAAGGCCCCTTCCTGTCCCCTTGCAGGACTCCCCCTTCCTGGTTACCCCCAGACTCCCAGGGTACCCCCAGAGCCCCCCAGCTCTCTCCCAGGTACCCCCTAGCCCCGTACCCTGCAGGGGAGGCTCCCCCAGCCGGGGGGGCTCTGTCCCCAGGCCATTGCCTGCTGCCCGGGCACTTCGCCGCTCCGCCGTCAGCTGGGGACAGATGTGACACCACTGTCACCTCCAGGGACCCCCACGGTGACCCACAGTCCCCCAGATGTCACACAAGGGCACCCCCAGCCCTCCTGGCTGTCACACCCTGGGCACCCCAGGGACCCCTGGCCCCGGTGCCCTGTGGCAGGTCTGTGGGGACACGGGGGTGGGCAGGGGTCACCCCTAGGGGCCGGCTGGAGGGGCCTGAGGTCTCACCTGTGTGCAGATGTGCAGGCTAGGGCAAGTCCTGGCGGGGTTCTGGGGGTCTCACCTGGGCACAATGTGGTGCAGACCAAGGAAGGGGAATTTGGGGTGGGTTACCTGGGCCTGGGGGCTCCTGGGGGTGTCTCACCTGGGCCCAGACCTGGTGCAGGCCAGGTGGGGGGTTCTCAGGGGCTTTGTGGGGGTCTCATCTAGGCAGAGACGCAGCTCAGGCCAAGGTGGCGGTTTGGGGGGAAGCCCAGCAGAGGGTTGAGGAGGGTTTACCTGGACACAGAACCAGTGCCAGCCAGAGTGGGGGGCTCAGGGGAGGTTTAGGGGGGTCTCACCTGAGCACAGACCCGGTGCAGGCCATGGGGCAGTGTGAGGGGCTCTGGGGGTCTCACCTGAGCACAGACCCAGTGCAGGCCATGGGGCAGTGTGGGGGGCTCTGGGGGTCTCACCTGAGCGCAGACCCGGTGCAGCCCGGCGGCGATTGCGCTGGCAGGCCCCTCGCAGCGGAACACGTGGCACTTCAGCACCTGCGTCAGGGGGTCCCGGGCCACGTATGCAAAGTCCCTGGGGGAGGGGTCACACTCAGGACCACCCCGGTGCCCTCCCCAGCCAGCCTGAGCCGGGACTGGGGGCACTGGGGGTCTGGGGGCAGGTTGGAGCCATACCTCTCCCTGTGTCCCCGGCAGCACAGCGGGACAGAGCAGGGTTAGGGGGTGCCGGGGGGCACGGGGCCCCCTCAGCCCCAGGACCCACCCCACACTCCGAGGGGCAGATCTGATTCTGCCCCACACCCTTCTCTGCTGGGGGGGCTCAGTGCTGGGACCCCATGGCCCCCTCCTGCCCAACCCATGGGACCACATCCACACGTGGGACCTCCCAGCCCTGTGCACATGTGAACCCCACAGCCCCACACCTCACCCCTGTGGGGAACCCAGCCCCATGGCCCCTCCACACCCCAATGCCTCCATACATGGCATTCCAGAGCCCCCACCCCACACTGTGTGGGACCTCCAGGCCCCGTGGGGGTCCCACACACCCAGACCCCCCATCCCTGCACCCCACATGTACAGGATCCCCAGCCCTGGGTACCTTGCAGACACCAGAGCCCCCCATGTGCCCTCCCCAGTGCTGCACACACACACACAGTGTGCCCCGTGTGCCCTCCCCAGTGCAGCACACACACACACAGTGTGCCCCGTGTGCCCTCCCCAGTGCAGCACACACACACACAGTGTGCCCTCCCCAGTGCTGCACACACACACACAGTGTGCCCCGTGTGCCCTCCCCAGTGCAGCACACACACACACAGTGTGCCCCGTGTGCCCTCCCCAGTGCTGCACACACACAGTGTGCCCTCCCCAGTGCTGCACACACACACAGTGTACCCTGTGTGCCCTCCCCAGTGCACTACACACACACACAGTGTGCCCCGTGTGCCCTCCCCAGTGCTGCACACACACACAGTGTGCCCCGTGTGCCCTCCCCAGTGCTGCACACACACACAGTGTGCCCCGTGTGCCCTCCCCAGTGCTGCACACACACACAGTGTACCCTCCCCAGTGCTGCACACACACACAGTGTGCCCTCCCCAGTGCTGCACACACACACACAGTGTGCCCCGTGTGCCCTCCCCAGTGCTGCACACACACACAGTGTGCCCCATGTGCCCTCCCCAGTGCAGCACACACACACAGTGTGCCCTCCCCAGTGCAGCACACACACACAGTGTGCCCTCCCCAGTGCTGCACACACACACAGTGTGCCCCGTGTGCCCTCCCCAGTGTAGCACACACACACAGTGTGCCCCGTGTGCCCTCCCCAGTGCTGCACACACACACAGTGTACCCTGTGTGCCCTCCCCAGTGCAGCACACTCACAGGTGTGTCCCCCCAGTGCTGCACACTCACAGGTGTGCCCCCGTGTGCCCAGCCCCACCTGCTGCCGTGCCGCCCCACGCCCCAGACGCGGATGGCGCCCACGGGCTGCGCGTGCAGCAGCGCCCGGTCCTGCGGGTCCACCAGCTTCAGCGTGCGCTCCTCCAGCACCAGCAGCGCCCGCGCCTGGGCACGGCAGCATCAGGGGGGGCTCAGCTCCCCCGGGTGACAGGGGGGCCGAGGAGAGGGAGTGGGATGGGTGTGGGGGCACAGGGGGTGTGGGGTCACTCACCTCCCCCAGGGGGACAGCACAGAGGGTGTGGGATGGGTGTGGGGGGCACAGGGGTCACTCACCTCCCCCCAGGTGCCGGGGAGCAGCGCAGAGGGTGTGGGATGGACACTGGGGGCACAGGGAGGGTCTGGGGTCACTCACCTCCCCCCAGGTGCCAGGGGACAGCACAGGGTGTGGGATGGACACAGGGGGTCTGGGGTCACTCACCTCCCCCCAGGGGGACAGCACAGAGGGTGTGGGGGTACAGGGGGCACAGGGAGGGTCTGGGGTCACTCACCTCCCCCCAGGTGCCAGGGGGGCCCTCGCGGGGCCCCGAGAGCTGCCGGATGCAGGCGCTGACGGTGCTGCTGCTGCGGCCAGGCCCCAGCTCCTCCTCCCGCAGCTGCACCCAGCCCAGGGAGCGCACCGGGAGGCCCTGGGGGCAGCGGGAACGGCACTCAGCGGGGATGTGTGGGGCTGGGGCTGTGGGGCAGGGATGGTGAGGGGCGAGGGGGCAGGGGGGCGGTGTGGGGCAGCCTCAGCTCCGCAGCAGTAACCCGGCCCCGCACCGCCCCATCTGCACAGCCCCGGGGCAGGGCAGGTCCGCACAGGCCGTGGCCGAGGCCCCTCCCCTGCAGGTGACACCCTGGGGCACCCCTGAGGCGTTGGGTCCCAGCCCCCAGCAGCAGAGCAGACCCCAGGGAAGTGGGGAAGGGGCCCTGCGGGCGGGCAGGGTCAGGAGAGCGGCCCTACCTTGGAGTCCAGCACATCCTCCTCGCCCAGGGCCATGCTGCAAGGGGAAGGGTGGGGGCGTCACTGACTGCACCCTGACACTCTGGGGCCTCTCCAGCCCCAAACCCTGCCCGAGAGCCCCCTGGGATCCCCCATATCCCATACCTGGGTCACTGCACCCTGACTACCTCAGACATTCCCCCCCAAACCTCTGCCTTGAGATCCTGGGAGTCCCCCAATCCATCCTGAGACCCCATTTCCCTGCCCCACACCTGGGTCCCTGCCCCCTCAGCTCCCACTTCACAGGGCACACCCTCTCTCACCTGTCACCCAGAGTCCCACATCCCGACAGGGCCCAGGCACAGCCCTGCCCATGTGTCCCCCCAGTCCCTGTGCCCCCCAGCGCACCCCTCTCCTGGCGATCCTGGGCCTGGTGACAGCATCTCCAGGTCTGACACTCCTGGCTCCTCATCTTCCTCTTCCTCCTCCTCCTCTTCCTCCTCAGCCGTGGGGTCCTAGGGGCAAGGGGGCTCTGTGGGGTTGGGGGGCACTGACCCCCCACCCTTTCCCATCCACCAGCCCCTCTCACCTTCCACAAGTCTCCATTATTGAAGGTCTCGGCCGGGGCAAAGCTCGTCCAGGAAAGCTGCAGGGGACTGGGTCAGGCTGCTGTGTAGGGCAGCCCCCCAGTGCCCCATGGTTCCCCCAGTCACCCCACAGCACACTATGGGAGCCCCATGGTAACCCCAAGAACAACCCACGCCCAGACCACCGGTGCCCTAAGCCCCCCATAACCACCCCACCATCATCCCACAGCCACCCTGTGCCCCACAGCCACCCCCATGGCCCCACAGGGGCTGCCCTACAGCCACCCCCATGGCCCCACAGCCACCTCCCAGTCCAAGCCCAGCCCTCTCGGTCCCGACTCACGGTGGGCCCCTCGGTGGGGGTGCTGCCGTCGGAAGGGGTCTCGTGGGGCCCGCCGGGGGGCTCCCACTGGGTGGTCCCAGTGGGGACATGCCAGTAGTAGGTGCCCGAGGTGTCCTGCACCCGCAGCCAGCCGGGGGGCAGGTCCCCATGTGCCCCTGCGCCACACGGCCACAGCGACTCTGTAGGGCAGGGGCAGAGGGCTCAGCCCGGCCCCGCACAGCCCCCCGTGCCAGGGACATGAGGGCTCCACAGGGACACGGGGACAAAGGGGGGGCATGGAGATAATGGGGCTGGGGACACAGAACAGTGCCCAGGGGCTGGGGTACCAGGGACCAGCAATGGCACCCGGGGGGCTGCGAGTGCCGCAGTGGGCACACAGCCAGGGACCAGGGGAGATGTGGAGCTGACAGGGGCACGGGGCATGGCAGGAAGGAGTACGGGCTCTGCGGGGCAGCCAGAGAGTGTCAGAAGCCTCCATGGGGCAGCTGTGGGACAGCGAGGGCTCACCGTGGGGCTCCGCGGGGCAGCCACAAGTCACGGGAGCTCCGGCGGTGCCCACCTGGCTCATCGGGGGAGCTGCCGGGGCTGCCCTGGCTCAGCGTGGCCCAGCTCGAGTCCTCGTCGCTGCCGGGGCCGGGCCCCCCGAAGAGGCGGCTGGCGCTGCGCCCCGGCGGCTCCCGCAGGCCCCGCTCCGCGCCCAGAGCCGGCGGGGACACCCCGGGCCCGTCCTCCTCCTCCTCGTCCTCCTCCTCCTCTTCATCCTCCTCCTCCTCCTCCGAGGCGCCGATCAGCAGGGCCCGCGGGTCGCGGGCAACGTTCCGGGCATTGCGGGCCCGGACCCCCGGCTCCAGCGCCCCGGGGGAGTCCCCGTGCGCCCCGGGGGAGCGCCCTGGCCCCGGGCCCGGCTCGAGCTCGTTGCGGTTCTGGTCCTGGCCGGCCTTGGCCCAGCCGGCGCCGGGCAGCTCCTCGGCCGGGGCGCCGCCGGGGCCGGTGCGGGGGTCGGGGGCCGCGGGCAGCCCCAGGCTCAGCCCCGGGCACCGGTTGTCGTTGGCCAGGTCGCTGCGCTTGCTCAGGGCCCCCGACATGGTGCGAGGACGCGGGGAGCGGCGGGACCCCCGGCGCGGCGGGAGCCCGGCCCGGCCCGGCCGCGGCTGCCGGTGCTGGGGTGGGCGGGCGGGGGGGTCCTACAGCCCCCGGGGCGCCTCCGCGTCCATCGGGCCTGTGGGGAGCGGCGGTAGCACCGGGACCCCCGGCACGGACGCTCCGCGGCCCCGGCTCCTCCCAAGGACTCGGCATCCCCTCGCAGCCCCCTCCCGGCCCGGGCAGCCTTCCCCGGCACCGGCATCCACATCCCCGCACCCCGGGGCACTGGCATCCACATCCCCGCATCCCGGAACGCGGGGACCCCCCGGCACCGGCACCCCCTCGGCCCCGCATCCCGCACGGCCCCGCGGCCCGGTCCCGGCTCCCCCCGCCGTCCCCTCCGCGCCCGCAGCCCCCGGGGTGACCCCGCCGCTCCCCCGGCCCAGGGTCCCTCCGCATCCTCCCCGCGGCCCCGCCAGGGGGATCCCACCGGGACCCCGCACCCACGGCCCCCTCCGCTGCCCCGGCCCGGCCCTCGGGGGTGTGCGTAGGGCCCGGCCCCCCCGCCCCACCCGTGCCCAGCCCAGCGGGGCCGCCCGTGCTCCCTCCCCCGTTCTCTGCCCGCTGCCGGTACCTGCGGCGGCTCCGCTGCCGGGGGTCGCGGGGGAGGGTGGGGGGCTTGGGGCCGCGTCACTTCCGCTTCCGGCCGGCGGAGGGACAGCGCCGCCTCCGGTACCGGTACCGGCACCAGCACCGGCCGGGACCACCGGCACCCGCCGGGCCCTCTCCGGCACCGGCGGGACCACCGGCCCCTCTCCGGACCCTGCCCGGCACGCACCACCGAAGACCCCCGAGTACCCGCCGGGACCGGGAGCCCCAGGCCTTGCCGGCGGCGGGCAGCTCGATCCGGCCCTGTGTGGCAGCGGGACCTGGGCGGAACGGGGGACCTTCCCCCCGGCGACACTCCCGGGCCGGTGACCCCGACACTGCCTGTGCCCACCCCATTGTTCCGGTGCTACGGACCCGTTCAGCCCAGCTGAGCCCCCCGTTACCCCTAGCGGCATCCCGCAAGGCACCGGCACCGCCGGTTTCCACCCCGCTGCCCCCACACCGGGACGGGGCCGGGGCAGCACCGGGACTCCCTACGGCTGCTGTGCCCCCGGAATCCCCCACCCCCGGCTGGACCGGGAGGCTCCCGGCTCTTACCAGCCCCGGAGGGGCAGCACCGGGGGTTCCGGCCGGGAGCAGCGACGGTGACACGGGGTGTGGGGACCGGTCTGATCCCGCACAGGATCGCAGCCACTCCGTTTGGTGAGACCGCCAAGGCTGAGTCCAGCCTGTGACTGATCCCCACCTTGTCCCCAGCCCAGAGCTCCGAGTGCCACCTCCTGCTGTTCCTTGGACGTGGGATGGGCACTCCAGACCTCCCTGGACAGCCCCTTCCAGCACGGGGCAGCCCTTTCCATGAAGAAATTCCTCCTGATGTCCAACCTGAACCTCCCCGAGCACCGCTTGTGGCCATTTCCTCTTGTCCTCTCACTTGTTTCCTGGAAAGGTCCCCCCTGAGCCTCCTTTGCTCCAGGCTCAGCCCCTTCCCAGCTCCCTCAGGGATTCTCCAGTCCCTTCCCAGCTCCATTCCCTGCCCTGGACACGCTCCAGCCCCTCCAGGGCTCTCCTGCAGGACCAGAACTGGACACAGCCCTCGAGGTGTCACACAGTGCCAGCACAGGGGACAATCCCTGCCCTGGGGCTGTGCCCACACTGGGTCTGTGCCCACACTGGGGCTGGCACAGCCCAGGTGCCATCAGCCTCTTGCCCATCTGGGCACACCTGGGCTCACATCCAGCCCCTGTGCCCAGCACCCCCAGGGCCGTTTGCAGCCCCCTGCCCCTCTGCCCAGCCTGGGGTGTCGCAGGGGTTTTGGTGACCCGAGCAGAAGCCCCAGCACTTGCCCTTGTTGACCCTCACACCGCTGGCCTTGGCTCGTTAGTCCAGCCTGGCCAGACCCCTCTGGGATCCTTTCTGCCCTCGGCAGAGCCACATTCCAACCAGCCGTGTGTGGTCCATGGACTCCACGCTCCATCCAGGTCACTGACAGCTCTGGGACAGCACCGCCCCAGCAGTGAGCCCTGGGGAGCCCAGCAGTGCCTGGCCCCCAGTGTGGCCCCATTCCCACCCCTCCCTGGGGCTGGCCCTCAGCCAGGTGCTCCCAACAAGGAGCACCTGTCCCAGCCAGGCTGCAGGTGCTCCGTGGGATGCCAGGGAGACAGAGATGGTGCCAAAAGCTTTGCTGAGCTTCAGGCAGGCACACCCACGCCTGTCCCACAGGTCACCCTGTCTCCCAGCAGGACCTGCCTTTCCCAGCCCTCAGCTGGATCTGATCCCTGGCTGTCCTGCCCATGCTGTGGGACCCACAGGTGATCTGTTCTGGGAGCTTCCCAGCATCAGGACCAGGAACAGGGACTTCCCTGGATCCTCCCTCCAGCCCTGCTTGGGAACAGGGTCACAGACACCCCAGGGATGGTGGGGGTGATGAGCAGGGTCTGGTGAGCTCTGCTGCCATCCAGGATCCCCCAGGGATGGCCAGAGTCAGTGAGGACCGGGCAGAGCAGCCCCGTGACCCCTCCACAGCCCCTGTGGTATCCCCGGGGGTCCACTGGGGTCTGAGCAGCTCGGCAGGTCACTGACCACTTTCTCCTGGGTACACGGACCAGTATGGACCAGTTCCTACTCCTAGTACAGCCCAGTCTGACCCAGTCTCCATGCCAGTACAGCCCAGTCTGACCCAGTATAAATACAGACCAGTCCAGCCCAAACCCTGCTGCCAGCACAGACCACTCTGACCCAATACAGACCAGTCTAACCCTGTCCCCACTCCCAGTGTGTCCCTGTCCCTGCAGATGGGTCAGTGCTGGCAGAACGCCCAGGCCAGGCAGGCGCCCACGGTGCCACTGAGCTCCAGGCACAGCTCCTGTCCCTGCTGGCCTGGCACAGTCTGGGGGTGTCCAGTGCAGCTGGGGGGGCCCACAGGCCACGGGGGCTGCAGGGCAGGGTGTGTGAAGGACAGCCAGGGCTACGGGGCAGCACGGGCCAGGGTACTTCCAGAATACTTTATTTTGTACATACAGTTTTGTCAGCGTGCGGCAGCTGCCCCACAGCCCCTGGAGCCCCCCAGAGCTGTGGAGCAGCAGTGCAGTGGGGCAGCAGGCACACACAGTCACCCCACAGCTGGGGAGGGGAGCTGGGAGCTGGGGGGCAGCCCTCAAGGGGCATGGGGCTCTGGACTGGCCACCCCCAGCCCCCCACAAGCCCTTCCAGCGGCTCCCCCTGCCCCTCAGTCCCCCACACCTTGGGAACCCTGTCAGCAGGGGCAGTGGGATGCTGGCCCTGCCGTGGGTGAGGGGCCAGACTGTGACCCCCAGGCAGCCCCCACCCCACGGGACCCATCCTCACCCCCCCAGGCCCGGCTGCCCCCTGGGATAAAGTGCACATGAAGCCAGGATGGCGCTTGGGGGGCAGGCGAGGCCGCGGGGCAGCCGTGCCCCCGGTGCAGCTGCAGGCTCCTGCTGCCGTGCCCGGTGCCGTGCCCGGTGCCCTGGCCGTCACTGCAGGTAGCGATAGGCCTTGAAGCAGTGGTTGCCCGAGTCGGCCACGACCACGTGGCCATCGGAGGTGAGGGCCAGCCCCTGCGGGCCGTACAGCGGGTCAGCCGCCGTGTTGATGTAGGACAGGAACGAGCCCGCGCTGTCAAACACCTGCAGGAGTGCACAGTGCTGTGCCCCACGGCCCAGGGACACCCAGCCCCAGGGACACCCAGCCCCAGGGACCCCCAATGGCCCCATGGCCCAGGGACACCCAGCCCTGACAGCCCCCAAACCTGCGGGATGCACTCCCTGTGGGGGCACGTGGTCAAGATCCCCCCCGGGTCTATTCCAGTTAACCCAAGACGCTCCCAGTTGTTCCCAGATGACCCCAGACCCCTTCCCAGTCCATCCCAGTTGCTCTTGGTGCAAAACTCTTCCCAGCTCCTCCCAGCTGCCCCTAGGCCCCCATGGACCATTCCCAGTTGACCAGAGACCCTCCTCTGTTGCTCCCATTTGTCTGACCCCTCCCATCTGACTGCAGACCCTGCACAGACTCTTCCCCACTGACCCAAGATCCTCTCCAGTCTCTCTCACTCAAACACAGTTGTGTCCTGGTTCCCTGCAGGTGCCCTCAGCACACACGTGGGATGGGGAAGGGGCAGTGCTGAGCCCCCGTGGGCTGCCCTGGGGGGATGTGCGCAGGTACAGGTGTGCAGGTACAGGTGTCCATGTAGGCACAGGTGTCTGTGCAGGCACAGGATTCCGTGTGTCCGTGCAGGCACAGGTGTCTGTGTGTCTGTGCCAGTACAGGTGTCCATGTGGGCACAGGTGTGTGTGTCCATGCAGGCACAGGTGTCTGTGTGTCTGTGCCAGCACAGGTGTCCATGTGGGCACAGGTGTGTGTGTCCGTGCAGGCACAGGTGTCTGTGTGTCCATGCAGGCACAGCTGTCTGTGTGTCCGTGCGGGCACAGCTGTCCGTGTGCTCGTGCCAGCACAGGCGTCCGTGCGGGCACAGGTGTGTGTGTGTCCGTGTATGTCCGTGTGTCCGTGCGGGCACAGGTGTCCGTGTGTCCATGCCAGCACAGGCGTCCGTGTGGGCACAGGTGTGTGTGTCCGTGCAGGCACAGGTGTCTGCGTGTCCATGCAGGCACAGCTGTCTATGTGTCCATGCAGGCACAGGTGTCTGTGTGTCCGTGCCAGCACAGGCGTCCGTGCGGGCACAGGTGTGTGTGTGTCCGTGTATGTCCGTGTGTCCGTGCGAGCACAGGTGTCCGTGTGTCTGTGCCAGCACAGGCGTCCGTGTGGGCACAGGTGTGTGTGTCCGTGCAGGCACAGGTGTCCGTGTGTCCATGCAGGCACAGCTGTGTGTCCGTGCGGGCACAGCTGTCCGTGTGTCCGTGCCAGCACAGGCGTCCCTGTGGGCACAGGTGTGGTACCTGGATGCGGCTGTTGCCCCAGTCAGCCACGATGATGTTGCCGTTGCTGTCCACGGCCACCCCCGTGGGTGCGTTGAACTGCCCGTTGCCCTCGCCGTGCGAGCCGAACTTGAACAGGAACTCACCCTCGGCATTGTACACCTGGTGGGCATGGGGGGGTCACTGCAGCCCCCAGCCCGCCCTCAGAGCACCAGGGGGCTCTCAGCACCTGCCTGTGCCTGCACTCACCTTCACAGAGTGGTTGTGGAAGTCGGTCACCACAATCTCATTCTTGTTGTTGACAGCCACAAAATGGGGTCCTGAGGAGACAAAGGAGGCTCAGGCCGAGAGGGGCACAGAGAACTCATCCCCAGGACCGGGGGGCTCGGCCCTGAGGGCAATGGCGGGGTTCAGCCCTGGCCCCATTCTATGGCAGGACCAGAATGGACCCAGAGCCCTGAGGCATGGACAGAGCCGAGAACTCAGAGCCCCCAGGATGGAGCCACTGCCAGAACCTGAGCCCAGGGCCCCAACCCAGAACTAAACCCAGACCCACAATCTGTATCCAGAACTAAACCCAGTGCCCCAGTCTAGGACACACAGCTCAGAACCCAGACCCAACCCAGAACCAAACCCTGAACTCAGAGCCTGGGATCTCAGTCCTGAACCAGAGCCCAGAGATAGAACCTGGAACTGGATCATCACCCCAGAGCCCTGAACCTGTTGCTGGACCTAGAACCAGATCCTGGCTCCCTGTCCAGCCCCAGAACTCAAACCAGAGCTCAGAACAAGTCCTGAGCCCAGAACCTGAACCCACAGCCCAGAGCTGGATCCAGAAAGCAAGTCTAGAACTGCAGCCTGGACCTGTGCCCCAGGCTCAGGCCATTCTTGGGGTCCCAGTGCCACCAGCTGCCCCAGCAATGTGGGGCACACGGTCCTGCCTGCCCTGGGCTCCCAGCTGGGGGGTCCCAGGGCAGGTACCTGCGAACTGGCGCTCGGCGGTGCCGCGGGAGCCAAACCGTGCCACCAGCTTGCCGTTGGGCTGGAAGATGAAGACGCAGCAAGCCTTGTTGTCCACCACGATGATGTGCCCGTTTTTGTCCACAGCGACGCCCTTGGGGCCCATCAGCCGCCCCGCACCCAGCTTTGTCTGGGGGGGGACAGGCAGTGAGGCTGGGAGCTGCCATGGACCCCCAGCCCACGGCTCCCCCTCAGAGCCCTGCTTTGCCTCACCTTGAACTTGCCCTCAGGTGAGAACACGCTGACCCAGCGGTTGTCGTAGTCGGCCACAATGATGTCACCGTTGGTGTCCACTGAGACCCCTGTGGGGCGCTGGAGCTGCCCTGGGGAACGGCCCCGCACCCCGAAACGCAGCCGGAACTGCCCCTCGTTACTGAACACCTGCGAGGGCAGCAGGGTCAGGGGAACCAGGGCAACACCCCCCACCCTGAAATGCAGCCAGAACTGCCCCCCATTGGAGAACCACTGTGGGAGCCAGGGGGGAGCAGGGGGAGTCAGTGGGGGTCTGGGACACTTCAGGGATCCAGGGAGGGGACTGTACCTGCACACATTGGTTACTGCTGATGGGGTCAGTGGGGTCATGGGGGTTCAGGGTTACCCGGGGGGATCAGCGGGGGTCCCAGGGGTCCATACCTGCATGCACTGATTGTTGCTGTAGGGGTTAGTGGAGGGCAACAAGAGTCAGTGGGGGTCCTGGGGGGGTTGGAGGTCCCAAGGGTGTTCATACCTGCACGCACTGGTTGTTGCTGTCAGCCACAACGATGCGGCCAGCGCTGGATGTGGAGATCCCCTGCAGGTTGGTGAACTCGCCCTTCTCCCGGCCACGGCTGCCTGCAGGCACCAGTCAGGGGGGAACATGGGGCCCCGGGAGACCACTCACCACCCCGGTAAACCCCTGCCACGCCCTGGGGCCCTCCACCACCACTCCAGAGAGCCATGAGGAGCCCAGGGAGACCCCACCATCCTGGGGAGCCCTGGGGAGCCCCCACCATCCCAAGACACCCCCCTGCTCCCCACTCACCGACGCGAAAGATGAGCTCGTCCTCGATGGGGTTCTCCTTGCGCTTGGCGCTGCCGTACATGCTGGCGGGGCGGCGCAGGGCCTTCTGCCGCACATGCCCCCCGCCCGGGGACTTGACGCGGCGCTTGGCCTCCTCGGGGGACGGGGGCACGTCGCTGGGGCGCAGGGCGCGCGCGCGGAATGGGGAGCCGCGCACGGGCTGCCCGTAGAGCAGGATGGACAGCACGAAGTCGCCCTCGTTGCGCGGTGTGTACACCAGCTCGTAGGTGCCGTTGCGGTTGTCCTGCACCTCGGCCTCGGCCGCGGCGCCGTCGGGGCCTGTCACGGCGAAGCGCAGGCGGGCGCCGCCGCTGCGCACCAGCGCCCCGTCCTTGTCCTTGGTGGTGACGCTGAGCGAGCAGGGCTGCCCCACCACAGCCTGGCGCAGCCCCTCGCCTGTGGCCACCGTGGTGTGCGCCGTGGCGCTGGTGGTCAGCAGCGCGCCCAGGTTCTGGATAGAGCGGCGCAGCCCCTCGGGCTCGGCGTGGAACTCGAGCTGCGCGTTCTCGTGCGGGTGCTCGGGGAAGGGCCGCGCCGCCAGCTCCCGCAGCCGCTCGCCCATCTGCTTCTGCACCAGCAGCACCTCCGTGGCTGAGCCGTGGTGCAGCGCCTGCTCCGTGAACGCGCAGCTGCTCAGGATGCTCTCCTGGCCCTGCCGAAGCACCTCCAGCTGCGCCTCCAGCACCTGCGCGACCAGGACATCATCACCTGTGGCACCAGGTGGGACCCCAGTGCAACACCCACACTTGAACCACGGGACATCACCTGTGGCACCAGGTGGGACCCCGGTGCCAACACCCACACCTGAGCCACATCCTGGCCCTGCCAGGACCTCCAGCCGCCCCTCCGCGCATCCTGTGGGGATGGCACGTCTCTGTGGTGTCCGTGTGGGACCCCCACACCCAGCACCCCTAACCAAGGCTCCGCATGCTCCCCCACCTGCACCGTAGCCATGGCCACAACCCCAGTGCTGGTGCTGCACTGGGACCCCAACTGTTGCACCGGCTGGGCCACCGGCAGTGGGGCATGGCTGGGGTACCCACACACCCTCCCAGGAAGGGCTGGTGAAGGGCACAGAGCCCCAGGTGTGTTACCTGCTGCTTGGCAGCACAGGTGGCCTCCAGGTCGCGCAGCAGCACCTCCCGCCGCTGCCGCAGCGCTGCCTCCAGCTCCTCGAAGCTGCTCCCGATCTCCGCCTCAGCCTCAGCCCGGCGCTGCCCCAGCTGCCGGCTGATCTCGGCTACCAGCCCCACAGCTGCTGCCAGCTGCGGGAGCCTGGGGAGACACAGGGACCCCCTGAAGTCCCAAACCCCCACCAACCCCACCTGAACCCTGAAATCCCCCACAGCACCCTCATCCAGCTGTGGTACTCTGCAGAAGGAGGACACGGGCACTCCCTGAACCCTCAAACCCCACAGTACCCACGACACCCTCAGCCTCCCCTCCCTCTGTACCGTGTGTGGGTGGCATCAAGCTGGCACTGATCCCAGAGGGAGTGGGGCCCTGGGGACCCCAGCACCCCCTGCCCCCGTACCTGGCACGCACGGCATCCAGCTGGTGCTGCAGGGCTGCCTTGTGCTGCTCCAGCACGTCGCGCAGCGGCACGGTGCGGTGGTCCCGGTGCTCCCGCCGCTCCCCCTCCGTGCACTCCCGGCACATGGCTGTCTCGCAGGGCTCGCAGTAGAACTCCATCACCTGCCACACCTGCGCTCACCTGCTGCCCCACACCTCAGCCCAAGGACCCTGCAGCCTGCCCCAAATCACCTCCTGAGCCCACACAGCCTCCCCCATACTCCCGGGACCACTGCAGCCTCCCCAGACCCTCTCTGTACCCTTTCTCCAAGGCCTGCAGCCCCCCCGAGCCCCCTTGACCCTCACAGACCTTCCACATCCTCACAGACCTTCTTAGCCTTCCTTCCCCAGATCCCAGCCCTCCTAGAGCCTTTCCAGCTCCTGCAGGTCCCCAGTGCCCCTGAGTCACATCAGCCCTTGGGACCTCCCCAGGCCCCCCAGACACCTGCAGCCCCCCAGGTCCCTGCAGCCCCCCCCAGACCCCTTGAGCCCCCAGCACAGCCCCCCAGCCCCTGGCCAGCGCCTGGCCCCACCTTTCCCTCGTGGTTGGGGCAGCAGAGCGGCTGCCCGGTGGCGGCGCCCAGGGGGGGCAGGGGCGCAGGGGGGGCCCCGCGGGGGTCGGGGTCCCGCTGCAGCACCTCCATCAGGTTGGTGATGAAGAAGTTGTTGGGCAGCGCCGGGACACCCCGCTCAGGCAGGATCGAGGTCTGGCGGCACACGGGGCACGACAGGGACAGGCTCTGGGCCGGAATGTAGTTCTGCAGACACCTGGGGTCACAGGGGTCAGGGGGTCACAGGGGTCACGGGGGTCAGGGGTCACACGGGCATGGCAGGGACAGACTGGGCCAGGACATGAAGGGGCAGGGACAGGAGTGGGGGCACAGGGGGCACGTGGGTCCAGATATAGGGACAACAGGGGGACAGATGAGGGGATGGATGGGGGGATAGGGCCTGCTGGGGTGGGGGATGGGGCATGTCTGTGGGGGCAGAACAGGGGGATGAAGGGACAGACGGATGGACAGGGAGACAGGGGAACGGACGGACAGCTTGATGGGGGGACAGAAGGGTGAACGTGCCACCTAGGGTTGGGGGCAGGTAGAGAGAGTGGGATGGACAGATGAACACAAGGGTCAGGATGCAGGACAAGAGCATGTGGATAGGCCTGGGGACAGATGGATGGACAGGGGGGCTGAACACACTGACAGTGGGACAGGAGCAGCAGGATGGACAGACAAGGCAGTGAGGAACACAGGGAGAGGGGGGCAGCGAGACAGACCCAAAGGGTTGGGGTGCAGGCAGAGAGCAGGGGGAGAGATGGACACACAGACATGGGGGCTGTGTGGTGGAGCACCCGGGGGTGAGAACAGGGTGGGAGGGACAGACAAACCAGGGGACAGATGGACAAGATGGCAGGGCTGCAGTGTCACACTGGGGTGCAGGAGGAGGACAGACGGACAGTCACATGGGGGGGCTGCACAGTGTCACATGAGGATGGGAGACACAGATGGACAGACAGACTGGAGGGCTGTGTGGCGTCACACCAGGTGGGGGAGTGGCAGGGGAGCGGGCAGTCAGACAGATGGACAGGATGGACAAGGGATAGCAGTGCCAGTGCCCCTGGGGAGATGATGGATGGATGGATGGATGGATGGATGGATGGATGGATGGATGGATGGATGGATGGATGGATGGATGGATGGATGGATGGATGGATGGATGGAGTAGGACCAGAGGGCTCTGGGAGCACAGAGAGAGGGGGACATCAGCAACAAGACCCCCCCACTTGGGGACCCAGCCAGGGTGCCCCCAGCACCCACACTCAGGGGGCTCAGGGGCTGTGCAGCCCTCCCAGAGAAGAGGGGTGTGGAGGGCAGGGGGTCCCAGCCCCACCGTGCGCCATGGATGTAGGGGGGTCCCAGTCCCCACCTCTGGGGGCACAGGAGGCCTGACTCCATCTCTCATTGGGAGGGCAGGGAGTGCAGGAGGGCCTGGCTCACACCAGTGGGGCTCAGGGGGGTTCTGCTCACACTGAGGGTTTAGGGGGTGCAGTGGGGCACATGGGGGTGCAGCCAGTAGTGCTGGGGTGCAGGCTCAGGGACACAGGGGGTGCAGCAAGGCAGAGGGGGCTGGGTGCACTGGGGGGCAGAGGGATAGGTGCTGGAGGGGCAGAGCAGCTGGGGGGTGCAGGGGGGCAGTAAGGACATGGGGAGTGCATTTGGAGGGTGGCAGTGGCAGGGCTGCAGTCAGGGCTCAGGGGGTGCAGGGGGCCCAGGGCACGGTGGGGATGTGCTGGGGATGGATGCTGGTGGGGTGCAGAAGGCACAGGAGGGGTATAGGGGTGCCCAGAGACACGGTAGGGATGGAGAGTGGGTGCCAGGCACAGAGGGTACACCGGGGGTGCAGTGGGGGGCAGGGAGGAAGTGTAATGAGGGGTCCCACCTCTCACAGGAGGTGTGCAGGCAGGGATTGGGTTCAGGGGGGCAGGGGGGGCTCAGGAGGTCCCATCTCTCACAGAAAGCGTGCAGGCAGGGATGGGGTTTGGGAGGATGCAGGGGGCTCAGGTGGGTTCGGGAGGTCCCACCTCTCGCAGAAGGTGTGCAGGCAGGGCAGCACCTTGGGGTTGCAGTAGCGGTCGAGGCAGATGCTGCAGATCAGGAACTGCTGGTCAATCTGCCGCACCACCGGGCTGGCGGGCTCATGGCGGGCCATGGTGGCTCCTCAGCCTGGCGGGCACACCACAGTGAGGGGCACGCACCCTGCAGCACCCCACGGCGCTGCCGGCACCCCACGGCCGCTCCCAGCCCCAACCACGGCGCCACGCAGCGCCCACCCGCCCCACAGGCTCGGGGTGGGTCATGGCAGACCCTCAGCCCGAGAGTGGGGGGAATTTAAATGCTGGGGAGGCACTGCATGGCACCCTGCAGCCCACCACTGAACCCACCGTGCTCCACAGCCCCCTGCCCACCCCACAGCCCCAGAGAAGGCCATAACAGACACTCACCCCGTGGCATGAGGGCTCAGCACCCCGGGGCAGCCACCCCAAGGGATCCCGCAGTCCCTGGCCCCACAGACACCTTGTGGGGCACACACGGGGACTCCCCCTGACCCCACCGTGCCCATGGCCCCCACAGCCTCACACAGACAGCACCGTGTCCCCGGCACTGCCCTGCCCCTCCTGCCCCTCGGAATGCACTGACCCCACAGCCCCTCTCCTTGGCCCCATGGCACCATCCATGGTGAGGAATCGCCACAGGGCACCCACAGCACCCACAGCAGCCGCCCTCCCGCCCCAGGGGCACACCCCACCGCCGCCGCCGCCGCCTCTTGAGCCCCCCGGCACCGAGCCCAGCCCCGGTCCCGTGCGACACCCCTCACCCCCCTGTCCCCGGCGCCGCACTGACCCCGCAGCCCCGTGCCCACCGCCGCTGTCCCCGGCCCGGCCCCGGCCCCGCTCACGGCGCTGCGGCGGCTCCGCGCTCCAGGCCGCGGCCCCGCCCCGGCCGCCATTGTGCGGCACCGCCCCCCCCGCGGCAACGGGGCACGGCGGAGCCCGGGGGTCCCACGGCCCGCGGGGCCCGGGGGGCGCTGCCCGCGGCCATCCCGCCCCCCCCCCCCGGCCCCTCACACCCCTCCCCGCGGTGCCCCCCCCCGCCCGGTGCCCGGTGCCGGGGCCGCCCCCGCTCACCCCCGCACTCACCCCCCCCGCAGCCCCCTCCTCGCTCCCGCGCGCGCCGCGGGACCCCACGGCGCATCCTCGGCCCCGGCCCGGGATGCGACAGGGAGGCGGCCGGGCCGGGCGGCACCAACCGCGCTCCGCAGGGGGAGGCGGGACGCGCCACCGCCTCCCCGTCCCACGGAACCCGCCCCCGAGGACACCCCACGCGCGGTGCCGAGGCGCCGCCGCAGGACGCGCTGCCGCCCCCGGCTGGGGGGCTCGTGGGGAGGGTGCGGCGGGAAAGTGCGCAAAGTGACCCCTCGGCCCCCCCTCCAGCGGCAGTGGTCTCGCCCTGGGCTGTGGCTCTGCAGCTGGGGGGGGCTCCGCGCATCCAGGGGTACCCGGCTGTTGCCACGGCAACCACATCCCGACCCCGAATCTGGGGGGGCTGACCCCAAATTGGAGCGGGAGCAGGGCTGGGGAATGTGGGCACACACTGGTGGGTGGGGGCATGGCGCGGCGGGGGGGTTACCGAGCGTGGGGTGACGGGTGGAATAAATTGGGAAGTAGGAAGAATATAAAAGGGGGAATAAAGGGAAGGTCAAGGCGAACAGGTGGGTATAAAGGGCGGCGAGGGGGATGCACAGGTAAAAAGAGGTGTAACATAGCGGTTATAGAGGGGTGGTATAAAGGAGGTACAGGCCGGGTACAAAGGGGTTTATAAAGGGGGGGATAGGACTAAAACCAGAGCCCAGTAGGCCCACCCCAGCCCCTCAGTTTTTAGGAAGCCCACGCATCTTCCCACCTGCCAGCTGCCACAGCTCCTCCTCCACGTGGGACTCCCCTCATCACCATCCCCCCCATCAGCTGGTGGCCCCCCCACCCCGTTCAGGACGTGGCATCGAGCCCACCTGCTGCAGCTTCCCGGGAATTCCAGCAGCTCCCGGCTGCCTCCTTTGGGTGAGGCAGGTCTTGGACAGGGCATCCTGGCAGAGCTGGAGCTCCAGAGGTACAGAGGAGGTGCCCCTATCCCCCGCCAGGTCACTGCTGGACTGGGCCATGGGGGGATGATGACCACAGGGACAGGAAGGTGCTGACCCAGCCCAGCACATTTGGGGACCCATCAGGGAGACCCATCAGCTCCAGGATGGAGCCAGAGCTCTGCCATGAACCAGCCCCCCAGTAAATCTGTCCAAATCCACATGGGGGGCCCCAGCATGGTTCCCTGCCCCTCCACCTTGGCGTCAGTGTCTGGAGGGTTCCGCAGCCAGGCCAGACCTGGTTGTGCAGCCATCACAGTGCCCCAGGAGCAGGGATGATGATGATGAGGGTGATGGGGGTGACCTGCCCTGGAACACGGGACCCACCCCCAGGACCCCCCACTCACAGCCAGCACCCCCAGACACAGCAGTGGGGGCTGAGGCTTCACGTGTCCCACCTGCAGCACCGCGGGCATCACCTGCTGGGACACCTGCAGCACCACGGGGATCAGCTGCTGGGACACCTGCAGCACGGGAGCAGCACGGGAGCAGCACGGGAGCAGCACAGGGGCTCCCCTCCACCAAGGACCTCCATCCTCACCTCCAGCAGCTCTTCCTCCCCACAGAGATCCCAGGTCCTTCCCCAGTATCCCACAGGACCTGGAGGATGGGCCTGGGGGCACAGAGCAGGCACCTGGAACAGCTCTCATCCCTTGGGGGCAGACACCCACCCGAGCCCAGCAGCTCAGCATGGCCAGGGATTGCTCACATCCATGTCTGGGGAGTGGCAGGACCCCATGGGAGGGTTTCAGTGTTCCAGGGGGCAGAGGGAGAGGATGTCCAGGAGGATGGTTCAGGAGGGCTGGGAATCTTCTGAAGGCAGTGTCCCAGGGGCCAGTGAGTGTCCTGGGGGGTGTCCAGGAGCCCCAGGGGAGCAGAAATTGGACAAATCCAATTCCTAGAGTAGGAATAGGTTGAAGGGCAATGGAGGAGGGCACCAGATGGCACCAGCCCGAGTGCCTGGCCTGGGGAAGGGGAATCCATCCTGTGGGACTCCCGAGCTCTCAGTGACACCAGTGGGACAGTGGTGATGGTGCCAGGAACCCCAGGCCGATCCCACCCAGCCTCCCCGTGTGGTGCCCCCCATCCTGTCCCCATTGACTCCCACCTGGTCCTGGTTCATGCTGGTGCCACGGGGCTGGAGCAAGGGGTGGCTCCCCTTGCTGGAGGGGAAGCAGGATCCCCCCAAGCCCCTCTCTCACCCCCAGAGCCATCTCTCCCGTGCTCCAGCTCATTCCCCTTCCAAGCCTGGGACCCCACAAGTAGCAGCCAGTCCCCCTTGCCCTAGGGCTCCATCAGGGTCCTCACTGTTGTGGGGCTCATGCCCCCATCTCCCACCCACCCTGGCAGCCGCAGCCCGCAGCTGCAGCCCCTCCTTGTCCCGCTGTGGCTCGGCACACACTGATCTGTACCATTTATTGGGGTTTTACAGAAGTCAGGGGCTTGGGGGGTCAGACCGTCACCAGGGCGGGGCAGGGGGAAGTCGGATCCCGACATTAAATTATGAGTTAAATTAATGAGCAAGAAAAACCAACAGTTTTGTCTCAGGAGAAAGTGCCCAAGTGCGGGGGTAGCGGGGGGCCCCTCATGGGGTGGGGGTGGGCCCTGGCCGGGACCCCAGCCCCCGTGTGCAGCACAGGTGCCCAGTCCGGGGACACGCGTGTGCCCGCACACGGACACGCATGGATACGCGTGCACCCCCTGTGTCTCCACTGACCTTTGGTCCCTGCTTGGAGCCCCCTGTCCTCTCCCAGGGTTCCAGGGGACCTGTGCCTGGCCAGCGACTCCCCCTGCCACGAGCAGCAGGGCACAGGGACCCCTCACCAGCCCAGCCCAGGGTGCCACAGCCCCGGTTGGGGAAGCAGGGGGGTCTTTGGGGGTGCAGCCCCCTGTGAATCAGGAGTGCATGAGCAGCCAGGCTGGAAAAACCTGTGAATGGCCTGGAGGGGGCTGGGGTGTCCCTAGCACTGGCAGGCAGAGCAGGAGCCCCTTGAGTGCCAGGTGCAGCCCCACAGCCCCTCCTCAATACAGGGGGGCCTGGCTGTGCCGGTGCTGCCCCCACCCAGCTCCACTGTGCCACAGGGCAGGGGGCTCCCTGGGGGGAAGTGGCAGTGGGCCTGGGAGGGGTGCACCCTCATCCTGCCCCGGGGAGGCAGAGGGGGGACAGTGGAAGGTCCTGGCTCACCCCAGGGTGAGTGGGGTGTCTGGGGGCAGCAGCTCAGCCAGCCCCCTTGGGAGTGTCAAGGGCAGGGGGGCTCCAGCTGTCTGCTGTGTGGGGTCTGTGCCGAGGAGCTGCTGCACCCTGCCCTGAGGAGGGGCTGTGGGATGAGGGGGGACCCAGCCCTCTGGCAGCTCCCCACACCTGGGGGCCCCCCCCCATCCAAGACAGGCCTGGGCTGTGGCCCCCACGAGCCCCCGGCCACAATTGAGGTCCATGTGTGCTCCTCCATCCGGGGGGGCACGGGGGCTCACTGCTCCTCCAGCCAGGAGGGCTTCTCGGCGCCGGGGGTCTTGAGCTTGATGTTGAACTGCTTGAGGGTCTGCTCAAGCTGCTGCTGGTTCCCAGCAAAGTACGCAGAGATGGCATTGTGGAACAGCAGCAGTTGCTTGTGCATCACCTTGATCTGGGAGGGGAGGGATCATGACCGGGGGGGCCTGAGCCCACCCCAGCAGCACAGAAAAGGGGTTGGAAAGCCCTCTGAGACCCCCTGAGTGCCACCACTCTCCCTCTGCACTGCCCGTTCCACCCAATTCGTGTCCTTGAGTGACAAATCCAGTGTGGCTGTCAAATCCCTGCAATGACCCCATCCCTGTGCCTCCTAACCCTGCACTTCCCCCCATCCCTGCCCCAAATCCCCCCTCCTCATGTGCCCCATCTCTGCATGCCTCACCTCTGTCTTGCATCTCCCATTCCTGTGTCCCCATCCCCACCCCGCACCTCCCATCCCTGCACCCACCTTGTTCTCCTCCAAGAATTTGAGCTTGATGGCCACGTCCGCCCGCAGCTTCTCGTACTTGTCCTTGTGGCTCTGGAACTGGCTCTGGGCGGCGTCCAGGCGGCTGACGGCGCCAGCGTCGCGCGGGCCCATGCTCAGCTCCTCCAGGTCCGTGCGGTACGCGTCATACTCCAACCTGCACAGCATCCCTGCCATCACAGGCCTGCCTCCAGGCCTGCCCAGGAGCCCCGAGCCTCCCGAGCCCCCTGTCCCACCTGGCTGTCTCGTACTGCTTGACTGTCATGAGTGTGTCCTCCATGGTCTTGTTGACCAGCGTGTTGATGCTGGACACAAAGAAGTTGACAGCGCCCAGCAGCGTCTCCCCGTTCTTGCACAGCAGCTTCTGTGTCTCTGCGTTGTACCCAAACTCCTCCTGGGGTCACAGGGATGGGGGCACAGTGAGGGGCCACGGATCCCATCCCCACTTCCCTCCATCAAGGATTCTGGGGGAAGAGCCCCCTGAGACCACCAAGGCCAACCATGACACAGCACCACCCAGCCCAGCAGCAGCACAACATCCACTCTTGTGCAGATTGTGTTTCTGCCCTGGTGCCCAAGTGTGACTCCCCAAATCCTAACCTCCACAACCCCAGGGTCAAGCTCCAGCCACCCCTGCTCCCCCCAGCCCAGGTGTCCCTGCCCTCACTGCAGTGTCCCCCTAGCCCTGGCACACCTGTAGCTCGGGGGATTTCTGGCTGAGGTCAGCAAAGGCGTCGCCCAGGGCGTGCTGGGTCTGCACGAGGCTGTAGAGGTGGGCCGTGAGTGCCCGTGCCAGGTGCAGGACGCTCTCGTACTTGCGCTTGGTCTCCCGCAGCAGCTCGATCTGGGTCTCCAGCTCCAGGTCCACCGTGCGGGACCCTCGGCCGAACCGCTCCGACAGCAGCTGCTTGGTGCACTGCAGCAGGGGGAGATGGGGCCCCAAAGCATGTGTGAGTCCCCCAAACCCCTCTGAGAGCAGCTGCTTGGTGCACTGCAGCAGGGGGAGATGGGGCCCCAAAGCACGTGTGAGTCCCCCAAACCCCTCTGAGAGCAGCTGCCTGGTGCACTGCAGCAGGGGGAGATGGGGCCCCAAGGCATGTGTGAGTCCCAAAACCCCTCTGAGAGCAGCTGCCTGGTGCACTGCAACAGGGGAGACAGGGCCCAAAGCACACGTGAGTCCCCCAAACCCCTCTGAGAGCAGCTGCTTGATGCACTGCAGCAGGGGGAGACAGGGGCCAAGGTACATGTGAGTGCCCAAAACCCCTCTGAGAGCAGCTGCTTGTGGGAGTGAGGCAGGAAGGCCCACCAGTGTCCCCTCACCTTGTAGGTGTTGATCCCCCACTTCTTGACAATGTCAAACTTCTCAACGGCAATGCCACGCACGACCTCCTCTCCACCGGCTGGGGGTCCCGGGGGCGGTGGGTGCAGCCCAGGGCCTGGCACAGGGACAGGGATGGGAACCTGGCACCAGCTCCAGGAGGGCAGCAGCCATGGGGACCGGGCAGCCCCAGCCTCCAGAGCCCTATGTCCTGGAGCTGCTGTTTCCACAGCAGCATGCCTAGCTCTGGGCACATGCCCAGCACTGGCTCGCAGGCATTGTGGTGAGGACCCTGCTCCTGCCAGCCCCCCTGAGGGTCCCACACAGGGGCACAGACCCCAGCCCAGCCATTTCTGCTTGCACCAGGCCCTGCCCCATCCTCACCAGGCTGGACACAGGGGGAACACTGCCCAGCAGCACTGGGAGTGCCTCAGGTGGGCTCAGGGGCAGACTGGGCCCCCCTGGCCAGGAGCCACCTCTAAGCCCCTGGGCCCATCAGCGCTGTTCTCAGCACCGTCCCAGCACAAGGATCAGCAGCAGGCTCTGGCCATGACTCAGCCACCACGGGGGCTCTCACCAGTGTCCCTCGGGGGCGCCATACCTGCGGGAGCCGCGGCCGGGCGGGCCATCCTGCGGGCAGCGGGCGCGCTGGGGGGCACCGACGCTCCTCGGGGGGGGTGAGGGTGGACAAGAGAGCCTGGAAACGGGGGGGCTGCGGGGCCGAGCGGAGGGGGGGGGCACAGGGCATGGGACAGTGGGGTAGCCAGGGCAGAGGGGACGGGGGGCAGGGGACAGGGACGAGTGCGCGGGCGGGCGGCAGCGGGAGAGCAACGGCAGCAGGTGAGCCTTGGAACCCAGAGACACGGCTACAGCCACACAGATGGACTCCCCCAGCCCAGGAACCGCCCCCACCACTGCCCCTGGGCAGGAATCCTTGCACCCCAAGGGTTGGGCTGGCCTGGTGTCACGGGGACAGAGGGACACAGGGCCAGCAGCAGCAGTGCTCCAGGGAAGCACACACACGTGCACTCGCCCTCTCTGCCCACACGGACCCTTCTCAAGCCCTGGGGCGCCCTCAGGGAGAGGTCTGCATGGAACAAGGACAGTGGTGCCAGGTCTCCCGGGGTGCACAGCCCAGCTGGCCCCGCAAGAAGGGGTCAGTAGGGTGTGGGCTCGGGGCCCCCTGCCTGCCGCCTCATCCCCAGCACACTCCAGAGCTCCCACTACACAAGGACCAGGACAGACCTGGGACCCTCTGGCACAGCAGGGACTCAGAATCCCACAGGGATGGAAATTCCCAGCAGAGATCCCACCCTATGATAGGGGAGCACCCAGCCCAGGGAGAGTGGAGCTGGGACAGCAGCCCCTGCTCTGCCTCAGTACACAGCCCCACATGCTGCCCCTGCACAGAACCTGAGCCCCCCCAGGTGACACCCCAGCTAGGGTGTGGCACAGCCCTTTGTCATGAGTCAGGGGCACTGAGGGGAGCTGAGTCCTTCTGTCCCACGATGGTCCCCCTCCCTCAAAGGCAGCCCCAGTACCTTTGATGGTGCCCGTGGGGATGATGCCCTCGGCTGTGCCCCCATAGCCGCCTGACACAATGCTGGTCTCGTTCAGGTTGGGTCCCGACACCATCACCTGCTGCAGGTCCTAGGGGGCACAGGACACAGTGGGTGAGATGCAGAGACAGCACAGCCCTGGGACAGCCCCAGACACCCCCGGGCTTCCCGAGCCCCGGACCTGCTCCAGGCCATCGTCCTCGGGCAGGCTGCTGGTGTCCCCGTTGCTGCTTATGGGGATCTCCATGGTGGCTGCCTTGCTCAGGATCCCGTCCGACATCCTCAGGGCCTGCAAGGACACGGACGTGGCACTGGGACCAGGACCTCGGCCCGGCCGGGGCACCGGCAGCACCCGCGGCGCCGTGCTGGGACAGCAGGAGGCTACAGCGCAGGGAGGGGCCCGCATCGGCAGCCGCGGGCGCTGAGCAGCCGCTGCCCCCTGCGCAGGGCCTCCTGCAGCCGCTGCCCAGCCCGGCCGGCCGCCCCTCGGGACACCCCTGCTCCCGGAACGGACCCGCAGGGCGGCACATCCCAGAGGCACCGACCCCACCGTGGCTCCCACACCATCGCGCCCAGGACTGCCGGGCTCCCCCGCCCCTCGGGCCGCACGCCGAGCTCCCGCTCACAAACCCCGCTGGGGATCCCCGCAGACCCTGCCCGAAACAGCGGCGCTGGCGGCGCCCAGCACGGCCCCGGCCAGGAGGGCGCCCGGAGCCACGTACACAGGAGCGCGGGGGGGGCCCGCAGCGCTCGGACCGGTCCGGGCACATTCCAGAGCAGGCGGGGCCCGGGGCGGGCTCCCAAGAGCCCGTTACCCGCGACCTGTCCCCTCCCCGGCGGGCACAGCGCCCGGCCCGGCTCCAGGGTCCAACCCCGCGGGCAGAGGCCGCCACCGCCCAGGGCCATCCTCGCCGGAGAACGGCCCCGCAGTCCCACAGCCTCCGGGGCTGGCGGGGGCAGCGTCGGAACGGAGCCGTCCGCAGCCACGCACGGCAAGGCCCCGGGACGGGACCGACCTCCGAGGGAACCCCCGGGGGCCGCTCCTGCCGGAACCGGCCCCGGGCGGCGGCGGCCCCGGCCTCGCTCCCGGGGCTGTCCCGGCCCGGCTCCAGCGGCCCCACGGCCGCTCACCCCGCCCGGTCCCTGCCCAGCCCCACCTGCGCCCCGGCCCCGCCGGGCCCCCCCGCGCCGCTCCCGCTCCGCTTCGGCCCGGACGCGCCGAAAGTGGCGTCAAGGGCCCGGAAGTGGCGTCATCGCTGAGCCGAGCGGAAGTGACGTGCTGGGAGTTCGCCGGGTGGTCCTGCGGGTGCGGAGGGACCGGGCCCGGCCGGGCCCGGGATGGACCCGGCGGCCGAGCACCGGCAGCAGCTCCGCAGCGTAAGCCTCGGGCCAGGGGCGGGGGGCGGCATGTCCCGCGAGGCCTTCATGGGAAGTCCCGGGTGCGGTGGTGTGTCCCGGTGTGTCCCGGTGTGTCCCGAGGGCTCCGGCCCTGGGATCTCGAGGTGCCGGGTTCTCTGGAGAACCGGCGGAGTCCTGGAAGGGACCCGGGCGTCTCGGGCTGGCCGGGGGACAGGCCGGAACTCGCGGTGGGTGTCGGGGGTCCCGGCCCCGTCTGCCCGGTGTGACCCGCGCCTGCTCCCCAGCTGCGGGACTTCCTGCTGGTCTACAACCGCATGACCGAGCTCTGCTTCCGCCACTGCGTCTGCAACCTCAACTACCGGCTTCTCACGGGCCGCGAGGTGAGCGGGGCACGGCGCCCGGGGCCCGCAGGCCGGGTGTCCGCCGCCCCTGACCCCCTGTCCCCCGCAGGAGTCGTGCCTGGACAGCTGCGCCGCCAGGCTGGTCCGCGCCAACCACCGCCTGATGGGCACCTACGTGGGGCTGGTGCCCGCGCTTCTGCAGCGCCGCGCCGCCGAGCACGGGGCTCTCGCGGGGCCGTCCGGACCGCCGGCCTCCCCTGAGCCAGCGCCGGGCTCCGCGGAGCCCGGAGAAGGCGCTCCCGCTGCCGGTGTGTAGCAGCAGCTGGCCGCAGCTCCCCGCGGCCGTCGGACGCGACTGGCGGCAGCCCGGCCTCGCACCGGTCAGCGGCTGCACCCCTGCTGCATGGAGCCTCAGGCCGGAGCAGCACCTGCGCTGGGTCCCGGGAGCCCTGAGCAGCTGCTGGGCTGTGCTGGGCACCAGGGATGGGGGCACAGGAACGGGGGAAGGCTCCCCTAGCCCTCCTGGTTGTGGATTTCTGGGCAGTGGACTGTGAGTACCAATAAAACGTCTTCAGAGTAATGGCTTAGTGTGACACGTGGGGAGGGCACCAGAACCTGGCCTCTCTTCCCTGTTGTGTGTGCTGGGGGGAGCCCATGGCACAACAGGGAATGCGGGCAACTGCATCTAAATGTGAGACACAAGTCTCCCTGCAGGAGCCCCGTGGTCACCGGGACACTGTAGGGCCCTGAACATTCTCAGTACACCTGGCTGGTGCAGAGTGGGCACTCAGGGCAGTGTGAGGTACATGCCAGGTGCTGCCAGGCCCATGCCCACCAGCTAAGGGCATGTGTGTGCATGTCCCTGGGAGAGCCTGCCCTCTTCTCCCTGCTGCAGCCCCTGGGCAGAGGGCGTCAGCTGCGGCCCCGGACAGGCTTGGGGCAGGTAAGCACTAGCCCCAGTAGAGAAATAAAGTGATATATTCCGTGTACAAAACATGCTCCTGCAGCCCGGCCGGGCACTCCCGCGCATATAAATAAGGCCTGGCCCGGGCTCCCTCTGTCCTGCCCGCGGGGGCCAGCGCCTGCGCCGGGGCCACCCCTCCCGCGGGACCCCCGGGCTGGCCGGGGTCACTTCAGGTCCACGTCAAAGTCCAGCACCAGCAGCTTGGTCTCCTCGGTGCCGTTGCGGCTGCCCACGGCACACACCAGCTTGGTGTTGGAGGCGCGGATGCGCCACACCACGCCCCCGGAGCCGCCGCTCTCCAGCGCCACCAGGTTCCGCACAAACTCCCCCGTCTTGAGGTCCCACAGCTTCACCGTGCCATCGTCCGAGCTGGTCACCACGAACTTGGAGCTGAACTGCAGGCAGGTGACGGCACTCTGGTGCTTGCTGGGACCTAGGGGGAGGCACCCGTGAGTGTCACACCGGCTACTGTGTGACATGGCACCTCAGAGCCACCCAGCCCTGGCTCCTCAGGGACACACATCACTGTGCCCAGACACAGCCAGCCCAGCCCCAAGGGAGAGAGCTGCCCCTTGCCAGCCCCCTGGTGCAGGGAACTCCCCCGCTGCCCCCCGGGAGTGAGCAATCCCCTCACCCTGCAGAGTCTGCAGGCATTGCCCCGTCTTGATGTCCCAGATCTTGACGGTGGAGTCCGCATTGCCAGACACGAGGATGTTGTCGCGCAGCTCCATCCCGCTGGTGAGGGACTGGTGCCCCATGAGCGTGTGCAGGCAGTTCCCACTCTCCACATCCCACACGCGGATTGATGTGTCCAGGGACCCGCTCACGATGTGTGTCCCATCAAACTGCCACAGAGAAGGGACCCAGCTCAGTACCAAGGACAGGAGCATCCCTGGTTTGGGGTGCAGCCCACAGCTCTCACATCCCCTGGTTTGGGATACAGCGTCCCCAGTTCCAGCAGCACCACCAGAGACCCCAGTTCAGCAGATGAGACAGGCTCACACATGTCTTGCCTTTTTGGACTGTAGAAATGCTCCAGGGGAGGGGTATGGAGGAGTATTTGCCCACAGCATGTGTGTGTGGGAAGTGGGGTCAGGGGGGCAGAGACTGTCCCCACAGGACACAAACATGGTCCATGTGTCCTTGCAGGGCAGATACATCCCCTTCAGGGCACACAAGGCCCTGCAAAGCTCACAGGGCCTCGCATGACATAGGCACAGCCTAGTTGTCCCTACAGCACGTGGGACCTTTGGCACAGCTTGTGCCCATGACTGGAAGGCAGGGGAGCGATAGGGCAAGCAAGCAGGAAGGCAGGTTGTAGCTGCAGGGAGCAGGGAGGGCAGGTTGTACCTGTGAGGTTGTACCTGAGGGAGTAGGGGGGGGCAGGATGTACCTGGAGGGATGTACCTGAGGGAGCAGGGGGGGCAGGATGTACCTGCAAGGTTGTACCTGAGAGAGCAGGGAGGGCAGGGGAGCTGGAGGGGATCCACACAGGCCTGTACCTGTAGCGAGTAGACACGGTTGGTGTGCCCCTGCAGTGTGTGGGTGCAGCTCTCGCTCTCAGGGTCCCACACCTTGACCGTGTAGTCGTAGGCACCGCTGACCACCTTGTTGCCGTCATACTGGACGCAGCGCACGGCCGCCACGTGGCCCATCAGCACGTGCAGGCACTGCCCTGTCTCGATGTCCCAGAGCCGCAGCGTGGCATCCCGGGAGCCGCTCACCACCCTGCAGGGGAGGGGACACCTGGGGCCCAGCTGCCAGGGCAGGCTGGGCTGAGCAGCCCCAGCCCCGTGGCTATGCCCCCTGGCCCAGCACGCAGCCCCTGCTGTACCTGTTGCCGTGCAGGTGCATGCAGCGCACGGTGGAGGTGTGCCCGTACAGTGTGTGCACGCACTCGCCGCTGTCCGCGTTCCACACCTTCAGTGTGCGGTCCGTGGAGCCACTGATGACAATGCTGTCCCTCATCTGGGAGGACCAAACCCCCCCGGTGTGGCCCACCAGCGTCTGCACACACTGTGGGGAACAGGACATGAGGGACAGGCGACCCTCTCACAGCTCCCCACCCCTGAAACAGCACAGAGGAGCAGCACAACTCCACGTCCTTGTTGTAAAGGGCCCAAACTGACCCCAGGAGCCAGGGTGTAACCCCACCTGTGCCCAGCACAGGGAGATGGTCCCTGTCCCAAACCCCTGTGGCACTGTGACAATGCCACACTCACTTCCCTGGTGACAGTGACACTCACCTCCCCTGTGACAGCTGACCACACTTTGAGTGTGTTGTCATCAGAACCGCTTACTATGCGATTCCCGCAGAACTGCAGGCAGGTGATCACATGGTCATCGTGGCCCTTCAGTACCTGTGGGAGTGCAGGAGTGTGTGGGGGGCAGTGTGGTCCCCCCAGCCAGCAGGACCCCCCAGCACAATGAGCAGTGAGAAGGCAGCAGGAGCTGTGGGGAGGAAAGGCAAGCGGGTCTCCAAATAACTTGCACCCCCTGATGGTTCTGCAGGGCAGCAGAGCTGGGGTGTGAGGTGTGTCTGGCAGCTGCTCAGGGGCAAGGGTTACAGAACAGGGAGTGGGGGGCTCAGGAACCCAGCAGCAAGAGAAGGGGTGGTGGGTGGGGACTCTGCCCAGAGGCAGGAGGGACCCCCAGGAAGAGATCTCCCTGCACAGAACACAGTTGAGCCCTATGACTCCGCACCTTCTCTGGGTGCTGGGGCTGGCTGCAGCCCTGCATGGGGCCTTGGAGAGGGGCAAAGGAAGGAACCCCCTTCTCCAGGCCCAGGGGACCTCACTTCTGCTGCCCTCACTGGTCTGAGCAAGCCAGATCTGATCCCCGTGGCAGATCCTGTACCAGCTTCCCCATACCAGTGACCTGGGCTCTGTCCCCAGAAGGACCCCCACCAGCCCCTCAGCTCTCCATGGCTCACCTGGGGGACCACAGCTCCCTGGAGCCTGTCCCCAGGGACAGCCAGACCCAGCTGGACACCCAGCTCCCTAGAGCCTGTCCCCAGGGACAGCCAGACCCACCTTGGGGGGCCGCAACTCCCCGCTGCGCCAGTTCATGTCGATGCGGTGCTGGCGCAGGAAGGCAAATTTCCAGGGGCTGTACATGAACCCGGGGCTGAGCAGGCGCCGCTTCCGCAGGTGCAGGGGCTCCTCGATCCCTGCAGGGGACAACACGGTGCTGCCTCACCTGGGTCAAGCCTGGGGTTGTTCCCCACCCGGGAGGACCCTCACCCTCCTCACGGCACTTCTCCCTCCAGAGCAGATTGTCCTCAGCCAGGACCCTCCAGTAGCGGCACGTCTGGGCTGCACGGAGCAGGTCCCGTGGCTCCAGGAAAGACAAGACATACAGGGCCAGCTGTGGGGGGGGATAAAGGTCACTGAGGGGTCACCGGGGCAGGGGGGGGGGTGTCAGGCTCAGGCCAGGCCCTGGTCCCCAAGCTTCACTCACCTCCTTGGGCAGCAGGGAGATGAAGTCCCGCTGGAACTGGGGCTCAATGACCTGCATCATGTACTTGATCTGCGCCGGCTCGCAGCGGTCAATGAGCTCATCCAGGGCCAGCAGCTTCTCTGGGCCGCTCCAGCGCTGCAGAGGGAACCCCAGTGACCCCGGCTCTGTGTCCCCAGCTAGCCCGGCCACAGCCCAGGCAGCCAGGCCTCTTGTCCCAGGCCAGGAGCCTGAGGCAGCTGGGAGTTTGGTGGGCCACAGGTGCTGTGTGACAGGTGACACCACACCTGGCCAGGGCTGAAACCTCCTCTGTGTTTCCTCACACAAACAAAACCACCTAAAATCCACTATGGCCCCAAACCCTGCCCATAGTGGGGATCCCTCAGGGTCGGCTCCCTCCCATCATACCCAGGCTGCCTGGAGCCACCAGGCGAGCCATACCTGGAAGGTGCGGAGCCAGTCCTGTAGCTCAGGTGGGGGGGCCACGGGGGGGATGTGCCGGCGCCGGGCCTGCCCCACCTTGGCATTGCGCAGGTCCCCAAAGGTGGTCGTGGGGCTGGGTGTACAAGGACCCAGTGTCCTGGGAGAAACACCCGGCACAGGTGAGGCCAGGGCACAGCTGGCACATGCCAGCACTGCTTCGGGCCATGGTGCTCCAAAGGCTCTTGGAACTGGCTCCTGACAGTGGGAGCTCCACCCCACTGACCCCTTCTCCTTGCTCCCACCCTGCTGACCCCATGCAGCCCAGCCTGCTCAGTAGACGGGCAAATGGTCAGGGCTGCATCTCCCTGGGCCAACCCCTGCTCAACCCAAGTGGCTCCACCATCCTCCTGGGGAGGGCAGCAGGAGCCATGTGCTGCCCCAGCACACAGGACCCCCTTCACCAGCTGCACTCAGAGCCCCCCTACCCCTCACCTGCCATAGTCAGAGCCCTTGCACAGCTTCTTCCCGGGGGACAAGGCCCGGCCATCCAGCCCATTCTCTGACTTCCGCTTCATCTGTGGGACACAGCAGGTTGGAGGGGCTGGAGAAACCCAGGCAGACCCTTGCAGACCCCCTGCCCACAGCAGATCCTTGTGGACCCCTACAGGCCACCCAGCCAGAACCAACTCCTGCAGGCCCCCTGCCCAGAGCTATGGGGCAGACCCCCACCTGCTCCTGCTTTCTCCCTTCAGGGTCCCTACAGCAACAAAGGATCCCTACACATGGCAGGGGGGCTGCACCAGGGCCAGCGAGGGCTGGGGACCAGGGCAGCACCTCCTTCCCCCACCCTGTGACCCAGGACCCCCACACAGGCTAGGGGTCTGCATGGGGACTGGGGCAGCATCTCCTTCCCCAGGCCCAGCAGCCAGGCCCCACGGAGCCCCAGCCCCCGGCACCTTGGGGCGCAGGTGCCGCAGCAGCCCCCCGTCCCCAGTGCGCTGCAGGTAGTCAATCCACCGCTCTCCCAGCGTGTAGTACAGGTAGACGTTGCTGCTGTCTTCCCCCTCCTCGCTGCAGCAGCTCCCTTCCTCCTCCTCCTCCTCTTCTTCCTCCTCCTCCTCCCTGGTGGACCTGGGGGGCTCCTGTGCTCCCCGCCCCCCAGAACCATCAGGGTCTGCTCCGGACCTGGGGGTACCCTTCCAGGGGCGCTCCGACTCCCAGGGCCCTGGGGCCTCCTCCTCCTCCTCCTCCTCTTCCTCCTCCTCAGCCACCACCTGAGCAGGGAAAAGGCAGGGAGCAGGGCTGACTCTGCATCAGCCTTGGACAGACCTCCAGACTCCTGCTGGAGACCAGGAGCAGGGCAGGGGCTGGGAGTGCTGCTGGATCGCTGCCAGTAGGAGCCACGGCCCTGCAGCACAGGGGCTCCACCCAACAGCACTGTGGGGGCTGTAGGGCAACCACAACCACGAGCTCCTCCACAATCCTCCAGTGCAGCTCTGTCTACTCGCCACGAGCTTCCCCTGAGCTCCCCAGAGCAAGACCTCGTCCCTTATCCCCACACCTGGCAGCAGGAACCCTTTTGCACCTACCTGTGCTGCAGGTGCCCTGTGGTCCTCGCTGTCCCCCAGGGGAGCGGGGCTGGCCCGTGGGGGCCCCTCGGGTCCGGGGCAGCGCCGGCACGTCATGCGCTGGCTGTTGAGCTCCAGGATGCGTGTGGTAATGCCCTTGACGTGCAGCAGGTCATCCAAGCAAGTGAAGCCCTTCAGCTCCTGCGGAGGGAAGTCAGCCCTGCCCAGAACAGAATCCCTCCTGCTCCCAGAGCCCCCTGCCCAAGCGGCCCCGTGGGGAAGAGTCACAGCGCTGTGAAAGGGGGGCAGCAGCCCAAAGCTGCCAGCTGGGGCAGGAGCACTGTGCCCCCAGATGAGCTGGATAAGGAGCGAGGCTGCAGCTCCAGGGCAAGGGAACAGCTGGACACGCACAGATGCACATATACGAGGCACCCACTGTCCCGCGGGACCCCGGGCACTGCCCGGCCCCGATCGGGGATCAGCTGCCTCCCGTCACCCTACACGGCTCCCGGAGCGCCCTCCAGGGGAGGAATCCAGCGGGCCGGGCTGTGCTGGGGCAGGACTCGACAGACAGGGAGCCCGGGAAGGGCCCGACTGGCCCTTCTGACGCGACAGGGCTCGTCTGACGGTGCTGCTGCTGCTCCCCACAAAGGGCTGCAGTAGCAGCACCGCCCGGGACAGGTCCTGCTCCAGACCACCCTCCCGTTGTATCGCCTGTTTCTGCCCTCCCGCCTCCCGGTGTTCCCGAGCGTACGTGTCCACAGCGCTTGGACATCCGCTCCTCTACCTCCTCTTCGAGCCCCGAACATGCCAAGCGCTCCTAGCCCTGCCTCGCCCGGCCGCGGCGCTGCCCATCCCTGTGGCACCAGGGCACGGCTGCCGCTGCCGCGCCCGCCGGGCTGGGCCCGCGGTGCCACTCCCTCTGCCCCCGACCGGGGCACCACTCGCCGCAGGGTCGCGCCCCGCCATCGCCGCAGACGGCGCTCGAAAGCCGTCGGGGTGCGGGGCCAGTCCCGTTCCCTCGGTTCCCCGCTCGGCTCGGGGCGCTGCCGGGACCCGGCAGCACCGGGGCGGCTGCGCTCGCCCGGCCCCGCAAGCTCGGGGCGGGACTCGGGGATCCCGGCCCCCCACCTGCCCCGGCTACCAGCACGGAAACAGCGCTGTCGCCCCCGCACTCCTCCCGCGGCCCCCGCACTCCTCCCGCGGCCCCCGCCCCGGGACCGACACCGCCACGGCCATCCCCGCCTCGGCGTCCCGGCCCGGGTCGCTCAGCGCGGGGTGCCGTCCCCGCCGCTCCCCGGACCGCCCCCCCGCACCTCTCTCTTGCGGACGATACCGCGGGCACGGCGGCGGCCGATGCCGCTGAGGGCACCCTCCAGCTCGGCCACGCCGGCGCGGTTGATGTCGAGCTTGGCCCCGGCGGGGCCCGGCCCCGACATCCCGGCACCGGTCCCGGGCGCTGCCGCCGCGCAGGCCCGACCGCACCGCGCAGGCGCGGCCCCGCCCCCCAGACGCGCAGGCGTAGCTGTGAGAAAGCAGCGGCTTTATTGGTGACTGCGCCCAGGGGGCGGGGCCATCGGCAGTGGCCCCGCCCCCACCCCGGCGCGCCCCCGCCCCGTCCCGGCGCTCCGGTCACCGGCGCTTGTACAGACACGGCCGCAGGCGCAGCCCGGGAGCAGGGCCGGGCCGGGCCGGGCCCGTCTTGGTGAACTCCAACACGTAGAAATAGGAGCTGGAGAGGTCCTGGGGGCGTAGGGACACCCGACTCTGTTACCGGCAGCCCGGAGCCCCCATCATCACCATAGCCCCGGAACTCCCAGCCCTCCAGCACCACTCAGTGCCGTCTCAGAGAACCCCGCATCCCCCCTGCCTCCTTCTAGACCCTCACTGTGCCCAGACCCTGGCTCCAAAGCCCTTGTGCTGCCTGAGTACCGCAGCCCTCAGCACACTTCTCTAAATGCCCAACACACCCATCACCAACCCCACACCACAATTCCTCCAGGCCCCGGGACCCCCAAGCCCCTCCTGGGCTACACGCCCACCTCCAAGCCCTGCGCAGCAATCCCAGTGCACTCCAGGCCCCCCTCATCCCCTCCCCAGCCCTAGCACCCCACCCAAGCTGCGTCCCAAACTGCCACAGCGTGCCCCCACGGTCCCCCAAACCTTCCCCCAGGGCTCCACCCCTGTGCATATGCATCCCCCATTCTCCCATCTGCAGTCCCTCATGCACCAATGCCTTCCACCCCCATCTACTTTCACCAACCCCTGGTCTGCTCCACACCAGGCTGGCCTCAGGACACCCCCTCCCTGGACCCCTTCACTGGGCTCCCTGGTTCCTGGTGCTCCCAGTGCCCAGCCCTAGGGCACACACCTTGGAGACGGTCTTGAAGCCCAGCTGCGTCATGGCCCTCAGGAAGGCACGGGTGTCCTCGAAGCGGCTGGCCACCTCGGCCACCAGCAGGGTCCCCCTGCGGTCACTTGAGCTCTGAGCAGGGTGCCCAGGCACCCCCAGGACGCTGTTCAGCAGCCCTGCCCCAATCCCCCATTGCCCCAGGACCTCTGCCTACCCGAGCTTGAGCACACGGTTGGCCTCTCCCAGGATCTCCTGCAGGTTGGTGCCCATCAGCGCCAGGCAGAACACAGCCACATCCACCGCCTCAGCCGCCAGCGGCACCTGCCCACCCCGGGACAGCCCCGGAGGAGGAGGAGGATGACTTGGCCTGGAAGTCGCTCTGCACACCCCCGGGAGCAGGAGGAGGAGGATGGCGATGTTGATGGGGCAGGGACTCGCCCCGGACTGCCCAGACTCGTGGATTCAGCCGTGCCCCAGGCACAGACCCAGCTTTCGAGCAGACACACCGTGCTTCCCCCAGCCCGCACGGGACCCTCGGGGTCACGGTCCCACCTGCTCACCCTCCCTGCTCCGGGGGTGCCCCGTACCTTGGCCATGTCACAGACGGTGACCCGCGGGCTCAGTGGCACCAGGTCGAAGCAGTGCACCTGGTTCTTGACGCTGGCGGCCAGCGTGCAGTCCCCGCAGCCGAAATCCGCCACCACCAGCGACGCGGGGCTGGGGCACGGACGGCGGGCTCAGAGCGGCCGGGCCCGGCGCCTTGTCCCCATCGCTCCCGAGCCCCCGATCGCTCCCGAGCCCCCGATCGCTCCCGGGCCCCACCGCTCCCGGTCCCCCGATCATTCCCGGGCCCCACCGCTCCCGGTCCCCCGATCACTCACGGGCCCCACCGCTCCCCGGCTCTCCGTTCAGCCCCTGGCCCCGCTCCCGGCCCCCCGGTCCATGTTCCCGCCAGGCCCCGCTCACCGGCGGCGCAGGTAGCGCACGATGCGCTGCACCGGGCGCTCGGGCCAGCGCCGCACCTGTCGCTCGAAGCCGCGGTGGTAGAGGTGGAAAGCGGCGGGGTCGTCGCGGAAGAGCCGCGCCGCGTCCCGGCTGCTGCCGGTGTAGAGCTGCTGGTTCAGGTAGCGGAACCGGGCGCCGAGCAGCCGCTCCTCCATCCGCGCGCGGAGCGCGGCCGCGCGGCCTGAGCGCGGCTCCGGCGGAGCCTCCGCGGGGCCCGGCGGGTCCGGGGGGCCCGGCCCGGAGCCCCGCTCCCCGTCCGACCCCGCCGGCGGCTCCTGCTGCCGCTGCCGCTTCTGCCGGTTCCGCCGCTGTCGACGGCTCAGTCCCGCCGGCTCCCCGGGCTCCTCCGCCGGCTCAGCCGCGCCGTCTGGGAGCATCGAGAGGGGGTCAGGGTGCGGAGGCGGCTCTCCCCTGCCCGCCGGGCCCCGGCGCCGTCCCGGTACCTGTGTCCGGCCGCTGCCCAGCCTGCCGGGGCTCGTCGGGACCGGCCGGGAGTTCCCCCGCCGCGGCCCGCGGCCCGCCGGCCTTCTTCCGCTTCCGGGGCCGCTTCCGTGCCGCCTCACCGTCCCGAGGGGTCCCGGGCAGCCGCCTCTTTCCGGGGGTCCTGTGCAGAGCGGGCCCCGGTAACGTCCCCGCGCCCGGGACTGGCCCGGCCCGCCGCCCTCGCACCGCCCGCTTACCGGCCGGCCCGAGCCCTCCGGGGCAGCGGCTCCGCTGCATCGTCCCAGCCCTGCTCCGCGAACATGGAGCGGGGACCCTCGCTCGGTACCGGGACGCACGTGCTCCCGCCGCGGGAACAGCCCCTCCTCGCGGCCCGGCGGACCGGGAGGGGGCCTGGGCTGCACGGGCGGTGCAGCGGGCGGCCCGCTCCGCCCCGGCCGGGAGCCGCGCCCCCGGTCAGTCCTGGCACGCCCCATAGCCGCGACCGGCCCGCCTGAGCGCGCTCCCCGCCCCGCCCCGTCCGATGCCGTGTGGCGGAGCAGCCGCGGTCGGGCGGGTTCCGGCCAGCAGAGGGCGCCCTCTCGGGCGGAGCCCCCGCCCGCCCGCCCGCCCCGCGCCCGCCGCAGCCGCCGCCCTGCGGAGCCGCCGGGACACGCACCCGGTAACGGCGGGACGGCACCCGCGCCCAGCGGAACAGGTTCGGGAGGCCGCGAGGGCGGCTGCGGGCGACCCAAGCGGGGGCAGGGCCGGACGGAGCCCGGAGGGAGCCGGAGCCAGGGCCGGGGCGGGAGCTGCAGGGAAGGGTTGGGGGGCGCAGGGAAGGGACCGGCGTACAGGGGAGGAATCGGGGTCCAGGGAAGAGCTGGGGGCGCAGGGGAGGGATCAGGGTGCAGGGGAGGGGTGGGGGGCGCAAGGAAGAGTTGGGGGTACAAGGGAGTGTTGGGGGTACAAGGGAGGGTTGGGGGTACAGGACTGGGGGTATAGGGGAGGGTTGGGGGTACAGGGGAGAGTTGGGGGTACAGGGGAGAGTTGGGGGTGCAAGGGAGAAGGGAAGGGATCTGGGGTATAGGACTGAGGGTACAGGGGAGTGTTGGGGGTACACGGGAGTGTTGGGGGTACAGGGAAGGGATCGGGGTGCAGGGAAGGGTTGGGGTACAGGGAAGGGTTGGGGTACAGGGGAGAGTTGGGTGCTGAAGGGGAGGGTTGGGGGTACAGGGGAGTGTTGGGGGTACAAGGAAGGGTTGGGGTGCAGGGTAGGGTTGGGGGTACAGGGGAGGGTTGGGATGCAGGGTAGGGTTGGGGGTACAGGGGAGGGTTGGGATGCAGGGGAGGGTTGGGGGTACATGGGAGAGTTGGGGATGCAGGGAGGGACTGATGTGGCCACAGGGCAGAGCGGGGCCCTAGCAGCTGGTTCGGGGTGACACCGGGGCACTGTGTCTCCACATCCCGTGCCCTGCCCCGGGAGCTGAGCAGGCCGAGGTGGGCATTGGCCATCCGGGCAGGGCTGGGGCCGCTCGGCCCCGTGGGACTGGGTAGGGGCCGGTGGGTGACAGGAGGGCACAGTCCCGGCCGAGCAGGGGACAGGGTGGGGCCAGCATGGGGTGTCATCGCTGTGGGGTGAGGTCCCACAGGGCCGGGACTAGTGTGGCACATCATGGGGACCCCTTTTCATGAGGTGCCCCCAAATGGGTGGGGCATTGCGGGTGTTCAGGTGCCAGGACAGGGCCAGTGCTGCTGTGGGTGTGCTGGGGCCATGCTGGGGTGTACGAGACCCTGGGTAAAAATCCAGGGTTCTGCATACCCTCCCTCTGGAGCTGCCTGGGGAAAGGGGTGCAGGGGGGACAGCTGGAGGTGCTGGCAGCTGGTGGGGATCCTGCTGTGTCTGGGTGGGCATCAGGTCCAGGGGATCCTTCAGCAGCAGGTTTGAGCCCCAGTGGGTGCGTGTCGGGATGCCATATTCAATCTGACTGTCCCCACACTGTGAGACTCACTGTATGTCCCTGCTCAGCTCGCAAACTGCAGCACTGGGTCCGACGCTCGCAGCCAGGGGGACACGGGGACACGGGGAGCAGGAGGGAGCTCAGTGCCTGGCTCTGAGCTGGGGTGTCCATGGATCCTCCATGTCCGTGGGGTCCTCTATGCATGAGGCTTTGGGGTCTCTCCATGGCCCACGCCAGGCCCAGCCAAGTGGGTCAGGAGGGTCAGGGAGCTGCAGGATCCCGTGCCAGGGATGCTGAGCTCCCCCAGCCTCACTGCCCCACCAGATCTGTGGGTCCCATCTTGAGGTTGCTGAGCTCCCCCAGCCTCACTCCCCCAAGAGCTGTGGGCACCGGGGCCAGCTGTGCCTGGTGATAAGCCCGGGGTGCCAGCCTGGCTTCCTGTGGGTGGCCACGGTCCCGCTGGAGTCACCCGGGACGTTCCCCTTGGGCTGCGGGTCTGGCTCCAGCCCCGACCTCAGCCTGCCCGCGGCTTCCTGGAGAGCTGCAGGGACAGGGACAGGCGGGAGGCTCCTGTACTTGCTGTTCCAGGGCCCTCCCCGCCGAGGGGAATCGGGGGTCTGTCCCCATGTCCTTACCCACGTCCCCCCGCAGCTGCCATGGACGACATCTTCACACAGTGCCGGGAGGGCAACGCGGTGGCCGTGCGGCTGTGGCTGGACAACACCGAGAACGACCTCAACCAGGGGTGAGCGGGGCTGTGCGGGGCTGGGGGCTCTGCTGGGCGCTGGTTGCTGCTGTCTCCATGGAAAGGCAGGGGCAGATGGCAGGACGCAGCTCCTCCCCGCTGGAGGAAGTTACCGCATCGCTGAGGCACGAGGCCAAACATCCTCTGGCCACTTCCTCACGGCCACAGCCGGGGATCAGCTGGGCTGGGGCTGCCTCCCCTGTCCCTGTGGTGGCGGCTGTGTCCCCTGACCTTGTCCTCGTGTCCCTGTCCCCTCTCTGGGGAGCACCATGGCAGATGTGTGGGCACACAGCTGGGACCACTGGGCTGGGAGTTGTGGGGGCCACTCTGTATGCCCAGGGCTCTGCTCCCCACAGCCTGTTTGAGGGGTCTCGCAGGACCGTAGCGTCCAGCGTGTGCTCACAGCCATTCAGGAGCACATTTGGGCCCGGCTTGGGGCTTGGAGCATCTGCCAGCAGTGTGTGAGCTGGCGCAGTGTGACCCTGCACCGTGACCCCAGCCAGGCCACAGCCCTGGCATTCCGGACACGCTCCAGACAAATGGCTCCCTTGGTCAGGCCTCCCTGCCCCTCCTGGGGGTCCCAGGCACATGGAGCTCTCCCAGACCCACAGAAGGTGCCCAAGGAACTGTTCTGTGCTGGGTAGCCCCTGCCTGCAGGGCCATGGTGGTGACAAATGGGGTCTGCTGTGCCAGGGGGCTGGAGCAGGGCTGGGACTGGGGGGAGCCTGGGCTGGAGGGGAGCCGGGGCTGCAGCAGCCCCTCTGCCAGTTCCTGATCTCCATTTAAGGCCTGGCTGCCACCTCCTCCCTTACTTGGTCATGGAGTGGGGGGATGGGGACAGGATCCAGCTGTGATTCAGCCTTGGAGGAGACAGGATTTGGCCTGGGCTGGTGGGGCCCTGGTGGGGGTGGGAGTGGGATGGATGTTCAGCCCAGTCCCTTGGCCCCTGCCACTGGTGTTTTGAGAACGATGCCAGCGATGCCCAGGCCAGGGGGCTCCAGCTGAACAGAGCCCCCGCCACCCTGCAGGGACGACCATGGGTTCAGCCCCCTGCACTGGGCCTGCCGCGAGGGCCGCTCCAACGTGGTGGACATGCTCATCATGCGCGGGGCCCGCATCAACGTCATGAACCGCGGCGACGACACCCCGCTGCACCTGGCCGCCAGCCACGGCCACCGCGACATCGTGCAGAAGGTACCTGGCCCCTGTGCCAGCACCTGCCTTAACCCACCCCTGAGCAGCCCTCCACACTACCCTTATGGGCCTTGCTCCCCTGGTCACTGTCAGGAGCACCTGGCATGCCCCCAGCACCAATGAGCTCCCCACTCCTCACAAATCCTCCAAATCCCTCTGAGTCCCACGTCAGTTCAGCCCCCTCCCTACAGCTCCCAGTGTGCTGCCCCTGCATCCCCCAGGCCAAGGCACAAGGAGGATGAGGGCTGTCCTGGGCTCATGGGGATGTGGCCTGGGCTTACCAGGACAGTCCTGGGCTGATAGGGGCTGTCCCGTGTCCCCAGCTGATGCAGTTCAAGGCAGACATCAATGCAGTGAACGAGCACGGGAACACGCCACTGCACTATGCCTGCTTCTGGGGACACGAGCAGGTGGCTGAGGTGAGTGGGAGCACAGGCAGGAGGGAGGGCAGGGTGGGAGGGGGACTGAGGGGAGATCACAAACCACAGTCCCTGCTCCCTGCTCCCACAGGACCTTGTGGGCAGCGGGGCCCTGGTCAGCATTGCTAACAAATATGGTGAGACCCCCACAGACAAGGCCAAGACGCCACTGCGAGAGATCCTGAAAGGTATGAGGGTCTCTCAGGACCCTACAAGTGACACAGCCTCCAGCCAGCCACAGCAGGCTCGGGATGCCACCATCCTTCTCCTTCCTCTGCAGAGCGTGCTGAGAAGCTGGGCCAGAGCCTCACCAAGATCCCCTACAAGGACACGTTCTGGAAGGGCACAACCCGCACCCGGCCCAGTAAGGACTGGGGGTCCCTTGGGGGGTGCCATGGGTCCCCTGTGCCCTGCTGGCACTGCCTCCTGGATCCAGCAGCCAGAGGCATTCATCCCTCTTCCACTGTAGGGAACGGGACCCTGAACAAACTCGCCGGGATTGACTTCAAACAGCTGAGCCTAAGCCACAAACTGAACGAGAACCAGTCGGGAGAGGTGGGTCCCTCTCACCCCAGATGGGTGCCTGTGCATACTGCCGTGTCCTGGCCCTGCTGGGCACAGCCATTCTGCAGTCCCATGGCCAGGCGCAGGGAGGGAGCTCCTCCCCAGCTCAAGGGGCTCCCTTCTCATTGTGGACCCTTGGTCCCGTGGGCTTCAGAGCCCCACAGGGGCGCCTGGGGATGCTGGGGCCTCTGCACCCCTTTCACGGTGCCTGTGTCTGCTCCTCCTCCAGCTGTGGAAGGGGCGCTGGCAGGGCAATGACATCGTAATCAAGATACTGAGGATCCGGGACTGGACAACGCGAAAGAGCCGGGACTTCAATGAGGAGTACCCAAAACTGCGGTGAGCACTGCACGTGCCTGGGGCCATGCTGGCTGTGATGTGCCTGGGATCCCCACCAGCACTTCACCAGGGCACCTTCTTAGGGCCAGCAGCAGCTCTCAGAGTATGGGGCAGGCAGGAGCCTCCCAGGAGGTCTGTGGGGCCAAGAACGCTCCAGGGTGGTGGCCAAGGGCTGGGAGGCCCTGGGGGATGGCAAAGGGCAACGAGGGGTGCAGGCAGCCCCTTCCTGTTCTTAGGGCTGTCACTTCTCTTGCAGGATCTTTTCCCACCCCAATGTGTTGCCGGTGCTGGGTGCCTGCCAGGCCCCTCCAGCTCCCCACCCCATTGTCATCAGCCACTGGATGCCCTATGGCTCCCTGTACAACGTCCTGCACGAGGGAACCAGTGAGTGCTGGGGGATGGTGTGTTTGGGGGCAGCCTCTCCAGCCACAGACCTGGCTGGGCTTAGGGTGGGTTGACCCTGTCCCCCCCTTCCCAGATTTTGTGGTGGACCAGATGCAGGCGGTGAAGTTTGCCTTCGACATCGCGCGGGGCATGGCCTTCCTGCACACGCTGGAGCCCCTCATCCCACGGCACCACCTCAACAGCCGCAGCGTCATGGTGAGCAAGCACAGCCCCTCTCCCAGGCAGGGGGCTCTCGGGGCAGGGGGGGCTCCCACTGACCGCCTGCTGCTGTCCCCAGATCGATGAGGACATGACGGCACGGATCAGCATGGCCGACGTCAAGTTCTCCTTCCAGTGCCCAGGGCGGATGTATGCCCCGGCCTGGGTGGCTCCTGAAGGTGAGTGCCCAGTTCCCAGCCCCCCCAGAGCCCCCTTCACCCCCAGCCCCACTCAGCCCCCAGCCGTCCCCCAGCCCTGCAGAAGAAACCAGAGGAGATCAACCGGCGCTCGGCTGACATGTGGAGCTTTGCGGTGCTGCTGTGGGAGCTGGTGACACGTGAGGTGCCCTTCGCTGACCTGTCCAACATGGAGATCGGTATGAAGGTGAGGGGGTGGAGGGATAGCAGAGGAACTCATTTGGTTCAGAGTTAGGGGAGAAGTTCTGGCCATTGAGGGTGGTGAGGCCCTGGCACAGGTTGCCCAGAGAACTCTGGCTGCTCCATCCCTGCAAGTGTTTAGGCCAGGTTGGAGGGGGTGTGGAAGCACCTGGGCAGGTGGAATGTGTCCCTGCCTGTGGGGGCAGGGTCCCAGTCCTGACTCGGGCTCCTCTTCTTGCCTGCAGGTAGCGCTGGAGGGGCTGCGTCCCACCATCCCCCCCGGCATCTCCCCCCACATCTGCAAACTGATGAAGATCTGCATGAACGAGGACCCGGCCAAGCGCCCCAAGTTCGACATGATTGTGCCCATCCTGGAGAAGATGCAGGAGAAGTAGGGAGGAGGCGCCTCCTCTCCCCTCCAGTGCTGCCTTGCGCCCCCCGCCACCCCCAAGTGCCTTTAGCCCCAGAACCAGGGGGAGCAGAGGACACCCCTCACCCTGAGCCAGCCACGGACACACGGTACAGATGGCACTGCCTGCGCTGGAGCTCTGCAGGCTCCGGCCCCCCGCCCAGGGCAGCCCCACCCAGCCCAGTGCAGACCCCTAGCCCAGGGCACGGCACGTGGCCTGGCCGGGCTGCGGGGGGACGGGGCTGTGGGGCCCCCTGTCCCCCTTGCTGGGCAAAGCCCAACCCAGGACTCAGCCCCCCAAGGCTGGGGGGCAAGGGGCAGGCCAGGAGAGGCCACCTGTGGTGCCCAGCACTGCCCCCGCTTCGCGCTTCACTGGCCACTTCCCTCTGGCCCCAGAATGGCCACTGGCAACCAAATAAACCTTTGGTATGGAACCAGCCGCTGGGGCACAGGGCAGGGAATGGGGGTGTTGGTTGGGGGTGAGGAGCTGGAGTGACTGAGGGGCTGGGACTCACAGGGAAGGTCTAGGAGTGAGGGTGGGGTTGCATTGATGTGGCGCTGCCTTGCAGCCCACAGAGCCCTGGGCACGAATCACCACCCACAGCAACCTCTGGTGCTCAGCACAGGTAGGGTAGATGGGCACAGGGCCCCTCGGGCGGTGCCTGCTGCAGGAGGGGTGGGCTCAGGTCCCGTCCCTGGCTCGATTTGTAGTGCTGCCTGTGCAGCCCCCAGGGCATTCCCTTGGGAGGCAAGGGGCAGTTTAGGGACAGAGGAGGAGGAGGAGGAGTGCTGGGCAGTTCCTGTCCCCTCACCCCACTCTGCTCCAGCACTGTCGGGAGCACCGAGCCCCCTGTGATGGGCAGAGGGGGTTGAGCATGTGGAGGACCAGGGCCAGCATTAGTGGGCGCAGGCACAGGAGCAAGGCTGCCTTCCCACAAAACCCTGGGAGGTGTTTAATGGCACCAACACAAGCCCTGCACACTGCCAAGCTCCCCATGCTCTACGTGAAGTAGTGTGGCTTCTTCACGTTGATGCCGTACTCGGCCAGCGCCGGCGTCAGGTCCTCCATGGTCAGCGTGTACTTCTTGTCCTGGGGACACGGGGCAGGGGTCACAGCAGGGACAGCTGGGGCTGTGGGACCCCCCAGGGCACATGGACAGGCGTGTCCCACTCCCAGAGGAGCTGCTGGGCAGCACTAGGGCATTCCCAGCTCCCCACGTCCTGTTGCTCTGTGCCCTCAGATGTCCCCATGCACCTAGCACCCAATCCCATTGGCCTTGTAGAACCCCTGCACCCCAGATATGGCACTAGGAGGGTCCCCAGGACCCCTCACTCCAGCTCCTCCCCAAGACCAGAGCTGTGGCCACTGCTGGGGTGGGGGGCACCAAAGCGTGCCCACAAGCTCCATGCCCCGCTCGTGTCCCCGCCAGCCCCTCCCCACCTGCAGGGACCCACCGTGAGCCCAGCAGGTTCTGGGATTCCTGCAGCCCGTATTCCTGCCCTGGGTGGCTGCAGGCTCAGCCCCATCTCCAGGAGGGTTCCCCACCTCCCTCGGTGCCCTCACCTTGCTCTTGCTGCGGGAGCTGCCCGAGGCCGTGCCCTTCATCTTGCAGTGCTGCAGCGCGTCGTTGGCGATGTCCGAGATGAACTTCTGTGCTGCCAGCGAGATCAGGCGGATTCTGTGGGACAGGGCCGGTGTCGGTGAGGTGGCAGGAGCCCGCGGGCCCCTCTGCCGGAGGGTGAACCCCTGCGGGGCTCCGGCGACTCCCCCCGCCCCGCGGCGACTCACATGCGGGGGTCCGAGGCCTCAAATCCCGCCCGGTTCAGGTAATACCCCGTGACGGCGTCCGGGATCTGCGAAGGGAAGAGTTGGAACAGCTCCACGGCGCCGTGGGAGCCTTTCCACATCCTGTATCCCGCGGCACGGGACCTGCCCCGTGTCCCGGCACCGCGGGACCTGCCCCGTGCCCCGTCCCGTCCCCCAGGAGCCGCCCTGTGTGTCGGTACCGTGGGCGTGTAGTCCTCCAGCTGCATGAGGAAGTCCACGAGCGGCGTGGTGGACACCACGGGCTTCACGTCGCCGTTGGCCGCGGGCGGCACGTACACGCCGTTGGACATGGCCCCGTCCGGGGGGGCGGCCACGGCCGCGGACACCGGCACTGCGGGACAGCACGGTCAGCGCCGGGAGCCCCGCTGGCCCGGCACTGCAGGATAGCACGGTCAGCGCCGGGAGCCCCGCCGGCACCGGCACTGCAGGACAGCACGGTCAGCGCCGGGAGCCCCGCGCGCCGCGCCTCGCCGACACCGGCACTGCACGCTCAGCGGGACTCGGACACCCGCGGCCGCCAGACGCCGCTCCTCGGCCAGAGCGGCTCAGGGCGTCCCGCGGGGCTCCCGCGCCCGGGGCCCATCCCCCGCCGGCCCCACCGCGACTCACCGGGCCCCCTCGCGCCGGCCGCACAGCCCTCGGTGGCCCGCGCCGCGCCGCCCCCCGCAGCCGGCGCCGCCCCGGGCCCGGCGCTGCCCACGGCGGCCGGGCTGGGCTTGCTGCCCTCGGCGGGGCCTGGCGGGGCCGCCGGGGCGGCGGGCGCGGGGTCGGGATCGGCTTTGCCGCTCATGGTCCCGGCACCAGCCTCCGCTCCGCGCCTGCGCGCGCCCGGCCGCTCTATTGGCCCCGCTGCCCCTCCGCCCCGCCCCTCTCGCTGGCCCATTGGCTCTGTCGCGCCCCCGCCCCGCCCCCATTGGTCCCGCCCTCCGACGCTCATGGCCCCGCACGCCTCCTGGCGGAGGCGCGGGCACAAACAGACTGTAGGCGGGGCTTGGCGTGTTTATTGCCCCGCCTCCTCCAGCCCCGCCCCGCCCCGCCCCCGGTTCCGCGGCCTTCGCTGTCCGGTCCGGTGCCGCTGTCCGGTCCGGTGCCGCTGTCTGTTCCAGCGGTCCGGGCCCGGCGCCCTGCTCAGCGCGGCCCCAGCGCCCGCAGCAGGCGCGGGAAGTTGGGGGTGCCCCAGCCGGTGACCGGGTCCCAGGCGGGGGTGGCGCAGAAGCCCTGGCCCTGCACGGTGCCGTCCAGGCAGGACAGGTGGCAGCCCTGGATCACCTGCGGGGACAGCCTCAGTGCGGGGACTCAGGGACCCCCCCGAGTCTCGATACAGCGACCTCCGGAGCACAGAAGCCCCACACAGCCCTGGGACAGGGACCCCGGGGCACAGGGACCCTGCCCATAGTCCCTGGGAACCAGGGACAGCCGTGCCTGCCATCCCTGAGACAGGAATCCCAGGGACAGGGGCCCCTGACATCTGACACGGGGACCCCCACAACACCCCCATGGCACAGGGTCCCCTCAGGACACTGGCATGTGGAACAGCACGCTCAGCTGCACCCTGGGACTTCTGCAGTCACTGGCCACTGCTGCCCCGGCCACATAAGGGGAACTGCCCCACAAAGCTCACAGGAGCCTATAGACACCACTCCCATGGAAAGGTCAAGGGGAACCCCAGGACACCCCTGCCATGGGAAGGCCATAGGGACTCTCTCCTGCCCCCCAGCAGAACACTGCTGGCCCTGCCCCAGGCACAGCTCTGGGAGCAGGAGCCCCAGGACATTCCCCTCAGCCCCCAGCCCAGCCCCTGGAGCACACATGGCCTTCCCAGCCCCACGGACAGGCCCACCCCAGGCCTCAGCCCAACACTTCAGGACACCCAAAGTCCCCTCAGCCCCCAGTAGAGCCCCTGAAGCCCCCATCCCCTGCCCCACTCACATCGTAGAAGGCATCATCGAGCCCTTGTTTCTGCAGCTGATAGAGCGCAGGGTTGAGGAAGCCAAGGGGTGGTAGCCCCCGCTGCAGGCGCCGGTCGTTGATCAGTGCCACCATGCCTGCCACCACCGGCGTGGACGCCTGCGTGGGCACAACCCCTCAGCCTGGGCCCGCCGTGCCGCGGGCAGTGGGAGAGGATGAGCTCCTTACTGAGGTGCCCGAGACCCAGGGCAGTGGGATGCGGTTTGTCACCACCCAGTAGTTGTCAGAGAGCGCTGCCAGGTCAGGGTAGGCGCGGCCGCTGCTGTTGTAGTAGGAGCTGGGGGGCAGCTTGGAGGCTGAGCGCAGGAAACGCCCGACAGCAGCAGCCTGGGGATGGCAGAGCCTGTGGGAATCTCCACTGCCCACTGTCCCCAACATGGGCATCCCCACTGCCCCCTGTCCCCACAGCCCTACCCCTGCAGCCCCCGGGCTGGCAGCACAGGGGTCCCTACCTGGTACTCAGGCAAGGGGAAGACGTTGCTGAAGCCTCCCCCGCTGATGTAATCCGTCACCTCCTCTGTCACCAGGAAGGGGTTCTTGAAGGACGTGCCACCCACCGTGGTGACATAAGGGCTGGGGAAACGGGGACACTGCAGGTGGGCACACGGCTGCCTGGGCCTCAGCAGCCACCAAGAGCCCCCTCAGCTACCCCAGCCTCGTCCCACAAACCAAACCACCCCCCGGAGCTGCACAGGCTGCAGCTCTGGGGTCTGTAAGAAGCTGGTGAGGATCCCCAGGTGACCTTGGAGGGCTCAGACCCCCACGAGGCTGGGGCTGGGGCTGGCTGTGCCCCCAAGGGGCTGGGGCTGGCCGGCTGTATCCCCACAGGGCTGGGGCTGGCTGTGCCCCTGGGGGCTGGGGCTGGCTGTGCTCCCACGGGGCTGGGGCTGGCCATGTCCCCGTGGGGCTGGGGCTGGCCATACCCCCACAGGGCTGGGCTGGGGCTGGCTGTGCCCCCAGGGGCTGGGGCTGGCCATACCCCCACAGGGCTGGGGCTGGCTGTGCCCCCGAGGGGCCAGGGCTGGCTGTGCCCCCGGGGGCTGCACCAACCCCTCGCACCCACCTGGAGGCCGGGAAGCTGGGCCGGAACGTGTGGTTCCCACTGTGCTCCCGCCGGCAGCCAGCACCGTCGTCACCTGCCGAGACAGAACAGGTGACGGGGGATCCCTGTCAGTGGATCCCTGTCAGTGAGGGATCCCGCTCAGTGCTCCAGCCCAGTCCCACCTGAGGCGAAGAGGATGGTGAGGCCGCGCGCCGCCGCCTTCATGAACTCAGTGTTGACGCGCTCCATGTAGGCGTAGGACAGGCTGTCCTCGTCGTCCCCGTAGCTCACCGAGTGCACCCAGGGCACTGATGACATGTTGCTGAGCAGCAGCAGCCAGGCCAAGAAGGGCTCCTGGCTCTCGTGGCGCCCTGCAAGGACATCGGGCAAGGGACACGAGGATAGCTCCTCCGACATCAGGGATGGGGGATGGCACAAGGACCCCTGCCTCACCAGCACCAGCACCTTCCTACACAGGGCAGCCCCAAGTGCTCCTTCCTGTGGGCCATGGAGCCACAGCACACCCTGGAGCTCCGTGAGCTCATCCTGGGGCTCCTTACATGGCATGGCACTGAGCTTCAGCTCAGCCCATGGGGTTGGCAAGAGGGTCATCGTCAGCCCAGGACAGGGGGCTGCACTCACACCCCTCTCCAAGACTCTGCCCAGGGCTGCAGCCACATGGGCACCTGTGGACCCAGCAGGACCTCGGCTCCTCCTGTGGCAACAGGTCCCAGCAGAGTGGTGCATGTACCACCTCCACACATTCCACCTGCCCTGGTCCCACCCTGCCCTCCAGCCTCGTCACTGGGAGAGGGGCAGAGCCCCAGCCACCCCCACTGACTCTCAGTCACCCACATCACTGCATCTGCACCTTCCCACACCAGTAACTGTGGCGGAGGGAAGGGCAGCGCTCTGCTCTCACTGTCACCATCAGGGACAGGGCCACTGTCCTGTGGCACTCACCTGCTCAGCCAGTTCCCAATCTGGGACAGGGACACTGCCCCTAGCACTGTGCCCTGTTTGTGTTTGTGCAAGCTGTTTGGCAATTTGTTTTCCCCAATTCCCTCACTCTCCCTCATCTGCTCCACTGGGAAACTCGTGGGTGGGAGCTGAGCTGCAGCAGAGCTGGAAATCCCCAGGGGAGGAGGGCTGTGCCCTCCCTCATGGGAGCTGAGCGGGGCAGCTGCTCTGCGTGGTGCAAGCAATGAAATCCCTGCTTCAGGATACCCTGGACGTTGAAGGTTCACACAGTTCACAGTCACTACACACAGCAGGAGTGATGTCCCCAAGAGCTGGGAGTGCAGGGTCAGCTCTGACTTGGGGAGCACACAGGGTGCACTCACAGCAGCTGGGAAAGCACCTGGGGCTGTCCTACAGCCAGCTGCCTGCACAGCCCTGCAGCTCTCCCCTCACCCCTCTGAGCACTCCCCTCTCTGTTCCAGCCCCCTCCCTCACACCTCCAAGTGTTCCCTCCTGTGCTCTGGGCACTCCCCTCCTCCCTCTGGGTGCTCTCCCTCCCCCTCCAGGTGTTCCCCTTGCCCTTTGGGGCTGTTCCCCAGTACCTGGATTGCTGAAGACCCAGGTGGAGATGTTGGCACCTGTGCTCATGATGTATTCCACGTCCAGGCTGGCCTCCAGCCCCGCTTTGCCCCGGCCCTGGCGCCCCACCACCCGGTCCACCTGCGTGCGGTGGGCAAAGCCACTGCCAAAGAGCTGCATGAACTCGGCCAGGTCAGCTTGGTGGAAGTACTGCTCGAGGAACTGCGGGACACAGAGGGACAGGTTTTCTCCTCTCGAAAAAACAAGGTAACATTTTGATCCTGATACAGGAAATTGCCCAGCACGGGTGTGAGCTACACCAGGCTCCCAGCAGCCACTGAGGGACACCCAGCTGTGCCACAAGCCCCGGACCAGCACCAATCCCTGGGACACCCACAGCACACAGGGCTCTGAGTGGGCAGTGGTTACCTGTGCACAGGCCTGGCTGTTGTTGGGCAGGAGCCCCACATCCCCCCCTGTCATGTTGTATCTCTGGCGCAGGACGGCCGGTGTCACGCCCAGGTGGAACGACGCCCGTGCCAGCTGTGGTGCCAGCCGTGGCTCCTTCCTGGCCCTGCTGACCGCCTTGCGCTCCGCGGGGAAGCGGTGCAGCCCACCCACTGCAGCAGAGCCCAGCGGGACAGGAGAGGCTGTCAGGGCACAGAGCCACCACAAGGCAGGACAGAGCCCTGGGACTCTCCATCACTGCCCCACTTCTACATGGGCAGGCCAGCAGCAGGGCTTGGAGAGCCCAGCCCTGCAGCCCTGGCCCAGGGAAGAGCCTCTTCAGCCTTCCACGGCTGAGCCACAGCCCCAGCCCGGCACCCCCTGCACTTCTCACAGGATCCCACAGAACAGGGGTCTGCAGCCTCACCTCCCCCAGGGGGGACGTACCAAAGTCCAGGTGCTCGGTGAGTTCTGCAGGGACAGTGTAGGGCAGCGGGGACCGCACCAGGCTCTGCTGGCCCTGCACGTAGCGGTGGAACTCGGCCCCAGGGAGCAGGCGCTCAGCCGTGCTGCAAGACAGGGACAGCACTGGGACACAGGGACAGCCAGCACAGGATGGGACAGGGCTGGGAGAGAGGGACAGCCACCACGGAGTGGGATGACACAGGGGCATCCACCAAGAGACAGGACAGGGCTGGGAGAGAGGGACAGGCACCATGGAGTGGGACTGCACTGGGACACAGGGACAGCCAGCACAGGACGGGACAGTAGTGAGACACAGGGACAGGCACCACAGGGCCAGCAGAGCTGGTTACAGCCCTTGGAGCTCACCTTGCAGGCAGGTAACACTCCAGAAAGTCAAGGGTGGTGACACTACGGCAGTCCTCTACACCATGGCCCTGCAGCCACTTCAGAACTGTCATCAGCGTGGCTGGGGAAGGCTGGACCAAGTCCCTGAGCTGCTCCAGGGACAGGTACTGCCCTGGGGGGCACAGAGGGGTTAGATCCCCTCACGGCCCCCGGGGATCCAGGGCCTCAGGGATGTGGCCGTTACCGTATCGCGGGGACCGAGGGTCGGAGACGGCCTGGACCAGGCGGGCGAGGCGGGCAGTGCCGCGCTGCCGCAGGGCGAAGGTCAGCTGCACCGGCTGCCCAGGATCCACGCGGCCGGCGTGGGCCCAGCCGGGGGGCACGCTGCAGGGGGGCGGTGAGCGGGGCGGCACCGGCACCTGCACCGGCACCCGGCCCGGCCCCCGCCCCGCACCTACCGGAACGGCTGATCCCGCTCCAGCTCCAGCGCCAGCCCCGGCGCGCAGCTCCAGGCGGCCGCACACAGCGCCAGCACGGCGGAGACCCCCCAACACCTGCAACGGGCTCAGGGGAGCACGGGCAATGGCACAGCCGTGGGGAACCGGGACCGAGCGGGGACCGAGCCCGAAGGCGGTCTGACTGCGCCTTAGCCCGGGTCTGGGGAGCCCCGCCGGAGCTCCCGAGTCCCAGCACCGAGGACGGAGCCTGTCGGAGCCTGTCTGACCCTGGGGAACCCCGCCTGACCCGCGAGCCCTCGCCACCGGGGAACCCCGCCTGACCCCCCGGGCCCCGTCCCCACCGGGGAACCCCGCCTGACCCCCCGGGCCCCGTCCCCACCGCCACCCGGGAGCCCCACGGACACCCTGAGCCTCCGTCACCCGGGAGCCCCGCCGGACCCCTGCGTTCCCCATCGCCGCCGGGGCCGGAAGGCGCCCCCGCCCCAGTACCGCCCCCGCCCCGGTACCGCCCCCGCCGAGGGGTGTCCCGGTGTCCCCGTGCCCGGGTGCCCGCTCGGTGCCCGTTACCCCCGCGCCATGCCGCCCTGCCGCCGGTCACGTGCGTGTGCGGGCGCGTGACTCCCGCCACGTGGGGACACCAAAACAGCGCCCACGTGACCGCCCTCACGTGACGGGCGGAGCCGCACGCCGGCACCGGTGGAGCGGGACTGGGCACCGGGAACTGGCACCGGGAACTGGCGCCGGCACCGGTGCGGGCTCGGGGCGGGCACGGCACCGGCACCGGCGGAGCGGGACTGGGCACGGCACCGGCGCCGGCGGGGGAGTACTGGGCACGGCACCGGCACCGGCGGGCGGGGACTGGGCACGGAACCGGCACCGGCGGGCGGGGACTGGGCACGGAACCGGCACCGGGCGGCGGGGCGGGACTGGGCAGGGCACCGGCTCCGGCGGGCACTCGCTGCTTGCCGGCCGCCCCGAGAGGCGGCTCACCCACGGCCCCGGCTGCCCCCTGTTCCCGCCCGTCTCCCGGCGGGATGCGGAGCAGACATTTGCCGGCGGGACGGCTCGGAGCGGGGGCTCGGCCGAGGGCCCGTGTCGGGCTGCCGGGCTGGCAGGGCTCCCTGCGGGGCCGGGGCCCCTGGGCTGCGGGCAGGACGAGAATCCTGGGGCTGATGTTCCCGGGCTGCTGCGGCGGGAGGAGAGCCCCTTAATGAGGCTGGGGGTCCCGGGCCGGGGTCAGGGGTCCCGTGCAGGAGGGGCTGCTGGCCACAGCGCAGGAGATACACAAAAGATAACAACCATTAACGAACATCAACTCCAGACACCACCCTCAAACAGGAAACCAAACACTAAGAACTTTGAAACTTGGGACCAATGAACCAATGAATTTCTGTGTGTTTTGACTGTATAAAATATGTGGAAAATCTAGTAAAATTCATGTGTCATGGAATGATTTTCTCTGCACAACCCAGGACATATGTGGATGAAACAATTTCTGTTGCACATCCTGGCCAGAACAAAATCCTGGCCAGAATAAAGCAATGCCTTGATTCTCTAACAGTAAAAACGTTGTTGGGAGATTTTTGGTTTTCCTGCAGTTTCGGTGACAAGCCCAGTCACACGGCACATCCCACGGCTCCATCCAGCAGTTCCCAGCTGTTTTCCTGCTTCTGCAGAGCGGGGTCCAGGCCAGGAAGAGACAGGCAATAGGAAAACCACCTGCCCGGCCGTGGCTGCCAATCCCCCTCACTGGAGCAGTGCCAGAGGTGTCTGTTCCTGCTCCCCTGTGCTGCCCTGGCCTGGCAGCCCTGGTCATCCCCTGCCCGCAGACAGAGGGGGACCCAGCTGCCCTGGCTGCAGCCCGGGGCTGGGGGGCTGCCAGGGCTGCGTGCCCCATGTGCAGTTTGGGGATGGGCTCTAAGTGGGATGGGATTTGCAGGGGCTGCTGTCCGGCTCTGTCTGGACAGCTGGGATTAAGGTGGCCAGGCAGAGCTAATCGTGTTAGGGAGCATCTGCTGCTGGCCCGGTGCTCGGAGGTCAGGCAGCCTTGGCGTGCCCTGGCTGCAGCTTCGCTCCCCCAGACCTCGTGTGCAGCTCCTGCAGATGGGGTGATGAGTCCCTGCTGTGGGCAGCTGGGTTTTCCCGAGGCCAGGAACACCAGAGGAGCACTGAGGGCAGCCAGCATGCCCACTGTGCCCCAGCAGGGAGCTGGAAGGGGTCGGTTGGGCATGGAGGAGCAGAGGGAGTCCCAGGGACACCATCAGGGACAGGGTGGCCCTTTCCCCCTGCCCCGGCTGTGCTGGCCTGTGCTTACCCCTGCAGTGTGAGGAGCCCTGTCAGACTGGGGGGACAGGAGTGCTCCCCTGGCCCCAGAGCTGCCAGCAGGGCTGGGCATGCCTGGGGGGCTGCAGAACAGGCTGGGGCTGTGCAGGACAGGCTGGGGCTCTGCAGAACAGGCTGGGGCTGTGCAGGATCACTGTGGGATGTTGGAATCTGAGAGCTGAGGATGGGGAGTACACAGGTTGGTTTGGGGAACAACAAAAAAAGGAAAGCAGGGAAGGCAAGATGGAAGTGGCTGATCATATGGAGGGTTGATGGTCACTGCTGGGTCTGGCCACATGCAACACCTAACAGCTGCACAGCCACTCCTGGGTGTCCAGCTCCATTTCCCGGGACTGGGGGGCACTGTTTGGTGAGAGGAACCTGTGTGGCATCTGGAGATCAGCAAAGAGCCCTGTGCATGTCTGTGTTGCCCAGTAGGGATAAGCAGAGCCAGAGCTGCTGCTGGGCAGACTGGTGGGAGCACTGGGATCCCTGGGGCAGGTCTGTGTGTGCTGGCTGTGATGAGGCCATGCCTTGGGGAATTTGTGTGTCCGGGTCTCCTCAGTGGGGATCCAGGAACGTGAGGTACCTGCTGGGCAGATGACGTGTCCAGGTGTGGCTGCTGCAGCTCTGGGGGCCTGCACTGCCCTGCCCACAGTCCCCACCAGAGCCAGGGTATGAGATGGGATAGGGATGCCCGTGCCATGTGGGACCAGCTGTGTGCACGTGTGGAGACATGCCTTCCATGCGTGCCTGTATGGAAACACACCCAGCCATGGAAACATAGCCAGCCTGGCTGCTGGACAGCCCCAGGGCCATGGTCCTTCACTGACCCCTCAGGAAAAGGACTTGGCAGGACGCAGCCATGGATGTGGGACCAGAGCCTGGCCAGCCCCACGTGAGCCCTGCATGGGGCAGGGCCACTATCCCCCCACCATCAGCCCCATGGGAACATGGTGCCAGCCTGACAGCGCCCAGGACAGCAGGGATGGGGCGGTGTCTGTACAAACGTGTGGTTTATTAAGGCATTTTTGAGACGTTGGCACTTGGGTTCAGGCTGCACCGAGCGGCCCCTGCCTGGCCGTGGGCAGCGCTGGCACATGCAGCTCCACGAGACACAATACAAAAGGTACAAATGAGTAAAAACAGGAATTGTAGTACAATGTGTAAAAATAAATAACTGGGGGCTCGGTGACCCCAGCCCAAAGCAGGGTGCGTGTGTCTGGCCCTTCCTGTGGCGTGCAGGGTGACCCATCTGTGTCCCCATCCCAGATGTGCAGTGCAGCTGGGCTGTGTGGGCAGCCCAGGGGCATGGGGCACCCCAGCATGGGACTGGGTAGCCCTAGAGTGCCCCCACAGTCCTGGGGGACACAGGACCACAGGACACCCCCAGAGTGTCCCTACAGGGCCTGGGGAGAACAATGTGTTCCCACGGTGCTTGTGAGCAGGACACAGAGGGGATGGGCTGCTCACTCCAAAAGCCTCTGTGGGCTGTCCCTGTCCCAAAGCAGAACCATCTCCTCCTCCCAGGGCACCCCAGGCCCCTGTGGGTCCCCAGCAGAGTGGGCGTGGCCCTTGGTGGGGCCCCCTTGGTGCCCACTGTTGCAGATGCCTGTCCCCTGTCACTGCCCTGTGCCCAGGACAGCACCTGGGACCAGCAGCATGTGCCAGGACCCCATGGCACAAGGGGGATGAGAGGCTGACTGTGACACATGGAGCTGCAGCCACAGATGGTTCTTCCTGGGAAAGGGGGCACGGGCAGAAGTGATGCATTTGTCTGCTGTGACAACCCCTTTGTGGCTGGGGCTGCAGCCATGCCGCACGTGTGCTGGGTCTGGGGAACGTGTGATGGGAAGGAGCTTCCTCCCGGCTCTGCTCAGGCACAGGGTGTCCCCCTGACCCCCAGACACACCCCTGAGCAGACTGGGCATTCAGGGCTCTGTGGGGCACCCATGCTGCTCCACCCTGGCTCTGCCCCCATGGCCGTGTGGGGATCACAGAGCTCAGGGCTCTGTGGGGCACCCATGGCCGTGCGGGGATCACAGAGCTGTGGGACACCCATGCTGTTCCACCCTCGCTCTGTCTGCCTCCAATGCTGTGCAGGGATCACAGAGCCCAGGGCTGCACTCCCAGGGCTGTGATGTGGGAGCAGCTCCCGGTGAGCAGGCGGCTCAGGGAGAGCCGGGTGGGGTGGGTGTGCTGTGAGGGTGACATTGCTTGTGTGAATGGCCGTGCACGGTGCTGGGAGGAGATGAGGACCGGCCCCGTGCCAGGGGCTCTGCCTGGGCTCACAGCATGCATGACAGGGGTGCAGAGCAGCCCCGCACAGGGAATGGGGCCAGGAGCAGGGGGTGCTGGCACCCTGACCATGTTCTGCAGGTGGCCCAGACTGTCCTGGGAAGCAGTCATGCAACAGGGCCCCAGGGAAGGCCAGATGCCCAGTGTCCCCACTGTGCTGTAAGACAACACACTGGGTGATGTGGCTTTTTGGGGCAGCACTTCCCGCCTGTGCTGTAAGAGAACATGCTGGGCTTTTTGGGGCACCACCTCCCACCTATGCCCCTGCAGGCTGCAGGCTGCCTGCCAAGCCTGAGGGTCATAGCAGCCATCCCCACTGCTGCTGAGGCTGGGCTGTCCCTGTCAGCTGCACACTGCTCTGCCAGCCCCATTGTGCTGACTGTGCCTGGGCACTGTCCCTGCCTGGGACATTGCCCAGAGAGGCACCTGCTCCCAGGAATGGGATTCCGGTGCTGAGCATGGCAGGCGCCTCCCTCCCAGACCACAGGAACCATCCTGAAGTTCTGGGCAGGAGATTCCCTGGATGTGTTACCTGCAGTGGGTAGCCAAAGGGCTGGAGAGACCTCAAAGGCTCTCCTATCCCTGCCCAGCTACAGACAGGCACCAAGGTGTGGGCACTGCTGCCTCCTGCTGCAGCCAGCCCGGTGAGTGTCCCCTCCCAGCCAGCTTCATTCCCACAGGCAGCATCCGTGCCCCAGGGCATTGCACCCCGCCCGGGACATCACCCGCCAGCCACGGGGCATCGCTCCCTGCCCTGGGAGCTCCGAGGGTCGCAAGGGAAGGCTCAGGGTCCTCCTGCACCCAGGCTGCTGCATGGCCCTGGGCAGGGCAGGGTCTGGGCCTCCAGCCCCCCTCAGCTCCTCGTCGCTCCTGGAGCACCAAGTACCGTGAAGCACCATCGTGCCCAGCACCCATCTGAGCCACATGGACCATCACCCCGGGCTAAGCAGCACACGGACCATCACCCCGGGGTGCCAGCACTGGGGTCAGCAGTCCATAGGGCACCAGCCAGCACAGGCTCTGCCAAGCTGTGGGGAGGGGCAGGGGCCACGGCCCCCAAGGGCATTGGCAGTCCCAGGGCCCAGGCCAGGCACAGCGCTGGGAGCAGGATGAGCGCCCATTTTGGCAGCCCTGGGCTGGGCCCCGCTCCGGCCCCACGGCTGCGGGCTGGGGCAGAGGAGTCCAGGGCCCAGCTCTAAATCCTGAGCTCGGCCTCCTCAGGGGGCTCCAGCGAGTGCTCAGCACTGATGGTGGAGGTGGATGGCCCCTGTGAGATGCCGAAGGGCGAGACCACCGGGGAGCGGGCGGCCAGCGGGGACAGCGATGGGGAGAAGCTGGGCGACATGGCAGAGGACGAGATGGAGCCCTCGTGGCTAATGGGCGAGCGGCGCAGGGAGGACGGGTGCGGGAAGGTCCTGCCTGGTGGCGGCTTGGGGGGCACAGACTTGGCACCTGGATGGGCCACTGAGGTGATGAGGGGCGGGGGGTCGATGCGGGGCTTGGGCTCTGCCTTGGGCTTGGCTGGGAAGGGCTTGCGCAGGGAGCTCTCATCCTTGAGGCGGGCGATCTCCGTGAAAACACTGGCCAGCGGCTGGAACTGGGGACACCAGTTCAGCAGGTAATCCCAGTTGTAGCTGCCGCGGAGCTCCTCATCGCTGGCCACGATGGCGGTGAGCGAGCCCTCCACGGAGGGCTTGCCGTCCTCGGGGAAGGTGTAGTCCTGGGGCTGTGAGGAGACGCTGAGGCCGCAGCGGACGCCCAGGAAGGCGCTGCCTCCCCCATCCTCACGGTACAGCTGCAGGGGTGGCCCCGGCAGCAGTAGCCCAGAGCCCTTCTTGCTCTTGAACCACTGGGCACTCTCCAACGCAGCTGGCTCACAGGAGATGTCGGAGAGCTGGTCAGCATCCTGCTGGATGCCAGAGTCAGGGCCACGGGCAGCAATGTGCTCCTGCATGGAGGCTGTGATGCTGGCCACGCGTGGGTACTCGTTGATCATCCGTATCTCGTCATCCTCAGCGGCTTCAGCAGAGCCACGGCCACTGGAATGCGAGGGGTCCAGGGAGCCGCCCCGCGTGTAGGGCCCCGCCGGCTCAGTCCCATACCCTGGCAGTGCCTGGTGGTAGATGTGCTCAGCCCCGGGCAGCGCTGGCTCCTCACGGCCCAGCTTCTGCAAGGATCCGCTCTGTGCACGGGCCAGTGCCCCCTCTGCCTCTGCCTTCTTGTGGCCCCGGCGCTGCCGGGAGCGCACCAGGGCCAGCACGATGGCCACGGCGGCCAGCACCACCACAACACCCAGCGAGGCGGCCACGGCCACCAGCAGGAGGTTGAGGTCAGGTGCCAGGCCAAAGGAGGTGTGCGTGACGTCAATGGTGACCTGCGCAGAGGCCACGCGGGAAGCAGGCAGCGGGCTGCGGGCCTGCACCTCCAGGCTCATCTCCCGTGGCTCCCTCTTGGTGCGCCCAGCCCCGGCTTGGGGCTGGCTGTCCACACGCAGGTAGATTGAGCCCGTGGTCTGGTTGATGGCAAAGTACGGTGAGGGCTTTGCCAGGGTGTACAGCACAACACCATCAACCCCCTCATCCTCATCCGTGGCCAGCACCCGCCCGATGCTCTGCCCTTTGCGCGCACCCTCGGGCACTTCGAAGTTGAAGGAGGGGCTCAGGAAGATGGGATCATACTCATCTTCCCCCGTCACCAGCACCCGCACAGTCACAGTGGCCGAGGCATTGCCGGCGTCGATGGCCCGAACCAGGAGCTGGAAGGCTTTGGCTCGCTCGTAGTCAAAGGTGAGGCGGGAGCGCAGCTCTCCAGAGCTGCCATTGACAGCAAAGGCATCCCGGCCGTCCCCCATGCTGGGGTCCCCCAGTGCCTGCTCCAGCACCACGTACCGCAGCTCCCCAAAGGCGCCGCTGTCGGCATCCACAGCACGCAGTGTGGTCACCAGCGTGCCGGGGGGCAAGTTCTCCCGGATGCTGGCGCTCAGCACCTCCACCGGGAAGTACGGCTTGTTGTCGTTGATGTCCTTCACCTCAATGGCCACGGGGACCAGCGCAAAGTGCCCGCCCGGCGTGTCCGTGGCCCGCACCACCAGCGTGTGCAGCGCCTGGGCCTCCCGATCCAGCGGCCGCGCCAGGCTCAGGGCGCCCGTGCTCTCGTGCAGCTGGAACAGCCCGTGCTGGTCACCCGAGCTGATGGTGTAGTGCACACGGCCGCGCGGCCCTGAGTCGGCGTCGTGGGCGGCCACGCGCAGCAGCTCGGTCCCGGGCAGCGCGGCCTCGCTCACCGCTGCACGGTACTCAGCCCGGCCGAACACGGGTGGGTTGTCATTGACGTCCTGCACCGTGATCAGCACGGGCACGGTGGCGCTGCGCTGCGGCAGGCCCCGGTCCGAGGCCGCCACCGTCAAGTTGTACACCGGGATGGCCTCGAAGTCCAGGGGCTCCACCAGCACGAGGGCTCCCTGCGTGCGGAGCTGCCCCCCGGCCTGGGCCACCCGGCTCTCCACCTGGAAGGCGTTGCCACCGTTGCCACTGACGATGGTGTAATCAAAGCCGGCGTTCTCCCGGGAGAGGTCGGCGTCGCCTGCCTCCAGCATTAGCACGGTGGTGCCTGGGCGCAGGTCCTCGGGAACGCTGGCGTTGTAGCACGGCTCCTGGAAGCGGGGGCTGTGGTCATTCACATCCAGAACCTGGAGCTGCACTGTGGCCCAGGATGAGAGGCTGGGAGAGCCATGGTCGCGGGCCTCCACCACCAGGTCCAGGGTGGGCTGGCTGGCGTTGAACTCCACCTGCCGGGTGGTGAAGAGGGTCCCTGTGGAGCACAAAGCCAGGGTCAGCATGGGAACCAGTGGGAGCTGGGAAGGATATCAGCTGGAGGAGCATTTGATGGTCACCCTGCTGTGTCTGCTTCACCAGCCACACCAGAAAGTGACCTCCTGAAGGTTTGAACACAGGCAGGACGGGGCACTCCCCTCCACAGACAACCTTAGATTGACCCATGAGAGAGGCACACAGAGCACCAAGCCCACGCACCATTGCTGGGGTCGATGGCAACATCAGGGCTGGGCACAGCCAGGTGGAAGGTGATGTCCCCATTGCTCCCTGAGTCGGGGTCGGTTGCACTCACAGTGAGGATGACACTGCCAGCAGGTGTGTGCTCTGGCAGCAGCACCTGGAAAAGGAGGAAACCGCAGTCAGCATCTGGTTCTCCCCTGCTCAGAGCCCCCAGCATGCCTGGGACGGGGGTCTGGGGCTGGCAAGGCAGCCAAAGTCAAGGGCACCCAGCCTCTCACTGGCCAGGGAAACCATACACAAGGGGTTTGTGCTCCTAGGCCCTGCAAGCATTCCTGGGCTCCCTAGCCCCTTGCCTGGGCTTTGGTGCTGCAGCACACGCTGCCCAAGCCAGCCTTCAACAGGGACCAGGTCTCGCCCCAAACACTTGTCTGGGCTGGGACCCATTTCCCACCCCCTCTGGCCTCCCCACTGTGCTCATCCATTTCTGCTGCACCCTCTGCATCCAGCTGTGCCCCTTGCAGGGGCTGGTCCCAGGGTCACCTGCCTGGTTTCAACTCCTTCTATGCCACAGTGAGAGCATGAGGGATGCCAGGATGTAGATGTGGGTCAGAGAGTGGGGCCAGAAGGGGCTCAGACCCATCCTCTGCTTTGTAAGGGCAGGGGGGCCAGGCAGGAGTGCAGAGGGCTTGTGTGGGATGGCTGGCACACCTGGTGCATGTACCTGATAGAAACCCTGGGTGAAGGTGGGCACGTTGTCATTCACATCCTCCACGAGAACAGTGAGGTTGGCCTCGGTCTCGTGGCGCGTGTCGGAGGCGCGCAGGGTCAGGGTGTAGCGGCTGCGCTGCTCGTGGTCCAGCGGCCCCGTCAGGGACACGTGGCCCCCGTAGCGCAGCACCCCGAAGGTGTCTGCCACGTCCCCCTCCAGCAGCAGCGTGTAGGACAGTGCTGGCCCCGAGTCCACATCGTTCCCAGTCAGCTGGGCTATCTGGGTGCCCAGCAGCGTGTCTGTGGGGAGCAGACATGTGAGTGAGCAGACCCAGCCTTGCCCAGCATACCTGGCTCACCTGGTGGGAAACCAGCTCAGTCCAGAGCCTGAGCACCAGGAAGAGGGGAAGATGCTATGGGAGAGGGGAATGCCGGGGGGAAAAAGAAGTTCTTGGGGGCTTGGCAGGAAGGTGGAGGTATGGCATGGGCACAGGGCATACTGGCTGAGGACGGTGAGCAGGCAGGGCAGTGTCTGCAGCCAGAGTCCCAGACATGGGGCAGGGGCCAGGGCTGAGCTGGTCACTCAGGTTGCTCCCTCAGGACACAGCAGCAGAACAAGGGTCATGCTGGAGAGCTCGGGGGGCTTCACTGGGTCAGTGTGACCCAGCTCCTGACAGGGACTGGCCTGGCCTCCCTGGGGCTCCTCCCTACCCCCTGGTGCCCATGGTACCCCAGCTCTGGCCCTCAGTGCTCCGGCACTCACTCTCAGGGACACGGATCTCCCAGGGCACCGGGATGGTGGGGCTATTGTCATTGATGTCCATCACCACCACGGTCAGCGTGGCCGAGCCCATCAGCGGGGGTGTCCCTCGGTCCATCGCTGTCACCACCAGGCTGTGGGCAGGCATGAGGGTCAGATGTGTGTCCACACATGAGAGGGAGCACCTCACCCGTGTACTGGGATATGCACTGCACACTGCATTGCACCTGGGACGTGAACTGCAGGTGTGCACAGGCCTGGAGTGTGTGTGTGTGGAGGGAAATGCACAGCAGCTCAGACTCTGGGGTGATGGATCTGTGCAGGGCATCCTCTGGAGTCGTTTAGGGAAAGACTGCATGCAGCACTCATTGCTCTAGTCTAGCTGAGAAGGTGGTGACCAGTCACAGGCTGGACTCAACAATCTCAGATGTCTTTTCCAACCTCAGTGGTTCTGTGATTTGGAGAGCACATGTGGGGCAGTGGGTGTGGTACATGGAGAGCATGGTGGGGCACGACAACAGGTTTTTGCACACCTAAGGCATGTGTTGAAGTCTGGAAGGTGTGTGGGTGCAGGCAGAGCACCTTGTGGGGTGCAGGCGGGTGTCTGGGGCTCTCTGGCTGCTGGGGAACACCTGGAGCCTCTCTGGAATGGTGAGGGGTGTGTGGATGGAGGAATACCCCAGACTCCGCCCACAGGGAAGAGGACAGAGGAACCCCCAGCCATGGGGGCACCTGTGAAGGGGGAGAACACGAACTGGGGGTCCTCGTTGGAGCAAGGTGTGTGGGAAAGGGCAGGAGAAGCCTCAGATTCACAGTGGGGTGTTTGCCAGCATTTCACATACGTGTGGATGGGCGTCCAGAGCATGCACATATGGTGAGGGGCCCAGAGACCTGTCTGGATGAGAGGGGACATCTGGGGGGGCTAGTGCAGGGGTCTGGAGCCATGTGGCAGAACACAAGTGTCCTGTGCTTGGAAGTGGAAGAAATTGAGCAGATGCAGTGCGGATTAAGGAGGCAGGAAGGGGAATGGATGAACCTAGGGCCCTCTCACAATCTCCTCAGCTCGGTAGAGACCTGACTGAGCTGTGTGTGGGCTCATCTTGGCCATCTGGCTCCTATGTCCTTCACTCCCACTGATCCTCAGCTGTGATGCTGGATAGAGCCATTTCACAGCCAGGCTGGGACAGTTTTGGGGGCACCAAGAACAGTGTTCCCCATGCCCCGGGGCTGTGCTCCACAGCTCTGTCCCTGCCCTGGCATCCCCCAGCTTGGCTGCACTCACCGTGTCTGGGACCAGATCTCTCTGTCCAGGATGGCAGCAGTGGTAATGGTGCCAGTCTGAGGGTCAATGTGGTACAAGCCCGGCATTGGCAGGGACTGGTTGATGGCATAAGTCACCTGCCCATTCACTCCCTGGTCCAGGTCATCTGCCAGCACCTGCAAAGCCACATGAGATTCAGCTGTGAAGCCCCTGAGGCAGGACTTGTGTGCTGGTGCCAACCCCAGGCCCATGCAGCCCCCATCCCATAACCCCAGCCAGGCCAGGGCTCAGGTGTTCCTTGTTTGTGCCCTGCCATACCTGGATGACAGGTGAGTCATAGCCCTGTGACTCCCAGATGAATGCCACATAGTTCTGCAGCTGGAAGCGGGGCAGGTTGTCGTTCACATCCTGGAGGTTGAGGTTGATGGCCATAAAGCCAAAGGAAGCTGCAGTCTCTGCCTGGATCACGAGGCGCAGTCGGGGGCTGGCCTCGAAGTCCAGGCTACTGGAGTCCTGCACTGAGATGGTACCTGGAGGGGAACAGAGGGAAGGGGGAGTGAGGTATCAGCACCATCCATCCATCCATCCATCCATCCATCCATCCATCCATCCATCCATCCATCCATCCATCCTTCCATCCTTCCATCCATCCTTCCATCCATCATCCCTCCATTCATGATCCATCCATCATCCATCACCCATCCATCATCCATCCATCCTTCCATCCATCCATCATCCATCACCCATCCATCATCCTTCCATCCTTCCATCCATCCTTCCATCCATCATCCCTCCATTCATGATCCATCCATCATCCATCACCCATCCATCATCCATCCATCCATCCATCCATCCATCCATCCATCCATCCATCCATCCATCCATCCATCCATCCATCCATCCATCCTTCCATCCATCCATCCATCCATCCATCCATCCTTCCATCCATCCATCCATCCATCCATCCATCCATCCTTCCATCCATCCATCCATCCATCCATCCATCCTTCCATCCATCCTTCCATCCATCCATCATCCATCACCCATCCATCATCCATCCATCCATCCATCCATCCATCCATCCATCCATCCATCCATCCATCCATTCATCCATCCATCCATCCATCCATCCATCCATCCATCCATCCATCCTTCCATCCATCATCCCTCCATTCATGATCCATCCATCCATCATCCATCTATCCATCCATCCATCCATCCATCCATCCATCCATCCATCCATCCATCCATCCATCCTTCCATCCATCCATCCATCCATCCATCCATCCATCCATCCATCCATCCATCCTTCCATCCATCATCCCTCCATTCATGATCCATCCATCCATCCATCCATCCTTCCATCCATCATCCCTCCATTCATGATCCATCCATCCATCATCCATCCATCCATCCATCCATCCATCCATCCATCCATCCATCCATCCATCCATCATCCATCACCCATCCACCATCCATCCATCCATCCATCCATCCATCCATCCATCCATCCATCCATCATCCATCCATCCATCCTTCCATCCATCCATCCATCATCCATCCATCCATCCATCCATCCATCCATCCATCCATCCATCCATCCATCCATCCATCCATCCATCCTTTCTCAGGTGGACAGGACAGACACACTGAGCTTTTCCAAGCCCTCCCCACACTGTCAGCTTCTCATCATTCTCAAGAGCTGCCCTGAGTGGTAACACCCACACCCTGCTGGGGACAGGCAGTTCCTGCTGCCATCACAGCATGTGACAATCCTCCCATCTGGAGACCCCACCGAGGGTGTGGAGCAGAAAGAGCTGCTCCTACCATGACATAAGCTCATCCAGCTCCAAGCCAGAAACACCTCACTGCAGCTTTGAGACCAGTCAGAGCCTTACAAAGTGCTCTGAGGACAGACAGCCACTGCCACCAACCTGAACCGTGGGCAGCCAGGCTGCTGGAGTGACAAGGTGCTGCTGTCCCACCCGAGGAGGAGGAGGGCAGACAGCAGGATATATTGAACTAATTGACAACATTCCTATGGGCACATAGGGGGGACACCTTCCATTATCCCAGGTAGCTCCAGCCCTGTCCAACCTGGCCTTGGACACTTCCAGGGATGGGGCAGCCACAGCTTCTCAGCAGCCTGGGCCAGAACCTCACCACCCTCACAGGGAAGAATGTCTTCCCCAAATCCCATCTAACCCCACTTCCTGAGGTTTTGGGAAAAGGTCTCATTATGGGGGACCCCAATTGCACTGGGAGCAGTGCTAACAGCCTCTGGCCAGTGACAGGGCAGTGCCCACATTCCAGTACCAACACCTCTCACCTAACTGGTACACAGTGTGGACAGTGCTCCTGTACCCTGGGGGCCCTGAGCACCTGAGCAGGCATGAGCAAAGCTTCCCAGGTGTTCCTGGAGCTGTACCTGAGCTGGGCTGGATCAGGAAGGCGTTCCTCTCATTGCCACTGATGATGCTGTAGGTGATGTGCCCCGAGGAGCCCCCTGTGTGCATGGCCTGGACACTCACCACCTCAGTGCCTGAGAGAGCAAAAGGGTATGAAGAGACAGAGACTGGGAGCACGTGGCAAAGGGTCAGGGTGATGCAGGGCAGCACGTGCTGTACCACAGGAGCACTGCTCTGCCTGAGGACACTGTGACAGGGGATTGAAGAGCTAAGGTTAATGTTGGGCTGGGAGCCTGGTGTCATGGTGCCTATTCACGGCTCCTCAGTGGTCTCACTGTGACCCTGGGGACCTTCTGGGAGCACTTGGGCACCTGTGGCTGCCTACAGTGATCTGAACACACTCAGGCCAGCCTACAGGGACACCACCCCGACCAGCCTGGGCACCACTCAGACCCTGCAGTTCCTTGGGTCTGCCCAAAGCACAACAGGACTTCCCCAGACCCCACAGTGCTCTCTGATCAGAGTTCCCCACAGCGCTGCTCCCACTCCCCTCGTGCCCTATCCCATTCCATCCCAGCCCTCCCTGGTTGCTGCCCGTGGGTACCTGGGGCAGCATTTTCAGCCAGGGCCACGTCTCTGGTGCTGCGAGGAAAGCGCAGCCCGCGGTAGGGCTCCTCCTGCACGTGGATCACCACCACCCCTGTGGAGGAGAGCGCCGGCTGCCCCAGGTCCATGGCCAGCACGAAGAGCGTCCGCTGGCGCTGGCTGAGGGCGCCCAGGGGCTGCAGCAGCTGGATGTCCCCCGTGTAGGAGTTGATGGCAAAGGCGGAGCTGGGGGTGGCAAAGCGGTACAGGATGGAGGCATTGGCCCCTGCGTCCCTGTCCTCGGCCCTCATGGTGGCCACCACCTGCTTGAGGGGCGTGTGGCGGGACAGGTTGACGGTGAGCGGGCTGTGCAGGAAGGCCGGCACATGGTCGTTGACGTCCCGCACCACGATGGTGACGCGCACAGCCGCGCTCCGGGGCTCCCACGGCGCCGAGTCCACTGCCCTGGCCAGGAAGCTGTAGCTGGGCTGGCGCTCCCGGTCCAGGGCCTGCGTACTCCGGAGGCGCCCGCTCTGCAGCTCCACCTGGAACATGCCCAGCGACTCGTTGCCCAGGTAGTAGGAGACCTGCCCATTGGTGCCCTCATCCGGGTCTTCAGCCACCAGCTGCAGCACCAGGGCACCGACCGGCAAGTCCTCTGGCACCTCCACCGTGTAGCTGGCCTGAGCAAAACTGGGGGCATTGTCATTGAGGTCCAACACCTGCACATTCACCGACATGGTGGCACTGCGTGGCGGGGAGCCGTGGTCCTGCACCACTACAGTGAGGCTGTAGGAAGCAATTTGCTCTCGATCGAGGGCATGTGCAGTGGAGAGGACACCGGAGACAGGGTCTAGGCTGAAATCCTGCCCAAGGTCTCCACCTAAAAGAGAAGGGGGGAAGTAACAATGCAGAATGCCTGTAAGTGGAATGAGAAAGGCCCCAGAGAGCATGAAGCCCACCACCATGGGATCTGGCAGGGTACGTAGAGTGAGCCCCAGTGAGAGCAGACTCCATGGGCTAGCTCCGTATGAAGAACTGACTCTAACCACTCACAGGCTAGTGCTGCTGCCATGGGGAGTTGCCAGGCAGCCTGTGACAGGATACAGCAAAAATCTGACCTGGCAACCTGTGAATTAACAGGTCAGAGCAGCCAAGAGAGGTGTGGAACTGGTCTAAGCCTGGGAAACTAGACACAAGCCTGGGGAGTGAGCAGTGCAGCCTGTCCAGACCTTAGGGTCCTCTTCACTGGGGGCAGAGAGCTGAGAGATGACAGCAATGCTCTGAAGTTTGCAGCAGGAGAGAGCTGATGTGGAATGGGACTGCTGCAGTTGATGTCCCCAGACCCAGGGAGGCCCAGGGAGAAGTCCTTGCCCAGTCCCACGCTCCCAGTGCATCTCACCTGCCACCCGGTATTCCAGGCGTCCGTTCTCCCCACCATCAGGATCAGTGGCCCGCAGGGTGTAGAGTGCCACACGACTCTGGTTCTCAGGAACCTCCACGGAGCAGGACTCCCTCTCCAGGAGGGGTGCATGGTCATTCTCATCCCCCACGGTGACCCACACTGTGGCCTTGGTGAGGCTGGGCGGCAGGCCGGCATCCCGCGCATAGACTGCAGGACAGCGAGAGCACCAGAGGCTGACTGGGAGCTACAGCCATAGAGCCCGTGTGCCAACACCCAGACACCCACAGGGGCAGCCAGGCACATGAGCATCGGCATTCCTGCAGCCCCAAACCGCCCCACAGCTCCTCCTCCCTCCCCATGGCCTGCCCTCTGCAACACTCCCCACACCAGCAGCAGGGAGTCCCTGTGTACCCCCCTGACCCCCTGCCCGCTGCCTGCCCTTGCTTTACCTGTCAGCACGTGCTGCTCCTGCTCCTCCCGGTCCAGGGGACGCGTAGTGACAATAAGCCCCGTCTGTGGGTGGATGGAGAATGGCCCTCCGGAGAGACCCCCATAGGACACCTGCCCATTGGCACCTGTGGGCACAAAGGAGCTCTGAAGGCAGCCCAGCAGCAGCCCCAGCGCCTCGTTTGGCTCCCAGTCCTGCATCCTCACCCGGGGCCCACAGGCTGTATGAGAGGGTGGGCTTGCTCCTGGTGGCAGAGGTGTGTGTGGGGGTCCCAGCCTAACCCAGTTGATGGGAGGCCAAGGAGAACCCACAGAACAAAGGCCAGGGGCCAGGGGACCAGAGGGAACCACAGGTTCCATTCCCACCCTCTCCCAGGATTCAGCCCTCCCACCTCCAGGCCAGGTGCTGATCCTTCCCTCTGGCCAGGCAGGCTCTCCAGACTGGCAGAAGGGAGCAGGGTATGCCCAGGCCTGTGGCTGCATTTCCAGACAAGCCCTGACTGAACCGGGCAGCTCATCCTGGCCTGCATCCTCACCCAGATCGCGGTCCGTGGCCAGCACCTGCAGCACCGGGCTGCCGGCCGGCAGGTTCTCCATGATGTGGGCCTGGTACTCGGGTTTCTCAAAGACAGGAGCCTCGTCATTGACGTCCAGCACCAGCACGGACAGCAGCTGTGTGGCCGAGAGGCGTGGGAAGCCATGGTCTGTGGCCACCACCGTCAGGTTGTGCTGCGCCACCTCCTCCCGGTTCAGGGCCCGCACGATGGAGAGGGCACCTGTGGGCACAGGAGAGGGGCAAGCTGGCACCAGGGGCACTGGGCCCTATGCCTCGGAACTACTGTGGGCTGCAGGACAGATGGCTTTCAGGAGACAGCAGCACTGTGCCAACCAGATGCTGTGCTTGGGACTCCCTGCACCCCCAGTCTCCCTCCTGGGGCTCCCCAGCCCACACCCTCCATGTTCCCACGCACCATGCAATGTCCTCGTGAACCCCTGCACCCTCCTCAGCATCCAGTTACCAGGATCCCTGCCACCACTTCTGCACCCTCCCAGCCCTCACCAGTGCTGGGGTTCAGGTGGAAGCGGCCATCAGTGTTGCCTGCTCGCAGGGAGTAGCTCACGCGGCCGTTCTCTCCCAGGTCGCTGTCCTGGGCCACCACGTGCAGCGCCACGAAGCCCGTGGGCTGGTCCTCCATGACGCTGACGCTGGCCGGCGAGAGGAAGACGGGCGCGTTGTCGTTCTCATCAGTGACGAACACGCGGGCCGTGACGGCGGCCGAGCGGCGCTGGCTGACATTCCGGGCCTGGTCCGTGGCCTCCACCACCAGCAGGAAGGAGGCGGCGGCCTCGCGGTCGAGGCCCTGGCGCAGGGTGAGCTGCCCCGAGCGGCCGTCGAGCTGGAAGGGGGCTCCGGGCGGCTCCAGGTGCAGCAGAGCATAGCGCACCTGGCTGTTGGGGCCCACCCCATCCCCATCCAGCGCCTGGAAGGTGAAGATGGAGGAGCCAGCCTGGGCATTCTCAGGCACCACAATGGTAATGGGGTCTTCGGGGAAGGTGGGTGCCTGGTCATTGCAGTCCTGCACGTGGATGTGGACCAGCACCAACCTGCTGGAGGGATAGCCGTGCTGCGTGTCCTCAGCACTCACCTGGAGCACGTGCCGTGCTCCAGCCTCATAGTCCAGCTCACGGGCAGCGTAAATCTCCCCTGTCACACTATCAACCACAAAGGTGCCATCCCCACCACCTCCTACCACCGTGTAGGTCAGCTGTCCTCGTGCAGGGGCGTCCGGGGGGGCCACTGAACCAATCACAGACCCCGGCTTGACCCCCTCGAGGGGATGCAGGGTCAACACAGTGGCATCAGGCCGGGGCAGCACACGGGAGGATGGCAACACCTGTGAGGAAAGAAGGAGTGAGAGGCACACACAGGGGGCTGTGTGCCAGAGCACACGCTGGAACACAGGAGGGTCCCTCTGCTCCTCTGAATGCACTTTACACTGTGAGGATGCCTGAGCCCTGGCACTAGTTGCCCACAGGTGGTGCAGTCTCCAGCCTTGGAGGCAGCCAGAAGTCACCCAGACAGCCCCATGTGAGCAGGGAGCTGGAGAAGGTGACCTTCAGAGGTGCCTTCCCTCAGCCACTCTCGGGCTCTGTGGCTGGGTCTGATCCTGCAAAGCCAATGGACAGCAGCAGAAACAATTCTGCAAACATAAGCAAGAGTGAATGAGAGATCACACTCATCCTGATGGGAGGCACAGAAAGAGAACCCAGTATGACCCCAAGATAAATAGATACTATCACTGGTTTTATTAAAGATACTGGAGTTAATTTGGGCATGAGGTGCACTCGCAGATGGGAGAGAGGATGCTGTAAAGGCCACCACAGTATGACCTGAAGGGAAAACCCACTGAAGAAGCACATTCCTGTCAAGGAGCTGAGGAAAACGGGAGTAACAACAAACCTGTCAGCCCAGAGGGGATCAAACCCAGCGACTGTCAAGCAAATATCTATTACAGGGATGCAAACCAGCCTGATGGGGATGGCCAGCCTAGCCTCAGTGCTCTGGAGGCTGCAGAACAGCTCTGATGACAAGAACAGTTACAGACATAGTGGAAAAAGGAAACAGTATAAAACATGTTGCTGGTGGCTGAAGGCAGTTTTGGCAGGCTAACACCAGCTCCACTCCTCAAAGGAATGTGGTGTATCATGCCCACCTGGGCTAGAACTCAGCTCTGGAGCTCCCACACTAGTGAGCGACAGGCACAGAGTGGGGATGCTGTGTGACAAAGGACTGAGAGACCAGCTGGCTCAAGGGAGCAATGGGCAGGGCTGGTGGAGGTGGCACAGCAAGGACAGTCAAATGGCCTTAGCAACTGCAAGGACATGGCTGAGAAAATGTGAAACAATGTTCAGGGGGAGTGCCTTGATAGGGGGAACCAGAGCCTCTGCTGTAAAAGGAAGCTCATTACTAACAGCGAAGAAAGGATGTAGCTGTGTGGGCAGCAGCAGGCAGGGAGTACCAAAGTGACACAGACATGAGGGGCACCCTGCAGGTCAGAACACTGGTTTCAGCAGACCCTGGGAAGAGTGGAAGTCTCTGTGCAGGGAACCTCTGATGTCTTTCCTGCATCAGGGTATCTAGGACAGGGCCGGCTGTCTAAAGCCTGGAGAAGGCAGAACTGCAGTTGGCAGTTCTTTGGACATGAGAACAGGTGCAGGGTAATTCCTTCCTGTCCAGGTTCTCCCTGTGGATTTCAGGCCTGGATCACCAGCTGAGCAGGAGCAGAGGGTGCCCAGGGATGAAGGCGGTAGGGGATGAGGGCGGGCAGAAAGGCTGCCAGGTGTGGATGGTGTGCTCCAAGAGGCAGGTGATGTGCAGGTGGCACAGGGACGAGAGGAGGGGGCATGCGGGGACAGGAGGGGCTGTACCTGCACACGGACGATGGCTGATGTGCTGCGGGGCGCTGTGCCACGGTCACTGGCTGTCACTGTGAAGAGGTACTCGGCGCGCTCGGCCCGGCGCAGCACCGCGGCCGTGCGCAGCTCGCCCGTGGCCACGTGCAGGCTGAACCGCTCTGCCCAGGCCCCTGCGGAGAGATCAGAGCGTGGCACCGGGAGCACGGCACAGGGAGGCATGGGCAGGGTGCCAGGGAGGGAGCGTGCTGTGGGATCCAGGCAGCGGGCACCATCGCCTGGGGGATGGCTGCTGGGCAGGGCAGTGTGGGTTTGCTGCTGCCGGGCAGGGCAGGGAGCGCGGGTTTGCTGCTGCCGGGCAGGGCAGGGGTTTGCTGCTGCTGGGCAGGGAGCGTGGGTTTGCTGCTGCCGGGCAGGGCAGGGCAGGGAGCGCGGGTTTGCTGCTCTGCAGCTTGTACCTATCAGGGAGTAGATGATGGTCCCGTTCTCCCCCTCGTCAGGGTCCTTGGCCTGCAGGGAGGCGACCAGGAGTCCCGATGGCTTCTCTTCCAGCACCTGCAGCATGGCCCAGGGAGCAGTTGAGTAGCACAGAGAACCGCTCAGATCACCCCAGAGACCCCAAGCCTTGGCACGACCCAATGAGCTCTGCACCATCCTGCACCAGCCCTACACCTTCCCCACATCACAGACTCCCCACAGGACCCACAAGCTGTGTCTGAGGCTGGGAACACAGAGGAGCCCACAGCAATTGGCCAGGGGAGGTTGCGCCTCACCAGCCCTCCTCCCCTCGTGTCCCATTTAACAACCCACTGGGCAGGGTGGGGGCACATGGAGGAGGGCACTGCTTCACCCTGCTACACCCAGAGCCTCTGCAGGCAGGTGACTGCAGGGCTCCACAACAGTCCTGGTCCTTCCTGCCCCAACAGACACCTTCAGCTGGAAATGCCACAGTGTGAGCCCTGGCAGCCCAGTGCCAGCCTCCCTGCCCACAGCCAGGGATCTCCTCAGTTCCCACACCTAGCCAGGGAAGTTTTCCACCTCTGGAAGTGCAGCTGGCAGATCTTCTGGGGCTTAGGTACCTCAGCCTGGGCCTTTTCCCTTCTCTCCCTTGTTCCTGGGTAGCATTGCCTGTCTGTAGGTACTTCAGACCCCCAATTTATGCCAGTGCAGCACAAGACCATTAAGACATCAATCACACATGCTCAGGTAACCTCGTGTCCTGAGGAGAGCTACCTCCTTTGCCACCGAGACCACACATTACAGCACTGCACACCTTTTCTGGATAGCTATGGAACTGGATGCATCCCCATCACCGTCCCCCAGCACCTGTCAGGTTTTGGAATCCTCCTCAGCAAACATTCCCTCCTGCTGCAGACCTGCCCCCTCCAGCACACACTCTTTGGTGGAACAGGATTCCCACTTGGCACAGGCTCTGCTGTTCCTTCCACCCCAGCAGAGGCCAAATTTCCACCTCAAGGGGACAGACCTCACATTCCCATCCCATCAGCACATCCTGTGGCAGAGACCACCCTCCCAGACCCAGCTGTGCAGCGTGATCTGTGCCACTTAATGCATTTGGGGAAGGGACAAGTGGAATCCAAGCACGACTCTGGAGAAGAGGGTGCAGGTTTCTGGGGAGAGGGTGAGGGCCAGAGCTATTGCCCAAGCTGCTGGCACTGTGCTGAAGCCCTGGGAGGGGAGACCAGAGGAGCTGGACTCGTTCAGCCAGGCTAGGCAGTGCTGGGACTGTGCTCTGTAAACACTGGGAGAGGGAGGGAAATTCCAGGGAGAGAGGACAGCTTTTTAAGCAAAAACACAATATTGGCACAAGAACAAATGAGTATAAAATGGTCAGAAATTAGTTTAGGCTGGAAATGAAGAGATGTTTTCTAGTACCAGATCAAGGAATCTGGAAGAGCCTTTCACAGCAGTGATGGAGGCACAGGCCTAAATATAGCCTGGCCCTTGATGAAAGGAAGGTCTGCGTGGACACCTCGACGTGGGCCCACCCTTCCGAGGCCCCTTCCAACCTCTCCCTGCCACAGGCTGGGGCAACATCTGCCCCCACTGCCCTCAACCTAGATTTGAGAGGCCCCTGCTCAGCAGGCAGGGACACTCTCCCTTCCACAAGGAATCAGAGCCCTTTGAGAGAAGCAGACATGTCAGAGGAGTTACAGAGCAGCATCCACATGTGCGAATGCCAGCCCAGTCACACAGACAGGAGTAAGCAGCAATGGCAGTGGGCTTGCCCATGCACACTGGTAGGACAGAGGCCATGTGGGCATGTCTGGGTCAGCCCACCCTCCCCAAAGGTTGCTGCAAACCCCAGCCTGGTCCCAGGCTTGCAGAGCCCTTCTGGCCACCAGCACAGCTCCGTCAGGGCTGGCAGTGGATGCACAGAAATGTGAGGAACGTGGTACGTATGGAACAATTCTCCTGTGAACTTCCCCGGCTCCCAGCCCGCTGTGGCTCAGACACTTCCTGAGCTACAGATTGTATTTGTGCTCATCAGCCTTTGATGGAGTTTTTTCTTTCCATGAATTCATCTAGTTTTGAACCCATGCAACTCTGGACAATGATTTCACAATTTAATTACATTCTGCATAAAGAAATGCTGCCTGTGTTTATTTTAAACCTGCTGCCTGGTCAGTTCTTATGGAGTTGCCCAGCTTTGTGTTATGAAAAAAGCAACTTTTCATTTCCCCATGACTCTGTGCACACCTTTGTGATATTCCTGAGGCTTTGTCCATGCCAAAGAATGTTTTATTCCTGCTTGGAACCATTATCTACCAGAGATCTGTTAACATCCTTCTCTAAACAGTTTCTATCACTTCTGCTCACTTAGGGAATGGAACCAGAGAGTGTGGGCAGAATCTGAGCTGTGGGTGATGATATTTTCTTTCATTCTGTTTCTTGTCTAATTAAACTCAACATTTGATTTGCTTTTTTGCCTACCCTGAGCCTGGTGTGGCACATTCACAAAGCTCCAGGCTTCTCCCCAAACTGAAGCAGCCAGTTCAGAGCCCACCCCTGGGCTGTGCCATCTGTGTTGCTTTCCAGCAATTTGCTTAGCAGCAGTGATTTCATGTCCCATCATCTTCCCTGACCAACATGATCCTTCTACAGCTCTTCACAGGGAGCCCTCATCCCGAATGCTGTGAATAGACCAGTGACATCCACCATCACATCGTTGAGGGGATACAGCAAAACACGAGCACCAGGGCAGTGCCTCTGTGAAAACAGGCACTCCTTTCCCTGTGCTCCCTCTCCCCTCTCCTAGCAATCATTCCCTGGAGGATCCATCACTGCAGCCCCTTTGCAAGCTCCCCCTGTTCTGCCAGCACATCACCAGTGCTTCATCTCAGCACACCACACCTGGTGCTCGAAGGTGGACACAGAACCCTCCTCTGCTCTGCCTGAAGAACCCTGACATGAATGTGCCCTGAGCACGTCTGCAAGAAATCATGGAGCTTTGTGTTATCATCTGGTTTCACTTCTTCCTCCAAGCCTCTTCTACATGCAAAACATGGCTAAGAGTGGGCCATTGTGGTACTCCACCCTTCTCTACCTCTGCTTCCAGCACCTGCAAACCAAAGTGCCCAAACAGGTGTTTTCTCAGGGCTGCTGCAGCATTTACCTGCCCTCAGAACTCTTGAACCCCTCTCAGCCTGTCCTGTCCCCTGAAGGACACACCTGCTTTCATGGTCTCTTTGTAGGAGCAGAGCCCTACCAAGCTCTGGCAGGGCCCTTTAAGCCCCCAGACACTGGGCTCAGATGCAGATCCTGCCGTGTGGTGTGTCACCTGTGTCCCTAGAAGGGCTCCCAGCAGATGCCAGCTGGAGCAATTATCACAGAGCCCACCCACTGCTCCCTCAGGCAGGCTGTGGCTGGCTAGTCCCTGGCCTGCTCTGCTCCCAGAGCCTTGCTCAGAGACAGGGCAAGCCTTACTGTGCCCCCTTTGCCTCCTTTAGGCTCTGGAAGACGTGCTCACCCCAGCCAAGCCCTGCCAACAGCTGTGCCAACAGAGCAGGGCATGAAAGAAGATGGCTGGGCAAGGAATGACTGCACCCTAGGATGGGCTGGCAAGGAATGGCTGCACCCTAGGATGGCAAGGGAAGCAGCAATGAACAGGGAAGGCCTGGCTGGAGCTGCAGAGTGTCCCCAGATCTTGTGTCACCCAGGTGGCTACCAACACAGTCCTGTCTGCTCTGACCTGTCTGGGGTGCACAGCTTGAGCAGGACGTGTGGCAGAGGGTGGCTGTCACCATCATGGTGTTTTTGAGCCACTCAGAGCCAGGGTTTTGAGCACACAGCCTTATGTGCAGCAATGGACGTGCAGAGAGGGCCTGGCTGCCCAGCTGTGGGTTGCCCCTGCTCTGTGCCAGGGCCCTGCTGCCCATGCAGCCTCCCTGCTCTGCTGCTGCCAGTGCCCCTCAGCTGGTCCCACGAGCCCTCGCTGGTGCAGGTCCCCTCCCAGTTCTCCTGAGCAGTACCCATGCAGCTGGGTCTGCAGCACATGCAGTGCCCAGTGACTGCTGCCACCAGAGTGTGCAGGGAAAGCTTGGCTGGCAGGCACAGCAGATCCACAGAAAACTCTTGTGCATGCCAAGCCCAGCTGGACAACATTTTCTTGACCTCCCAGAAAGACAAGTGGCTGCACCCAAAATCCCCAGGCCTAGAGGGTGATAGCCTCATGCATCTCCTTGCACACAACTGTTCACCCTGGCTCTTCTCTGAACCTGTGTCAGGTTCAGGGCTCCTTTTGCTGTCCCTCTCTAGAGGCACGTGTGAGCCAAGAGCTTCTGCCTGCTGGCCAGTCCTGATTGTGCCAGAGCCCTCCAGAGCCCCTGCCTGCTCTGTGCACCAGGATTTCTTCCCTGCCCAAGGACATGCCCCTCCTGCCACATTTCAGATTTATCCAACTGTCCTGGCTGCTGCATGGATCCAACTTGTGGCTGCTCATCTCTTACCCTGAAGCTCTCCTGGGTCCCCCTGCCCACCCCATTTTCCCCAGTAGTACCCCCTGCCCCCACATCCAGAGGCCACCAGGCCCCATCGGTGCTGCAGCCTGCAGCCCTACCTGCACAGTTAGCTCCTGACCACTGCCCACGTGCAGGAAAGCAGGAGCGTTGTCATTCTCATCCAGCACAGTGACATAGATGGTTCCGGTGGCACTGCGAGGCGGTGCTCCCCCATCCTGCACAATCACCAGCAGCTGGAAGTTGGACTGCTGCTCCCGATCCAAGCTGTGCTTGGTGCTGACCTCTCCTGTGAGGGAGAATCCCAGAGGGGTTTGGGTTGGAAGGGACCTTCAAGCCCATCTTGTTCCACCCTGCTGCCATGGGCAGGGACACCTTCCACTATCCCAGGTTGCTCCAAGCCCTATCTAATATGGCCTTGAATGCTTCCAAGAATGGGGCAGGCACTAGAAGTGAGAATACTGATGAGCAGGGACCCAGCTCAGCCCACAAGCTGCATTAGAGCAGAGCCTGTGCTCAGATGTGTTATTCAGTTGTGTTGCTGGAGCCCAGCACTGCGGGGGCAGTAAGGTGAATATTCTGCTGCTGCATTGGCCTGGCTGCCATCACTGCTGCCCTGCCCTGGGCTTTCTCACCAGACAGCCCCACCTGGGAAGCCGGGAGTGTCTCACCTGTCTGTGTGTGGATCAGAAAGTTGGGGTCATGCTGGAGCAGGCGGTAGGTGAGCCGGCTGTTCTGCCCGGCGTCCCGGTCGCTTGCCATCACCCTTCCCACGGTGCTGCCAGGAGCCTGGTTCTCAGACACGGTGAAGAAGTACCGCTCTTCGCTCAGCCGCGGGCTATTGTCGTTCTCATCGGTGACGCTGACACGCACGGTGCTGGTGCCGGTTTTCCGCGCGTCCGCCGCGGCCCCGGTGCCTCCCACCGAGGCCAGCACCGTCAGCACGTACAGGTCCCGCGTCTCCCGGTCCAGGGCACTCTTGACGTACAGCCAGCCGCTCTCGGGCACGATGCCGAAACTGGCAGCATCCCCATCCGCACGCAGGTGGTAGGTGAGCTCCGAGGGCTCCACATCATGTGCCAGGGCCCTCACCTGCAGGAAGCGGGTGGAGACGGGAACACCCTCCTGCACCTCCACGCGGTAGGTGAGAGTGTCAAAGATGGGTCCGTTGTCGTCCTCGGCCTGCACGTGCACCAGCAGCGTGAAGGTGGAGCTGAGCTGGGGAACGCCGCTGTCCCGGGCCACGATGGCCAGGCTGTAGGCTGAGATGGCCTCGTACTGCAGGGCCCCGAGGAGCCGCACGGCCCCCGAGGCATGCTCCACGACAAAGGTGCCCTCACCCCCCGAGAGCAGCTCAAAGGCCACCTGTCCATTGGCACCGCTGTCACGGTCCTCAGCCTGCAGGGTGTACACTGTAGTGCCGGGCTCTGTGGCCTCTGGCAGCAGGATGGAGTCAGAGGGAGTTGGGAATGCCGGAGCATTGTCATTCACATCTGACACAGAGATCTTCACCCGCGTGTTGCTGTAGGCAGGGGGGGAACCGCTCCGGGCCTGGACATCCAGGACGAGAACTGCCTGGGACTCGTGATCCAGAGGCAGGCTGGTGCGCAGCTGCCCCGAGGCCGAGTCAATGGAGAAATAGCCATGAGGGTCCCCCGAGGAGATGGAATAGAAGATGTCATCAGCATGACCTGTGGGCAAGAGGACGGAGACAGAAGGAATGAGGTGCCATCCAGCTTACTGCCTCAGCCCCGGGGTCAGGCAGCTGTGCTCCAAGGGGTGCAGCAGCACAGTGCCCATGTGCACAGACCCCAGGTGTGCTTATGCACTTGTGTAAGCACAGGTGCTGAGCTGGGTGCACACTCAGGTGTCAGTGTGTGGAGCTCTCAGAGCAGGGAAGTGTGGTGGATGCTGGACCTCAAGGATGGTGTGGGGACAGGGAAAGTGGCACATGCAAAAGGGACAAGGCCATACCTGGAGGGTTCTGGGCCTGGACAGCCCCCACAGTGGTGCCCTGCGGCATGTCCTCGGGCACGCTGAAGAAGTACTGAGCTTGCTCAAAGACAGGGGGTGAGACTGTGCCCTCCACGATGCTGATGTTTACCCGGGCATTCGGCTGTGCCTGCAGGCCCCCCCCATCCTGAGCAGAGATCACCAGCTGCACCAGGGTGTTGGCTTTGCCATTCAGAGACCATGACAGAGAAATGACACCTGAGGAAGAAAGTCCTTGATGCGGCATTGTGCTGCACCCCTGGCACCTGGCACCAGGGAACAGGCCAAACCATAAAGTGGAAAAGGCAGACCAGAAGGGGTAGGAGAGAATGTGCATCACAGTGGAGCCCACCACGGAGGAGCTGGAGTGAATGAGTGGAGCTCTCCCAGGAAAGCCTCCCCAAACCCTCCGCGCTTTGTCTTACAGCCAGCTCTGAGTTTAGCGGCGGTACAGGCTGTGGGACATGAGCCAGAAGGCAGGTCTTGGGAGAGGGAAAGGCAGGGAGAGGGCTTCCAATCTGGGGCACAGGGAGAGTGTCATAACACAGCAAGCAGGCCCTGGGCAGGCAGACAGGATCTGGGAGGGGATATAGAAGTGAAGGATCATAGTTGATAGGCCTTACAAAGGAGATGGCCCTGCATTAGGAGGGCTGGTAGGGCTTGTAATCTTCCCAGTCACCTGCTGGGAATTGAGAACCAGTGTGCAGATTCCCCAGTGCACCTTTCTGTCCTGCTGAGAGTCCCTGGCATCTCATACCCATGCACCCACTTCCCCAGCAGAAACTGCTCTGGCTTCCAGCAGATGCAGCCAATGAGAACAGTGGGATCAAGAGTGACAGAGTTATAGAGGAGAGTTAACTGAGCTGGAGAAGAGGGAACTAGCAGGGACAAGAAAGGAAGCAGGATACAGCCTGATCATATAGCTGATCATACAGCTGTGTGATCAGCACACAAGAGGAAGGGCACAGTGAGTCAGAGATGGGGAATGGGGAGAAGAAGGCATACAGGACAAATGAAGAACAGAACAGGGAGCAGAAACAATAAGTCAGGGACTGACTCTGGGAAGGGGTTACCAGAGTCTAAGGAAATTTAGCAGGGAAAGATGTGGCAGGGAGAGGAACAGACGCACTCTGGAGACAGACTGCACTGCTGAGGTGGCCAAGCAGTGACACTCAGGCTGGTTTTGACACCTCCCACATGCCAGTGCTCCAACTGCTGCCTGCCCTGGCTGCCTGAGAGCTCACCTGTGTCCTTGTTGAGGGAGAAGAGCGGGGGCGAGTTTCCCCGGACGATGCGGTATGTCACCCTGCCATTGAGGCCCTCGTCCTTGTCGTGGGCAGTGACGCGCAGCACGGCTGTGCCCGGCATGCTCTGGGTGCTGATGCTGGCAGCGTACTCCAGCGGGTAGAACACTGGCCGGTTGTCATTCGTGTCCTCCAGGAACACCTTCACGTACACCATGGAGTTCAGGCCGCCCTGCGGAGGCACCGGGTCAGGGACAGCCCAAGGACAGCAGTACCCCGCCCAGGGCTGGCTCAGCAGCACTGCGTGTGCAGCCTCGGCAGCACTCACCCCATCCACAGCAGTGATGGTGAAGTCGTAGGCAGCCGTGCCCTCATCACGGTCCAGGGGCTGCACCGTGCACAGCTGCCCCGAGTGCTTGTCAATGCTGAACTGCGTGGGGATGACGCTGCCGATGCCAGAGCCGATGGAGTAGGAAAGGGAGCCAAACGCACCACTGTCTGCATCTGTGGCTGTCACCTGTGTGAGGGAAGGCACCACCTGAACAGAACAGAACCCACCAGAGCCAGCCCAGCCCCACCACCACGCCCCAGTGCCACCTTCTGCTCCATGGCCACAGCCACCATGCCACCCTCAGAGCTGGCCATCACAATGCAGCGTGACAGCAATTGTGGCTCTTGTCCCAGGCCAGCCACTGCTTCTTCTGCAGGACATGCAGCACTGCAGCAGCAGCAGCCCCTGCACCTCTATTCCTTCTTTTCTGCGAAGACACTCAGGATGGGACAGGAAGAAAGTGACCCCCCTGCCACCATGGCCCTGGCTCTGTCCTGCTCTCAGGGCTCCATGTCTAGCAGTCCCAGACACAGGGCATGAGGATGGAGGGTGGCACTGCCCTGTGACAGTCCAGTCTCACGTTGTCTGTAGCACAAGAAATGCACCCACTATGACAGACGTGGCAGGAGGAGGAATGCTGCTCCCTGCCTGCCCTCCCCAGCTCCTCCTTCAGGCTCCCACAGAGCTCAGGTCAGCAGAAACCAATTCCTGACTCCACATCCCTGCCCACAGCTCCTCCACCAGCTGGGAGCTCCATGGAGAGCAAAGCTGGGGGACAGAGCTGGGGAAGGCAGCTGGGCCAGGCGCGGGTGAAGCGGAGTTCAGGCCTCGTCAGCCACAGCTCCTCCCCGCAGCAGCCATGGGGCCTCGCTCTGCACGAGGAGCGCTGCGCCAAGCCGAGGGCCTGGCTGGGGGCTGTGAGCTGCTCACCGGGGAGGCAGCAACCAGGGGACAGGACACAGGGCCTGCAGGCAACAGCCATGGGCAGGGGTGGGACCAGCCTGTCCTGACAGGGAACCAGGGAACAGGAGGCAGCACCTGCGACACCCCCAGCAGCCCTGCTGCCTGTGGGCTGAGGGGCTGCCTGCAGGGAGAAACTGAGACCACATCTCCAGGGAGCACTAAGCTCCTGTGCAGAGAATCTGCTCCCTAACCCTGCAGCAGCTGCCAGAAGAAGCACCATGGAACAGGATCCCCCTCCCCACTCCAGCTGCAGAGCACTTGGAAGCACAGGTGTTGTGACAGAACTGGGTCAGGAAGCACTTTGGGAAACTAGACCCACCTAGAGCTCACCATCCCCCTCCCCACTGACCCATCCCATCTTCCTGGGGAACTGCTCAGCAGAGAGCACAAATCTGACCCTGCTGATATCACTGGAGCTCTTGTGCAGGTTACCAGTACAGTGGCTCCATGCTGCCTGTCATTACTGGGGTACAGCCCTGTACCCACACCCTGTGTGCCTCTGTCCTGCCTGGGATACAGCCCTGTACCCACACCCTGTGTGCCTGTGCCTGGGATACAGCCCTGTACCTACACCCTGTGTGCCTCTGCCATTCCTTGGGTCAGCTGCCAGCCTTCTCCTGCACTGCAGATGGAAATGCATAACCAGCTGGAATAGGTACTATATGGTAAATGAAGTTTTTTCTTTCCTTCAGAATGAAGTATTTCTCACTCTGAAGGTTATCTAAAATGCACATCAGCTGCTTACATCACTGTACAGCCACACACTCTGCTGCAGAGTGAGATAGCAGCTTCAGGCTCCTTAGCCCAAGGGGCTCTGATGCTTCCAGAAGAGTCTCCCTTCCCCACCATAACCATCTTCTGATGGGTGCCACCCTTAGGATTACCCAGAGGGGGAATACCCAGCTTCCTGCCACAAGACTTGGGCCAGGTTTCAGAAACAGGGAAGCAACAGATGAGCTCTCACTACTGTGTAATGCAGCACCACCTCCCTGACGGCTTCCTGGTACCCAGAGCCATGTTCCAGCAAGATAACTGGTGGAGCCAGCAGTGTGGTATCAGAACCAGCCCTGGCTGTGCAGCCAGGACAAGGTATCCCATGTATCTACTGCTTCACTGCCCCATCCTGTGATGGGACCATCTGTGAACCGCTGGTCCAACACAAAACTCTGCCCAATATGAGCCTACATAGCATCTAAGAGAGGTCACATCACTGGTGCCACCACAACTGCAGCCCTGCACCTGGTTCTTGTCTCCCTTGGATGGGAGATGCTAAACTGGTGCCTAGAGAGAAGCCACAGGAACAGCAAACACCTGCTGGACCAGGTCACGGTGTTGGCTGAGTTTGGGGCCACTGGACACTTTGCTCTGTGCTCTGCCACTGCGTGCAGAGGGAGGGGGCTGTGGCTGGTGCACGCCAGCCCAGCTCCCTGCCTGCAGACTGCTGATATCCCATGTGTGCATCCCATGGGATGGGGCTGGCTGACCGCCCGTGGGCAGCCCACGTTCAGCAAGGCCTGACACGAGACCCAGGGACAGCAGGATCCCCGCTGCAGCTGGGTGATGCCTCCTGGGGACTCCTGAGACACCACAGGGACCACCAGGTATGGCAACCACCTCATTCCAGCTGCATGCACTGCTGCAGACTCAGAGCACACACAGTTTGAGACTGAGACACATTTTTAGCTGTGAGGGCAATTAGCCACCAAAAGGGCTCATTAAGGCCTGCGGTGAGTTCACCACTTCTGGAAATTTTTAAACCAAGCATGGACATTTTTCCAGGAACTTTGCTAGAAGCTAATGCAGGGCAGCCCCAGGCTCTGTATTTAGCATCCGCCCCAAGTCTTGGATCCACAGCTGGTTTCACTGCAGCTCACTCATGAGACTCTTGATGTTTGCCTGAAAAATAGAGGGAAACGGGGTCAAGCTGCCTGTGGAACTGCCCAGGAAACTGCACTGGGGCTGTGCCAGTCCTGTTGCTCGAATGTGTGGGAGCAGAAGCCAGGGCTCTGAGCCTGAACAGCAGCCCCACTGCCCTCTCTCCTCTGACTTCTGAACGGAGCCCGCACAGCCACAAAGGCTTTAAGCACAAGGACACCAATGCCCTGCCAGGAGATTCCTGACCTGAAGCTGCCAAGGAAGCAGCAGTACCTGAGGAAGCCAGGATCACAGACCCCTGGTCTCACAAAGATTCCAGAGTCCCTGCCAAGCAGGGGTAGCATGCAGCTGGATCTGCTGTTCCCTAGAAGGGACTGCTAACTGGGGATGTGGCAGCTGGCAGTAGCTGTGACTGCAGTGGCCCTGAAGCAGCAGATTCAGTATCCTAAAGGGAGTGAGGAAGAAGAGAAGCTGAGTACAGAGCCTGGATTGCAAGACAGAGTTCAGCTTTTACAGGGAACTGGTCGATGGAAGGGATCTCATGGGAGGCAGCACTGAAGGCCAAGGCAGCTGAGGAAAGCTGGAAAGCCTTCAAGAGCAGCCCATCCCAGGGCTCAGGAAAACACAGAGACCTCAGCAGATGGCCTGGGCTAAGCAGGGGCCTCCGGGCTAAGCTGCCATGCAAAAGGTGGTGCATGCTAAGAGAATTGGACTGTCCAGCCTGGAGAGGGGGAGGCTCTGGAGCGACCTGACTGGGGCCTTTCAGTACCTGGAGGGAGCCAACGAGATGGAGAGAGAGGCTATTTAAAAGGGCCTCAAAAGACAGGACAAGGGAGAGCTGCTTCACACTGACAGCGAGTAGGTTTAGATTGGATATTGGGATGAAATTCCTCCCTGTGAGAGTGATGAGGCCCTGGCACAGGGTGTCCAGAGAAGCTGTGGCTGCCCCTGGATCCCTGGCAGTGTCCAAGGCCAGGCTGGACAAGGCTTGGAACCACCTGGTTGAGTGGAAGGTGTCCCTGCTCATGGCAGGGGGGTGGAAGGAGATGACATTTAAGGTCCCTTCCACCTCAAACCATTCCACAATTCTTTGAGATGGGCATGGAGGCAAGACACATAGTAGGAATCTATAGACACTGCCAGGCATGTCAGGATGTGCCAGCAAAGTCAAAGTTCAAGCCTGAGCGTGCCAAGAAGAGCCTCTGCACTGTGCTGGCAGTGAAGGCCTGAAGAAGAGCCCATTTCTGAGTGTGGATTCAGCAGCAGCAGGCACAGCTAAGACTGGGGCACTCAGTGCCTCCTTCACCTCGCTCTCCACCAGCCTCCCAGGCCTCCATGCTGTTCAAAAGGCTTCAGAGAGCCTCCAGAGAGGGGGGAAGAGAGAGTCAGTATTTCTTTGGAAAGATTGATCCACGTGAATCCATGGGACTCAACAGGCTGCATCAATGGATGCTGGCAGAAATGGATTTGTGGGGCTGCTCTTCACATGTGAGGGCAAAGCAGGGGAGATCCGTGACACCTGGAGGAATGCAAGTCTCACATCCCACCTTCAACAAAGGCCAAAAGGATCATCTGAGGGTCTACATTCTCATCAGCCACACTTTGGGCCCTGGGAGAATCATGGAGCGAGTCTTCTAGCATGTTTTAGGCCACATGAAAGATCCTGGAAGGGAAGAGCCATCATAGATTGACCATCCTGTTTGCTCTCTGTGGTGATGGGATCTGGGCTTAAAGGGCTGACAGCTGTGGGTGACAATTGCCTTGACTTTAGGAAGGGTTTTGACACCTTCTCCCATTGTCCTCATACCGAAAGAAGGATGTTAGAGTTTGGAGGGCTGGGCAGTCGGGTGGGTGAAAGACAGGTCGGGAGACAGGCTCTGGGGAGAGGTTCATGAGCAGTGAGGGAAAGGGTCTGGATGAAAGTGACAGAAGAAATACTCCATTTCTGTCAGACAATGGATGCAACTGAAAAGGCACATGCCCTTGAGACCAGAGGATGTGTTAAGGAACCCAGGGACGACCCCGATGTTTTGAGGACTTCGTGGATAGGTGTAGAAGAGGCTGCTACCACGGCAGGGTTTGGGGATCACATCTGGGCTACCTTCAGCTGAAATCACTCACTGATCAGTGCAATCACATGGGAACGCTGCTGTCGGCATCCAGTTCCCAGCTGGGTTTGAATCTGGCAAGGGATGTCAAAGTCAACAAGAAGGGCTTCTGTAAGCACATTGGTGACAGAAGGAAGGCTGGGTAAAATGCAGACCCACAGCTGAAGGAGACTAGGGACCTGCTGACATAGGACATGTAAAAGACTGAGGTACTTAATGCCCTCTTTCCCTTACTCTCTACTAGTAAGATGGGTCTTCAGGAGCCTCAGGTGTCAGAGAACAGGGTGAAGGACATCACTGCCAGGCCCTTCACAATAATCTTTGCTCAATCATCACGTTTGGGAGGTGCCTGAAGACTGTGGGAAAGTAAATATCTCCCATCTTCAAGAGTAAGGCAGGAGAACCCAGGTAACTACAAAACAATCAGGGTCACCTTGATCCCTGGAAACTGATGGAGCAGCTACTCCTGGAAACCATTTTTATGCACGGGAAAGACAAGAAAATCATCAGGAGTGGTGAGCACAGCTTCCCCTAAGGACAAATCATGCTTGATCCACTTGATAAATGACTGGCCTGGTGGATGACAGAAAAGGAGTGGACATTGTCAACCTGAAGTGCACTAAATTCTTTGACACTCCACCCCATGAGATCCCCATTCAGGTGAAAACCAGCTGAATGTCTCCTGTGCAGAGAGTGGTGGTCAGGGGCACAGCACCTACCTGGAGGCCAGTAGCTAGCAGTGTACCCCAGGGGTCAGTCCTGCCTCCAGCACTGTCTGGTATCTCCATTAATGACCTGTTTGAGGGTGCACTGTGTACGCTGAGCACGTTTGCTATGACCCCAAACTGGGAGGAGTGGCTGATTTGATTTACCAGAGGGTCATGCTGCATCTGGAGTGACCTTGAGAGGCTGCAGGGAGGGACGAGAGGCCTCCTGAAGGGACAGTGCAAAGTTCTGGGGAGGAAGAAATCCCCTGCAGCAGCAGAGGCTGGGGGCTGCACACTGGAGAGCAGCTCAGCACAGAGGCCCCCATAGTGCCACGCTGAAGATGAGACAGCAATGTGCCCTTGCTGCAAGGAAGGAGAAGGGTGTCCTGGCAGCATCAGGTGAGTGTGGCCAGCAGGGAGAGGATCCTGTCCCTCTCTTCAGCAGTGGTGAGGCCACAGCTGGAGCTGTGTACAGCACAGTACTCCTCAGTACTCCCACAGTACAGGAGAGAAATGGCGACACTGGAGAGAGTCCAGTGAAGGGCCACAAAGATGAAGGGACTGGAGCACCTCTCCTGGGACAAAAGACTGAGGGACCTGGGGTAGTTCAGCCTGGAGAAGGGGTATCATTCATACAGGAAAGAGGGCAACAAGAGGATGGATCCAGGCTCTTCCCAGTTGTGCCCAGTGTCAGGATCAGAGGGCATGGGCACACACTGGAACACAGGAGAGTCCCTCTGAAGATCAGGAAGAACTTTTCCTTTATGAGGCTTCCCAGGAAAGTGGGGATGCCCAGGGCAACCAACTCTGGATGGTGCTGCTTGTGCATGGGGGGGTTGTACTAGACTATCTCAAGAGGTCCTTTCCAAACTCAACCATTCTGTGATCTCCAGCTAAAGACCCTCCTGAACACCCAGTTCCCCACTGAGCTCAGATTGTTCCAAGAGAGCTGATCTGCTCCCTGTCCCTGCAGAGCAGCCTTGACCACAGCGGGCAGCAGCATCTGCTCCCTGCCCCTCCTTGCCCGCAGGTGTGGCGAGAAGGCTTTGCTGGGGTGCCTTGCAGCTGGGCAGAAGAGCATGCAGGGGGAGGGCTGTGGCCACCACGGAGCAAAGAGGACAACAAAGGAGAACAGCAAGATGACTCAGGGTCAGGCAGCAAGAAACCACAGCACCAGACTTGGAAAAGGAAGCGGGGTCCTGGCCAAGTGTGCCTCTCCCCACTCCACGGAGAGCTGGGAGGGCAGTGATGGGTATGGAGGCCTTGCAATTTCACACCCTCCTCCCAGGACCCCAGCAAGACAGGAGGAACAAGTGGAGCTAGGGCACAACAGACTTTCTACATTTCCCAGAGATGGGGATGGATGAAGTGCAGCCCCACACCAAGGTCCCTCACCCTGTGGGAGTCAAAGCTGCCCCTTCCCATAGAGCCACACCAGAGCCCCTCGTACACACCTCCTGCTGACCCATGCCCCAGCCCACAGTGCTGAGAAGTGATGGAGCACTGCCCAGCAGCTCGGGCTCCATTCCTCAGCCGTGCTCCCCACTGCAGCCAGCGCAGTCAGCAGGCAGGGAACTCATCTGGAGCCTGGCCATGGCTGGGGCTCTGCTGCGCACATGTTGTGCTGTGGCTTTGGCAAACATCTGGCTCTGGGGCTCCCGCCCCTCTGAGTGACGGCTCTTGGTGGGAGAGGAGGGGAGGCTGGCGCCAGTGTGGTCAGCGATCCCACGCACGGCTCCCCGCGCCGGAGTGCGCGCCAGCCTCTGCCCTCCCAGCCCTGGCACGGCCACTGGCCGGCTCAAAGCAGCCAGGGAGCAGCTACACAGCTATTTCAGGAGCCGCTCCTGTCTCCAGGCTTTGTCCCAGCCTCCAGCACGGGCAGGTCCCAGGGGAGGGAACAGGGTCAGGGCTTGGCCCAGCAGCAGCGCAGCACACGTGGCCAAGGCGAGGGTCAGCTCCCATAGCTCCCCATGGAGCAGGGAGCCCCAGCACAGCTGCCAGCACTGCTGGGTCCCTCTGCTGGGTCACACTGCTGGGTCCCCAGGGCCCCAGGCACGGGGCTGGGGGTCCCACAGCCAACTCCACACTGCCCAGAGCAGCTGTGGCTGCCCCAGCCCTGGCACCCAAGGCCAGGCTGGATGGGGCTTGGAGCAACCTGGTCTAGTGGAAGGTGTCTCTGCCATGGCAAGGCATGGAATGAGAGGGGCTTTAAGGTCCCTTCCCACCCTCCTGTGATTCTAGGACAGACACAGGGCTGCCAGATACACGTGTAGCTGGGCATGGGGAGCAGGGGCTGCCCAGAGACAGGCTAAAGAGTCAGAGGGTGAGGGGAAGTGGGTTAACCACAGACACTGGCAGGGAGGCAGGGTGTGAATATGGGGCTGGGCAAGAGGGAAGGGAGCCTGGGAGTGCCCAGCACCCTTCTGGGAGCCCAGGGGCTTCCAAGCACAGGGACAGAGCAGGGCACAGATGGACAAGGAGCGAGGTTCTTCACCTGGGTTCCTGGGTGTCCTTGCTAGTGAAATGGCATCTGCAGCCAGGAGCTGCAGGGCATAGGGAGCCCCACAGAAGGTGCAGAAGCTGAACAGGACCTGGAAGCTGGGGAGCAGAAAGGGGCAGGGAATCCTGGAGCAGAGCAGGGCTGGGAAGCTGGGAAGAGTGCCCAAGGTGGGGGGCTTGAATGGGCAGCCACAGCACAGGGCAGAAATGGCAGGACCCTGGGGGACACTGAAGCCAGAATGACCCCAAACCAGGGTGTGGGGCTGGGTTTCAGCCATGTGGAGGTCAGGCAGAGAGCACTCAGAGAAGGTCTATACAAAAAGATGGGACACACATCAATAAGATGTGCAGGAGAGACTGGGCTGGGGTCAGCACAGGATTGAGCATGCCAGGCAGGGTGAGCCCAGGGAGCAAGGCCAGGATGGGGACTCCAACATCAGCAGGACATGGAGCTGCTCTGGAGACAGGCTGTGCAAGACGGGGGTGTTCAACCTCAAAAAGGCTCCAGGGAAACCTTAGAGTCCCTTCCAGTGCCTAAAGGGGCTCTAAGAGAGCTGGACAGAGACTTTGGACAAGGGCCTGGACTGACAGGGCAAGGGGGGATGGCTTCACATGGCCAGAGGACCAGGTTAGATGGCACATTGGGAAGAAGTTCATCCTTGTGGATGGGTGGGCACCTTGAGGGTGGGCAGGCTCTGGCACGGAGTGCCCAGAGCAGCTGTGGCTGCTCCATCCCTGAAAGTGTCCAAGGCCAGGACTGGTCTAGTGGAGGGTGCCCCTGCCCATGGCAGGGGGCTGTAACTGGATGATCTTTAAGGTCCCTTCCCACCTAACACCATTCTGGGATTCCACAGGGAGAGGCTGGCATGTCCCAAGGGCAGTGCAGGTGGAGGAGAGCTGCCCTGGGTCACAGTGGCAAGAGGGAGAAGACAACTGCAGCTGGCACTGACCGAGGGGTGTGGGGAGAACAAGAGGGAGCAGAAACGGGGGTGCAGGGGGAGCACGCTGGTGACTGGGGCCACGGGAGGGGGCAGAAGGGACTGGCCCTTCGAGGGCTGCACGTGTGGGTGGGGTGTGGGGTGGACATGGATGAGCGAGCTGTGCGATCAAGGGCAGCGGTGGAAAGAGGAGTTCTGTGGGGCCTAGGGCTGAGGCAGAGGTAAGGGGAAAGGGGCAGCTCTGAGGGGGCTGGGGATCGCACGGAGGAAGGAGGGAGCTGTTCCAGGGGGCTGGGAGGAGGAGCAGAGCATGGGGGAGAGGAGCGCGAGGGGCTGGGGCCTCTCAGCTGCAGTGGAAAAGCTGCTGCAGCTCCAGGGGAAATGCTACTTGAATTAATCATGGCGCTGGCTGCTGTGCCAAGCCCAGGAGGAGGCTGCTGGCAGCGCAAGGAAATAACTTTCACAGGAATTTGGAACAAATGCAGCTCTTCTGGCGGTAACAACAGCACTCACCTCCCCCCACAACCTCCCCATGTACCAGCATCTCCCCCATGTCCAACCCTGTGTACCCCAGATCCCCCCACATGGCAGCCTGCTCCTCAGGACCGTGACACTCTCCCCCCCTTGTTCCTGCCCCCCAGCACACTCCCAGGCGTCTCCCCATCTTGCTCTGGAAAGCTTGCCTTGTTTCTAAGGAGGGGGAGGCCTGTTCTGTGCTGTGCAAAGGTCTGGAAATAGGTTGATACTGAATCCCTTGCCCTAAGAACACAAATGCAGGCAGGCAGCAATGCCCCCTCCCTCCTGCACTCTCCTTGCCCGCAGTTGGTGAGCATTAGTCCTCGTGCTGCCCCAGGGCCCATGCATGGCTACGCTCCGTGTCCCTGCCAGGAACAGCCCTCCAGACCTCTTTCGGTAATACAGTGTATGTGCCCTGGTGTAGCCTACAGCTCTTCATCCAAATCTTCCTCCCTGGGGCACGGCCCATGGGGCTGTCCCAGTGCTATGCATGTAGCATTGCCCATTAATGCCCCACGGAATCACAAAACAGAACCAAAAACTCATCAGACTTGTCCTCAAAACTGCAGAGACTCTACATTAGGTACATTGCTGGTCAGCTTTTAATTTCTGACGTTCCCCAGCGTTTGTGTACGGGTGCAAAGGCAGTATGTAAACCCTGGTTCCAAAATCATCAGTAGTGGATATATGCAAGAATCAATAATCCACCACTCCATGTCATTCAGGTTGCTGTCCAACCAGCCCATGCTCACCACATGGGGCTCACAGCTCTCTCTGCCAGAGCATAGACAATACTTGATTTAGCATGAAAAGTCAGAAAGTCCCAGAAAAACACTATCTGACCATGCATGCAGTGTGTTGGTACACAGTCAAATGTTTAAAGCAAATTTAAACCAGCAGGGTGAATTTATACCAGAGCAGATTTATACAGAGTGCAGCACTGGAGCAGGGTCCGGTGCCCTAAAGCTTCTGCATCATCAGCTCATGGTGGCAGAGAGGAGCAGGGCAGCCAGCTGGGGACCATCTCCTGCTCCATTTTCTGCTGGTCTCATGTTCACTGCTACACTGGGCTCTGTCTCCACCAGTGTTTCTTTCTCATCTCAGATTTGAACAGCGAGTTTGCTATTTCCTTTGCTTCATGCTCAGTCTGCTACTGTGGGACCTGGCCCATAGTAAACACAAGTAATAAACAGAGAAGATGTTATGAGTTCCTTTTTCTTTCTCAGAAGCTCAGGCCAGCAACCTGCTCTGCTCATCCCTGTTCACACTCAGACACAAAGACTGTCCTGGCAGACAGAATGGAGTCTGCAAGGCAGCAGATCATCTGTAGTGATTGTTCAGGTCTCTCCTGCTCACTCTCAGGGACTCCTTCCTTCCCCACCCTTCTGTCCTGTCCATGGAGAGTAGACATCTCTGTCTAAAAATGGGTCTGGTCCTCCCAGGCTTTTCTGCCTAAAAATGGGGCAGACCGACAAAGAAGCAAACTGAGCCCTGTGCTGACCTGGGTGACTGTCCTTTGTCCTGTACCTCATGTGGCAGGGCCTGCCCGTGACCTGAGCACTCATCACCATTGTGTGGGTCTGGACAAAACCCAGGCTTCAACAGAGATACTTTGCTGTCCCGAGGCAGGGTGAGCCCCAGTGCCTGGAAGCCATAGAGAGATGGAGCCAAGCAGGAGCAACAGCACAAAAGGGCTCTGGGGGCAGCACACCCAACATGGGCAACTTTGTGGGGAACAGTGCTGGGCACTGGCCACCAAGAGTCCTGGCAGCACCTCTGAAGCCTTCCTGTTTGAGGCAACAGGGGTGGCCATGCCAGGCAGCTGCGCTCCAAGCGCAGGGCTCCCTGACCTGGCTCTGCCCAGCTCCCAGACTCGGCTGGCTGCTGCTGCATCCTCGATCAAGCCCTGGGCCTGGCCAGCCTCCTTTCCCATCCTCTCACATTTCCTGGCCCAGAGGAAGCAGCAGCAGATGTGTGAGCTGTTTGCTTTGTGCCGAGGCCGCGCGGGAGTTACCTGTGCTCAGCCTGGCCGCGCTGTTTCCAAACGAAACACCAGCACTCGGCCAAGACATCAAACGTGGCCAAGCCTCGGCCCCTGTCGGCTGCCAGGCCAGCAGTGTCCCTGCACAGGGCAGAGCCAGGGGGCCATGTGCTGGGCACTCCCTGGGGTGCCCCCAGCCCCTGTGCTGGACACACTCTGGGGTGCCCCCAGACCCTGTGCTGGGCACTCCCTGGGGTGCCCCCAGCCCCTGCGCTGGGCACTCTTTGGGGTGCCCCCAGCCCCTGTGCGGGGTACTCCCTGGGGTGCCCCCAGCCCCAGTTCCTGTGCTGGGCATTCTTTGGGGTGCCCCCAGCCCCTGTGCTGGGCACTCCCTGGGGTGCCCCCAGCCCCAGCTCTGTGCAGGGCGCTCTCCTCCAGCCCGGCCCCACGGCCGCCTCAGGAGCCCCGCCGCCATCTCCAATTGCATTTCCAGAACCCTTCCCACACGGCGAGTGAGCGCGCTGAGCAGGAAGGCACGGACAGGGAAAGAGGGGGGCCTCCCTTCGGGGGCTCTGCACAGGCCCGGGGCTGCCCTGCATCTCTGCTCTGACCCTGGCCCTGACTCCACCCCTGACCCTTCCCCATCTCTGTCCCCAGCCCTGCCCATCCCCACACACCCCACACTGGGACAGTCTGTAGTGTTGCCCTGCATACACCAACCCTAAATCTCCCCTGACCTACATCTTCCTCCTCATCTCCCACTCACTCCTTCTGCCCATCCTTCCCCCTAATCCTACCCTTGACCTGTCCCCAAGCCATCTGTGCCATCCTACACTTGCCCCAGCTCCACATGCCTCCTCTATTCCACACCTGGTCCTTGCTCCCACCCAATTCCTCCTTCCTGCCACACTCCTACCCCATCTGCTGCACTCACTCCCCAACAAGCCCCTCTCCAGCACTCCCACTCCACACCATCAGTCACCTGCACGCACACACACACTCCCCACAGCCCGCCCACACTCACACCCCCCATGCCCCTGCAGTGTACCCACAGGGCACCCACAGACCATTCTTTCTCGCCACCTCCAGCATGACCTAGGGACCCTTTTTCTTGGCCAAGTCACAGGACCTCCTCCAGCCTTGTCTTATGGACTCCAGAATTTCTGTTCTTCCTGTCCCTTAGGCCCCTCTCACCAGTCTGGCACCAGAGCTTCTCATGGTCCCAGCCAGACATCCCCGTGCCCCACACCTCCAGCAGGGACGTGCCCCCAGTGCCACTGGTGCTGTCCCCATGGACAGCCTGGATGCTGCCACGGTTGGCAGTGCCTCACTGCACCCTCACACCTGCCCTCACCCCAACTCAGGCAGGTGGATCACCTGTCCCAGGGATCAGCCTGGATCAGCCTGGCTCCAGGGCCTGAGCTGCAGCAGAAACACCAAACACAGGGAGCACAGAACACACAGAATCCCAATGGCATCACTAGCTCATCACAGAGCTTTTGGAGGCCCAGCAGCTCTCCAGCCCTAGCTGTGACCTCTTGCCACACAAAGGCTGGTGCAGCAGCACGTGCCTCAGCTCATTAGCCCATTAGCATAATTAATGCTCACAAGCAGCCTTACCAACACTGATGAACTTGGGCTAACAACCTCACAGGGGGAGAGGGAAGTTTGAAGCCTGGCTAGAGGCAGTTTCCCAGAGGCAGTATCACATTCCTTAGCCCCATTTTGAGTGTCCTGGCTGCAAGGTAGCTCCACACTGATGTAAGCAAGGCCTGGCACAGCAGGAGCCACCTCAAGAGAGGCCCACACCATGCTTTGTGTGATGGGCAGCCTTGTGGTGTGCCTGGTGGCAGTGGCATTGCCCACTGCTTGCACACAGAAAGGATGTACATGACTTGGCCCCATTGTGGACTCACACCAAGGGTGGGGATCTCTGCCCCAGCATTCCTGCTGCAAACGCTGCCCGCCAAAGCCATGACACCTGCACCAAACACCCTGCACCAGCAGGTCTCCCACCCCAGGCTGCTCACTGCCCTGGCTGTGCCCCTGCCGAGCTCTGACCTCAATACCTGCACCTACCTGCAAGAAGCAGGTCCCAACAGGGGTGTTCTCCTTCAGGGACACGTTGTAGAAGTTACTCCTGAACACTGGCTCATTGTCATTGACATCCTGCAAGGCCACGTACACCACAGCTGAGGAAGAGAGGGCAGGGGTTCCCCGGTCTGTGGCCAGCACAGTGAGCTGAGGCTGAGGATCCTTTTCATAATCCAGCGGGGCAGCAGTGGTGATGATGCCAGTGGCAGGGTCGATGGTAAACCAGCTGGAGTGGGTGTCACGGCCATGCAGAATGCTGTACCGCACCTCCCCATTGGGACCCTGGTCCTTGTCACGAGCTGTCACCTGCAGGACAAAGCTGCCTGGGTACACCACCTCAGGGATGCTCTGCTTGTACTCCTGCTGGTCAAAGAGCGGGGGATTGTCATTAACATCCATCACCTGCAGCACAAAGGCTGATTCTGCCCGGAGCGGGGGCGTTCCTGAGTCAGTAGCTGTCACCCGCAGATCATAGGAGTCTCTTTCTTCCCGATCCAGAAGTTGGTCCACACAGATCAGGTAGATTATGTTGTCCTTGGTAGTGAGGGCAAACTTGCCATCTCCTCCCTCCAGTGTGACATTGACATTGGAATACTCTCCATAGTCGGGATCGGAAACAGAAATGCGTGCCACGTACTGTCCGGGCTGGGCTCCCTCGGAGATTTGTGGGGAGCCATCCTCACTCAGAAAGATGATAGTCATGGTGGGCTGGTTGTCATTGTAGTCACGCACGTGGATAGTGACAAAGGCTGTGGTGACCTCAGGATGGACAGCCTTATCCCTTGCCTGCACCACCAGCTCATGCACCTTCCTCACTTCATAGTCCAGACCCTTGTTGAGCTTGATGACTCCAGTCCGGGCATCGATGGTGAAGTACTGGTCAGGATCGCTCTGCCGTCGGTTGATCTCGTAAATCACATCCCCGTTGTCACCTTCATCCGCGTCAGAGGCAAAGACCTGCAGGATGCTGCTGCCAGGTTTCAGATTCTCTGAAATGAGCGTGTGATAGCGGCTCTGGTTGAAGCTGGGGGCGTTGTCGTTGATGTCCTGAATGGACACGTCCAGTGTCATCTGGGTGCTCCGGGGCGGAGAGCCCCCATCGTAGGCTTCCAGCAGCAGGGAGTATGAGGAACGGTTCTCCCGATCCAGAATGTTGCTGACCACCAGGTCCAAATACAGGACCCCATTGGGTCCTCGGCGCGTTTCCAGGCGGAAGGCCTGCCCCACATTCCCTCCCTTAATTGTGTAGCCTTGTGTGTTCAGGAGGCCACTGTCGGCATCAAAGGCCGGGTCCAAGGGAAACCTGCTGCCAATGGGGGTGTGCTCTGGGATCTGAAAGGTGCTGTGCTGCTTGGGAAACGCTGGGGCATGGTCATTGATGTCATTCACTTGGATGTTCACCTCTACCGTGATGCCCTCTGGGGTGACAGCAATGAAGCTGTAGCGGTCCCGAGTCTCCCGGTCCAGGACACGAGCGGTTTTGATGATCCCTGTATTCTCATCTATCCCCAAGTCAGTGGAGACACCACTGCCCTCCTGTGCTGAGATGAAATACATGTAGGCACTAGTTTCAGGGGGTAGGCCAGCACTGATGTCCCCAATGATGGTGCCAGCTGGCTGCTCCTCATCTATTTGTAGATCCAGGGTGCCCAGGACTGCAGAGCCCATCGCTGCTCTCAGGCCCCCAAGAATAAGCAGCTCCAGCAGAAGCATTGTTGACCTCTTCATTTGCTCCATGGCTGGCAGCTAGCAGAGCAGAGGGTGGCTTGATCTCCTTTGCAGAGTTCGCTTTAATCCTGCCTGGAATGCAGACCAGAGGATACTGGTTAAGAGAGAGCAAAGGAAGGACAGAAGGACAGAAAACAGCCTGAAGAGGGAAGGCCTGCCAGGTATCTGCTGCCTGATCACTATGTAATGCCTGTCCCTCACAAGAGGCAAATGGGACAATATGTGTCAGAGCCTGCCCAGAACAAAAGCCTGGGACAGCACCTGGAAGCAGCTCACACCTGACAGTGCCCCGAGGTGAGCAGCTAGGACCCTGTCACAGAGGTGCTTCCTACATCCCCAGGTGCTCTTTCCAGCCCCTGCCTGCCTGGCAGTACTGGCATCAGCTGCCCCGAGCAGCATGCCCCTGGTGCCTTTAACAGCCGAATGCTTCCTGAGAGGTTCAGAGCCTGTCTGCAAGAGGACAGAGGGTTTGAGCAAACAGCAGCCTTGCATCTCTCCACCCTGAAGAAAGCCGGTCTCAAATTACGAGATAGCTCAGCGAGTCGCTGGTTGAGACCCTGGCCCCCACCCCCTCTCTCCCCAGCAGCGTGCCTTTCAGGACCTCGGGGACTTAGGTGCCAAAAACCCGTGAAGTGCAAATCTGCTGTCCCTGGGAAGGAGCACAGAACTGGAGTGGGCTTCCATCCAGTGAACAATAAATCAAAAAGGATGCATTGCAAAGGATGTGCCCACAGCTGGGAATGCCCGGGATAAAATCAGGCCGTGCTCATTGTCTGGGCTGGCACGGAGATCGGTGGGTGCCCCACGCCGGTGCCATGGAGGGCGGCGGCAGTGCCGTAGGAACGCAGCGACTCCCTCGGAGCTGCCAGCTGCTCCGTCCCACACCCTCCGCTGCTCACTCCCCTCCTTTGTCTCCTTCTCGCTGCTCCTTGCTGGCTCCGGCTCCTTCCCTCCCTTTCCCCGTAACTGCATTTCATTGCAGCAGTGGGGGAGGGCGGCAGAGGCAGCCGCAGCTCCTGCAGCGCTGCAGCCGGACAGGCAGAGCCCGGAGAGCCGCCCGTGCCCGCGGGTGCCAGCGCTGCCCTGCCCTGCCCTGCCCTGCCGGGAACAGCCCGGGTAAGACCGCGGCCACGGAGCTGCGCAGGAACAGCGGCCCCAGGACCCGCTCAGCGCCGCGAACGAGGCTCCGTGGTCTGCGGGGATGGCGGCAGCATGAGCTCACTCTTGGACTCTCTTGAAAGCGTTTGCTGCTGGGCCCATAACCACACTCAGGAGCCGCTCATGTCAGATGCAGGAGCAAGAACCTCCCTGTCTTGCGGGATGGAGGTGGCTGGCAATGCCTACTTTGGGGACTAAGAATATCAGCCCTTGACCAAAGAACTCCACGGCAGTGTTAACCCTTTCCAGGGCACATATGATGGTATTCTTGGGTCCCCTTTCCCACCTCAGATCAGCTGTCTAGATTTTTTTTTCTGTGTAAATCCTGGGTTAGTGACAGAAACAAAATAATTTAAAAGTATTTTCTACTCATAAAGAAATGTTTACTTCAGTGGGCATCCAGTCTGAGGCCTATCCACACAGTCTGAGGTAAATCCACATGCTCTTCTTGCACCCAGCAGGTGAGAACCCTCACAATGTCCTAGGGCCTGAAGTCAAAAGAAAATACTTTTGTGTGCTGCAATTTGTGAATCTGCATGAACTCAGAGGTCCTAGACAGGTCTGCCTCTCTGTTGGAGCTAGTTTTAATTCCCCAGATGGAAGGGTAACTGCCTACCCCCAGAACGTGCTGGAGGAATGGGATCTGAGGTAGCTTCTGTGATGAGACTGTACCATTCTAGTGGTGCTTCAGATACTCAGGTCATGGGAAGGGCCAGGGCAGAGAGTTTAACGCCTTGGTAGGAGCTTAGACTCTCAGGCAGCTTGGACTCTTAGACTCTGGAAGAAATCAGGGCACAGACATGGGGAAAAGCCCACCTGGTTCCATTAGTTGCCTTGAGAAGCCAGTGAGGCTTTATGGACTGCTGGAGGGGAGAAGAGAGACTTGAAAAGCAAATCTGGGGAGTGTGAAGAGCAGCTGAGAGCACTAGCACAACCAGGGAACAAAAATTAGGGTCCCTGGGCTGGAAAACTGGTGATGAAAGCCTGTATAAGCTTCTTCAGTTCTATCCTCCCTGGATGCAACTGAGTAGTTTCACAGCAAGCCTACCTTTCAGCAAAAGGTGGAACTGAACATTACTAGACTGCACCAGCCAGAGGTACCAGCCATCCTTGGTACCAGCACACCCCTGTTACAACGAGGTGTGCAGGTTTGGGTCAGAGGGAAACAGCAGTGACCTCAGTGGATGCAGAGTCACAAAATCTGAACAGCTGCTTTCAGTTAGCAGAGAGCTCAGTGCGGGGCTGCTTGGCCGGTCTGTGTAACGTGAGCCACACTGCCCTGCTCCCTCTGTGTCCCTCCCACCACCGGGCACCCTTGTGAAGAACGGCAGCAGGAGCCTCTGAAGAAAACTGCCAGAATCTCTTCACATAGGTCTTTGAGGTCCAGAGCCATGATGAGGAGGTTGACAGGAAGGGCAGCTAAAATGGAGTGAGCTGCAACATCCATCTAAGCCTAGAGCTGACAGGCTGGAGCACCAGGAGAGCCCAGCCTACACGTAGCAGATGTGTGATATTTTGAAATAAAAAAGACATGGAATTACACTGGGACCACTGTGTGCATCCTTGCCAGCAGCAGCTTGTGCCTGCTGTCAGCCATGGGAAAGGGGAAGTGGGCTCTCAGCAGCCCCAGCAGAGAAGCTGGAGAGACGGCACCCACTGTGCATGCCACAAACAGATGTCAGAGGGCTTGCTGTGCGAAGGCTCCATGAAAGCTGCAGATGCTGCTGATGCCATACCCTAGGTCTGACATGAGAGGCCATGACTCGTGTAATGATGTTTTTGAGACTCCGGTCCAGAAGAGGAAGCCTGTTTAATCTTTGCTGAGCACTGGTCACTGACCTAGAATATGCTTTCCTCCTGTACATTCACAGAGATTCTCTCTCTAGTTTCAGATGATCTGCCCTCGACACCATGCATAGCCCCGACTTGCCTGCAGTGCAGCCTTGGACTAACAACTCACTTCCAGCCTTTACTCAACCCTACCACTACCTACAGCCACCTCCGTGCCTCCTGGCTCTCGTGCCACCTCCCACCTGGGCCTGCAGGACCGGCACCCTTCTGCTGCCTGCCAGCCCGGCCACACAGCCTCATGACACTCTGCTACGGCCCCGAGCAGTCAGAGCGGCGGTGGCACTCCTTTTCTGCGGATGCAGTCAAGTCTCTGCTGCATCCTTGTGAGTCCCATTTTTGTGCCACACTGGGGCTCCCCGCGGGCTCTCCTGTCTCTCAGAACGCATCCCCCACAAAGGAAAGTCTAATGAAACATTTCCGCGCCGGAGCCAATTCCCACAGTCCTGTCTCGGGACATCCCCGCTCTGCACCGGCCCCTGCCGGATTGTGCCCATCGCCAAGGCGCTGCGGGGCCTCGCCTGCTCCCTGTACACCGGAGCCCGCGGCTGTTTGGGCTCGCTCTGCCCCGAGCTCCGGCCTCCCGGAGCTCCCCAGCCGCCGGGCCCAGCGTCCGGTGCCGCTCCCTGTCGCGGTCCCTGGCGCTCCGGACGTCCCGCACCGGGCAGCCTCGGTGCCGGCGCTCTGCCAGCCCCGCTCCCCGCTCCGCCCGGGCTCGCAGCCCCCGCCCGGCGCCTCCGCGGTTCCGCTGAGCGCCCTCCCCTCAGCGGCTCTGCCCTGCAGCGGCACCGTGAGCGCCCGGTCCCGTGCCGTGCCGTGCCGTGCCGTGCCGCCCGGCAGCCGCCAGCGAGCCCGGTCCGGCTCCGCGGTGTTGCGCCGCCTCGGGCGCGTCCCCCCGTTCTCCCCCGCCCCCCCCACTCCCCCCCCCCAGCTCCATTGTCTCCGCGGCGGAGGCAGAACAAAGCGCCCGGTCCCGGTCCCGGTCCTGTCCCACCGTGCGACGATGCCACCGTGCGGGGCTCCGGCAGGGGCCGAGCCCGGCGCTGAGACTTACACTGCGCGTCCCGTTCCGGCGGCGGTCACATCCCGCGGGGTCCGGCCCCGCCACGACGTCCCGCAGCCTCCCCGCGGCTCCGGCGCTAAGGTCTCTCCGGCCCCGCCGGCCGCTCCGGTGCCCCGAGCGCTCCGGCGCTGCCCCGGTGCCGCGGCCGCCCCGGTGCGGCTGTGGCCCCGCGGAGCGCTCGGCGGCGGGTCGGCGCTGGCTCGGAGCTGGCTCGGCGCGAAGGCTCCTGCTGAAACCCGACCCAGCGCCGCCCTCAGCCCCCCGCTCCCTCCGCCGCCCCCTCCCCGCCCCGCACCGGAGCGCGCCGGCGGAGCGCGGCCTCGGGGCGGCCCCGGACGGGCGAGCGGGGCTGCGGGCGGTGCGGCGGTATGGCCGGGCTCCAGGGCTCAGGGAGCAGGATCGTCACGGAGAGGGAGAAAGGGCTGGACCCGGGCACAGAGGGATGGAAGAAAGCGGTGGGTGCCGGGAGCCCGAGAAAATGGGAAGCGGTTGGCAGGAGCCGGAGCAGGAGTGGGACGGGACCGGGCAGGGAGAGGGCTGGGCAGGGGATCAAATGAGGCTGTGGGCGACGCTGGGGGCATGTGGGTATATGATCACAGGCCATTCTTTCCTCTCTACCGCAGTTGCTGCTTCAGCTCATAACCCAGAGCTCAAGTACCGGTGATGTCCCAACACCTTGATTCACATCAGGGCTCCGAAGGTCCAGCCTGGTCCAGGCTCACTCAGTGTGCCTGTGCTACAAGGGACTGGGGCTCCACCAGTCTATGCCAGGGAAGAAAACAAGACTGATAACTGTCCAGGCATCTCCACCAGCAACTGGCTCCTCAGCTCAGCTTGGCCACTCAGGCAGCTTTTCCCTGCTCCAGACAGGTCTCAGCAGTCTGTGTGTCTGTTGGAGCCATGCAGCCTCTAGGGCCAGTAACCAATGCTGGATCTTCTTTGATTTCTTGGTGGAGAAACTGCTGTTGACTAGGGTCTGTTGCAAAGATCATCTGCTAAAGGCCATGGCTCAGTGTGCTCTGAGATGGTCAGATGGTCCTTAAAATATTGTGCCTGTTCCAGTTCCAACAACTTCAAGCCTTGACTTAGCTACCACGTCTCCTCTTTCTTGGACAGATTCAATGACATTTTGTGTAGAGTACAACAGTTCTCAATCCCCACGTGTAAGAAATCAGGCAAGGAGGGTGAAAGACTGGCACGGCTGACTCAGGACCTGCTGGTCAAACTAAAGAGCAAGATGGAAACACACAGGCAGTGGAAACAGGAACAGGTATCCCAAGAGGAGTGCAGGGACCTTGCCCAGCTGTGTAGGGAAATTGTGAGGAAGACTGAGGCACAACTGGCACTGACCTTGGTAAGAAATACAAAGAACTATAAAAAGACTTTCTACAGGAATGTCAGTCAGAAAAGAAACATTAAGACAGTGTACCCTGCTGATAAACATGACTGGCAAACTGGTAACAAGGGACAAGGAGAAGGCTGATGGGTTCAGCCACGCTAGGCAGGATTGTTGATCTGGTGGAGCATAGGAAGGCTCTGCAGAGGGTTGGGACAGGCTGGGTTGATGGACTGATCAGCTGATGTATCACGTTCAACAAGTGCTGGGTCCTCCACTTGAATCACCACAACCTCAGGCAGCACTCCAGGCTGGGAACAGAGTGGCTGGGAAGTTGGAAAAGGACTTGAGGGTGCTGGTTGGCAATGGCTAAACATGAGACAGTATGAGCCCAGGTGGGCAAGAAGGATAAACATGAGACAGTATGTGCCCAGGTAGGCACCTGGCTTCTGTCAGCAATGGTGCAGCCAGCCGGACCAGGACAATAATTCCTCCCCTCTGCTCCACTCTGGAAAGGCTCCACCTGGAGCACTGCTCCCAGCTCTGGAGTCCTCAGTACAGGAAAGACACAGACCTGGTGGATTGATCCAGAGAAGAGCCTCAAAAATGACCAGAGATCTGGAGAACCTCTCCTGTGAGAACATGTGTAAAGAGTTGGGGTTCTTCAGCCTGGAGAGAGTGGGCTCTGAGGAGATCTTAGAGCCCCTTGCAGAACCTAAAGGGACGTTATGACAAAAATGGGGACAGACTTTTTATCGGGGCCTCTAATGACAGGATGTGATGTTTTATAAAAAATAGATTCCGACTAGGTATAAGGAAGAAATGTTTATGGTGAGGGTGGGGAAACACTCAAGGTTAGGTTGAAGGGGGCTCTGAGTCACCAGATGCAATAGAAGATGTCCCTGCTCATTGCAGGGGGGTTGGAGTAGGTGACCCTTAAAGGTTCCTCCAACCCATCCCATACTATGATTCTATTATTCAAACATTACACTCAACTTTCAGAAAGAGAATAAGGAACTCAGAGAACCACCAGTTTGTGAAGGTCATCACCACACCTGGAAAACTCAGAGACTGCATTGTCTCAGAATCCATTTCTGACCATATGGAGAACAAAGAGGCAATCAGGAATAGTCAGCGCAGATTTAGCAAGCACGGATCATGCTGAGCAGCCCAATTAGCTTCTCTGGCAAAACGATTGGCTGTATGGATGAAGGGAAAGCAGTAGCTGCAAAGTGGCTTGACAGCACTGACAGCTGCTCCCGCTGAGTTTTAGTTCACAACCTGAGGACATGGTCTGAGTGAATCGAGCATTGGGCTGAAGGCTGGTGGCACCTCTGGGCTGTGAGGGTAGTGATCAGTGACTCAATACAGAGATGGTGCCTAGCAGCCAGCAAATATACCAAGCATTGATTTAGGAGCCAGTATTGTTCAGTCTTTGTTGATACTCTGTGATGACAATGGAGTACAAGACTCCAGGAGATGACATCCAGGACATGACACTAGCAGGGGTCACTGATATGTGGCTTTTTAGTCCAAAGAGGTGTCTAGAAACTCACAGAAAGAAATTAGCAGAAATTAGATCTGAGTCAGAATAACCCCAGAATTGCTACAGGTTGGGAACCATCTGGCTAAGTCACAGTCCTGCTGAAAGGAAGATGAGAGTAGGGATGAGCATGGAATGAAGAGTCAGTAGGATGCCCTCATTGCAAATCAGGCAGACAACTTCTCCACTGCATTAGGAGAATGGTCAGCAGCGGACTGAGGGAAACAATCATCCCTCTTGAACTGGGATATTGTGAAGCCACAACTGGAATCCTCTGTACATTTTTGTCTCTCCCTGTTCATGAGGGATATTGAAAAGCTGTAGGAGGTAGGTAGTGCTCTGGGGCATCTGATCAATTTATAACAAGACACTGAAGAAGGTGGGCTCTCTGATGATGCATAGGCAGTGGGGCTGTTTAACAGCATCCTGCTGCTGCCTCAAGGACAGGTTACAAAGATGATGGAACCAGATGCCGACAGTAGCACAATAACAATGACCACAGTTACACCTTGAGAGATTCAGAATGAAGATTAGACACTGTTTTTTTTAGCTGGAAGGGTAGTGTAGCACTGGAAAAAGCTGCTCATAGAGCAGTGAATCTCATCCTCTTGCAAGTTTCCAAGGGTGATCTGATCCATTATTGCTGATTGTCTTCACATAAGAGGTTGGATTATGCAATTCTGGACACCCCTGTTAACCACAGGACTGTCTGCTATGAACTGGTGAATTTCATTCCATTTCTGTTATGCTAATCCTTAATAATAGCTTTTTGCTTTTATGATGTCCCAGCCACCGTCTATACTCACAATGCCTCTTGATGCTGTGTCACTAAGCTACCTTATCCATGTACTTTTTTTTCCCTGAGATCTTTACTGAAAAAAATTGAAATAGAGGAGCTCTAAAACTGACCTTGAAAAGACTGCGCATTTCCTCAAGCATAAAACTCCTAATTTACTATTTTTTTTTGCCAGTCTTCCACATTTTAGTGGAAGTTTTCATATTAATATCTGTCTTCTTCAATTGAGTAAATAATTTCTCATGTGTTACTATAACACTGCAGTTCACATAGTCTGCTCAGCTGAAAGGTTGATCCTGGTCCCAAAAAAGCCACTTATCAAGGTGTCTAATGTGCTATTCTGGCATAATTTGGCAAAATTTTAGAATCACAGAGCATGCTGAGTTGGAAAGCATCCACAAGGACCATCAAGACCAACTGCTGGGCTTGCACAGCACCATCCCCAGGAGTCACACCATGTGCCTGAGAGTATCCAAATGCTCCTTGAAGCCTCTGTTAGGCTTGGTGCTGTGACCACTGCCCTGGTTCCAGTGCCCAACCACCCTCTGGCTGAAGGACCTTTTCCGAATATCCAAACGAAACCTCTCCTGACACAACTTCAGGCCCTTCCCTCGGGTCCTGTCACTGTCACCACATTGTCTGCCCCTCCTTGGCCCCTCATGAGGAAGCTGTAGAGCTTTAAGCTCTCTTCTCCAGCTGAACAGACCAAGTGCCCTTAGCTGCTCCTCACACGGCTTCCCCCCAAGGCCCTTCACCATCTCTTGCCCTCCTTTGGAGGTTCTCTGATAGTTTAACATCTTTCTTACATGGCAGTGCCCAAACCTGCACACAATATTCCAGGTGGGACCTCCCCAGCCCAGAGCAGAGCAGGACAATCCCTCCCTGGCCTGGCTGGCCGTGCTGGGCCTGCTGTCCCCAGGACAGGGCTGTCCCCCCTGGCTGCCAGGGCACTGCCGACTCAGGTTCAGCTTCTGCTGACCAGGACTCCCAGGTCTCCTTCCACCGCTCTGCTTTCCATCTAATTTCCCAGTCTGTATGTACATCCAGGATGTCCCATCCCAGGTGCAGAACCTGGCACTTTTCCTTGTTGAACTTCATCTGGTTGGTGACTGTCCTGTCCTCTGATTTGTCCAGGTCTCTTTGCAAGGCCTCCCTGCCTTCCAAGGAGTCAACAGCTCCTCCCAGTTTTATATCAACAGCCAACTTGATCAGTATCCCTTCCATTCCTGCATCCAAGGAATTTCTGAAGATGCTGAAGAGCACAGGGCCTATCACATTACTGACATGTTTTCAAAATTATCATTTTCAAATCTGCTTTGAATCCTTTATACTACTGCAAGCCCTCTGCATTTTCCTAGGTCATTCCCTTCAGTCCTTCCTTCATTACCAATGAGTTTGTTACTCCTCAGCCCCATGGCATTACCCCAGATATCGAACAACCCTCCTCTCAGACTTGCAATGGGTTCTCAAGTGCTCTCTCTACTCGAAGATAGAAATTAGTGGATTCCTTTTGGTCTTCTAGTAAATTCTAGTTTACTAGATATTCTGGGAGCCACTTTGCAGGAGAGGGGAGAGCAGAGCCATGTTATGTGCTTGGACATTCAGAGAGGCTCCCACAGTCATTCTGAGGTGCATATGGGGGCTGGTAGAAAGAGGTTAAGCCGAGTTGTGCTTTGTGAGAGCAACTATGGCACAGAAGCAAGAGCAAAAAGTACATTATTCACCTACTCAGGGGAGACCATTACTGCCTGTCATATTTATTCAGTGCTTTGGTGAACTCCCAAAATCGAAATAATGTAGGAGGTGATAAAATATGGCAAACTGAGCCCAAGGTCAGGTGAGATGAGCACAGGAAACACTCTCTGCATGCTCCAAGAGTGCAGGCACCACGGTGGGATGCCATGGTACCACCCCTCAGAATGCTGCTCTGCCACACCGACCCCGAGCCCTGAATCAGGTACATCCTCCCCAGCCTGGACCTGCATGTTCCTGTCCTCATCCCGAGCAGGTGGGAAGTGCTTGGGCAGTTTGGCACCTTCCTGCTCGATGGCAGCTTGTCCCAAAGCTGGCAGGGGTCACCTGGCCCATGGCATGGCAGGGCTGAGGCTCAGAGGCTCTGCTCGTGCAGGCTGAAGCCTGGCTCCAAGTCCCAAACAGGAAATCCTTCTAGGACGTGCTTAGGCTCCGATTCCCGGATGTTTGCAGCAAGCAAAGGTTTCCTCCATGCAGAATGGAGGTTAAAAATAAAATAAGGCACCTGCTAGGAACATACATGGCTGGGGCTGGAGGGAAAGTGAGGGGACAGCTCTCCCTGAGACAGGGAAAGTCTTTTTCATGTGGGATCCCAAGTTTGCCTCTGCCATTTTGAATTCCCTTAACAACCATGAATGAGAATCCATTAAATCCATGAACAGAGAAAGCACTGCAGGATCATTTCACCTACAAATGGAGCTGGTACCTCAGCTGTTCAGCTCTGTATTCACAGCCAGGACAAGAGGAAATGCTCCTGTGAGCTGCTTCTGGATCCAACCCAACCAGAGATCTTTGAACCTCACAGTGGAAGAGTTCTTGTGCATTCCCTGCTTGTGTGGATGGACACAGAGCTCCTGTCACACAAAGCTCTCTCAACAGGCATAGATTCCTGTGCTACAGGGGCTGTTCTTGAAGCCCTGAGTGTAAGGTCCACTCCCTGGGCTGCATGTGATGGATGCTTTTAAGGTACAGCGGGTAGAATTCAATTTGTTGATGAGAATGTTTACATTCCTGGAAATTTGGTGAAGCTCTGGCAGGTATTTTTTAAATAGCATAGTAGAGGCAGGTTTTGAACAGAAGAAGAAAGATCTAGGGCTGTCAGATGATCCATTCCCTCACCTCAAAGAGGCTTCAGTTGAACCCAGGATACCTGCCATACCTCACAGATGTGCACCTAGCTAGTTCTAAAAGTCCACCCATAATGAAGATTTCATAAACCTGGCAGTCAATCTATTCAGTGCTAAATTTTCTTTACTATTATTTAACATCATTTCTTATACTACCTGTCATGAACACTGGAAGTAGATTGTTCTCTTTGCAATGTCCTTTACAAATCAAGGTGGTCATCGTGTCTTTCCACTCTTCTCTAACCTAAATTGCCCAGAGCATTTGATCTTTTCATATTGCATTTTCTGAACCTCTCATTGTTCCCTCTGGACATTCACAAATGTTTCTACATTCTCTGGGGTGCACTGGCACAAAGTACTGGCCACAGTCTGGCTGCGGGCCTGATCACAGCAAAGCAGAGCCAGAAATGTCAGTTCCTGCATCCTGCAAGTCACATTCCTGTTTATACCATCTCATGCGATGTTATTTTGTTTTTACAATATGCCCTCAGCTGATTAATATTCAACCTACAGGTGCCTATAAACCAAACCCTGCAGACAGTTCTTCTCAGTCTGTCTTTACAGTTTATTGTTCCTATTAAGCACATAAACTTCCTACTGAGGAATAATTGTACTACTAACATTAATTTTTAAATTTCTGTCAATGTTTTTAGTATCTAGACTAATGATCTTTAAGGAAATATAAACTGACTAAACAGAAGGTCACAGAACAACAGGGAAATTCTGTTACTGCAGCTTTAGTGGTGCAAACTTAATGTTCAATATTTATAGAGACTGCAGAAAACTCAAAATGGCCAGAGAAGAGTCATTAGAATGAGTCAGGATCCAAGGAACAAGGTTCCATGTGAAGACCTTTAGTAAGATTAAAAAAAGTAATGATTTATAAGGATCTCTAAGAATTAAAATTTTTAATTGTTTCAATAATAATAATGTTTCAATCTAGCAAATAAAGGTGTAACAGGAGACACGCTGTGGAACTGAAGTCATGCAAACTGAAAGGAAAGAGGGGTAGTTCAGTGGAAGGAGGAATGAATCACTATAACCATGAAATCACTATAACCATGAAAAAGACATAACAGATTCCCAGCAGTCAGAGTTGTACATCTTGGCTAATGAGGGTGCTGGGCCAGCTCACATGGACCATGCTTTTGCCCAGAAAACTTGCACCACATGACCCCTGAGATCACTTCCAGCCTGGTGTTCTCCAGCTCTACGAGTCTGTGCCTTTCTCAGGAGGTAGAGCCTGTCCCAGGCTCTGTGATCTTTGTGATTCCCAAAGGGCGTGGGCAGTGCCATCCAGTCCTGGTGTCCGAACTGAACCCGAGTGCTGCCTGCCCTACGGAGCCCTTCCCAGAGCGAGGGCTGGGCTGTGTCAAACCAAGGAATCGGCGCAAGGGGAAAGGGAATGAGATAATGATGAGAAGGAAACCATGTAATACATGTTCACATGTTCATCTGTGAGCCAAGACAGAACTGAAATCAACATTTCCAGAGGGTGAGCGGGCTGAGCCGAGCCCTGTGCTGCTGACTGCTGCACTTCCTGTCCTGGCTCCTTGCTCTCTCCTCCTCCGAGATCTCTCCATCCACGTTTGCAGCGGGGTGACCTCATTTGGCAGCAGTTCTGCCAATGAGCGCCGGCTGGAGCGCACCGCTCTCACCGGTGCCTCTGAAAGCTGCTTGCTAAGGCCTGCACTTCCTCCCTGGTAGCAAACAAGTCTCCTTCTGTTCCCCTGGAAATCAGCTGGGAGGAAGTGAGATGGGGGGGTGGTTTCCGAAATGCTGGATTGTGATTACAGACACAGCCTCGGGCTGGGGGCAGAGGCTGCAGGGGCTGCGGGGAACCCAGGGGTTCCTGCAGGAGGGGACAGTGCCTTTGGTGTGCACACACAGGTACAAGCCCCATGGCAAAGGACACGCTGAGTCCAGGGAAAGGAACAAAACAATTTGTGAATTACCCCTTCCTAAGGACCATGGCTTTTGCTTTGGAGGAGTTTTCTATATATAGTGGCGTGATTATTTCAGAATGGAAAATGTTTGTTCAGGAAGGAAAGGCTCTGAGATCAGTAGAGTCAAATCTCACCCACATGCTGCTGACTCCATTGGACTCCTCTGCCCAGCAGCAGGGACTTGGGAGAATTCTGCAGGGATGAGGGTACTGTCCAGGAATTGCCCACTTGCACCAAATTTATCTATGCTTAAGCTTTGGTTCAAGCTGGGGTCTGCCATGAGTGGCAGGTCTGAAGTAAGATCCGATGATTTCTCCAGGGGAAAAAATGCAGATGGCTTGACCTTCTTTTTCCCTGAGACAAACCATGTTTATCATCCACAACTGTTGTGCACTGGGATGCGATGAATCCCACAAATACTCTGGACTGCAGATGCCAACAGCAAACAGAGCAGTGCCACACCGAGCAGAGTCTGTGCAGAATGTGCTCTATGCACACATCAGATACCACAAATAGGATGGGCAGCTGTCTGTGGAGAGGATCACCAACACACACACAGAGACACACAGAGAGACAGACAGAGACACACAGACAGACAGACACACACACACACACACACAGACACACACACACGAAGACACACAGACACACACACACACACACACACACAGAGACATAGACACACACAGACACACACACACACAGACACACACAGACACACACACAGACACACACACACAGAGACATAGACACACACACACACACACAGACACACACACACACACACACACAGACACACACAGACACAGTCACACACACGCAGACACACACACACACACAGAGACACACACAGAGACATAGACACACACACACACAGACACACACACAGAGACACACACACAGAGACACACACAGAGACATAGACACACACACACACACACAGACACACACACACAGAGACATAGACACACACACACACAGACACACACACACACACAGAGACATAGACACACACACACAGACACACACACACAGACACAGTCACACACACGCAGACACACACGCACACACAGACACACACACACAGACACACAGACACACACAGACACACACAGACACACAGAGACATAGACACACACACACACACACACACAGAGACACACACACACACAGAGACATAGACACACACACACACACAGACACACACACACACACAGAGACATAGACACACACACACAGACACACACACACAGACACACACACACAGACAGTCACACACACGCAGACACACACGCACACACAGACACACACACACAGACACACACAGACACACACACACATACAGACACATACAGACACACACACACACAGAGACACGCAGACACACAGACACACACACATACAGACACACAGACACAGACACACACAAACACATGCACGCAGACACACAGACATACAGACACAGACACACACAAACACACACGCACGCAGACACACAGACACACAGACACACACAGACACACAGACACACACACACACAGACACACGCACGCAGACACACAAGGACTGCCCAGAGGAAGGCAGAATGGACTGGTATGGTGCAGCTCCATCTTGTGGGAGTTTCTCAGTGCTGATCTCAGGAATTTTATTTATCTGTGGTGTAGCATTGCTTGTGAGTCCCACACTGACCAGTGCCTGCTAAACATCTTTGAGCTTTTTAAAAAAAACACAATAACAGATTGTTACCTTGCAGTTTACCATGATGCACATAATCTGACAAACATGTGACCATTAGATAACATCACATGAGCTAATCCAAGTCACAATCCCAAAACATCCCCTAGTTAAAAGTGCACATATGAGCCTCCCATTCACTTTAAAAGTTACTCAGTCCTCCAGGTTAAATCCCAGCCCTGTTGCTCCTCCACAGACAGAATCAGGCTACAAACCATTTACTTTGCTGATCCTGTTTTACGCAACCTTAAGGGCCATAACTGATGCAGAAGAAGGAAGAAAATTTGGCTTATGAGTCAATTTAATGATTTAATTATCCAGAAATAAATTGGGCCACTGAGAGGTGCTGTGAGATAAGGGACAGGTGATTCAGAGGGAATACAGAGGTGTTATCCAAGCAAGAAAAGGGGTAGGGAAAACCCAAGCCCACGTGGAATCAAATATGGCAGGAGATGTGAAGTGTAGTGAGAGAGGCTTCTGCAGAGATGTCTGTAGCAACAGGAAAACTGAGGAAAACATGGACCCATGACCAAACAGGGCAAGCAGCCCAGTGCTGAAGGACGTGGAGCAGCAGCCTCCAGGGACTGCAGGGCTCTGAGACCAAAGGGGAGCTCGAGAGCAAGGAACATGGACCTGCAGTGCAGCAGACTGACGTGGGGACCACTTCTAACCCAAAAGGATGCACCCACGGGTAGTGAGGGAGCTGGGCAGCACCACTGTGAGGCCACTCGTGATTTTCTTTGAGGGCCTGGTGATGAAGGGAGGCTCCTGACAACTGGAAGAAAGCAAATATCACTCCTATCTTCCAGAAGGGCAAAAAGGAAGATCCAGGGAACTACAGGCCAGTCAGTACAGGCCAGTCAGCCTCACCTCTGCCCTTAGAAAGGAGCAAACCTTCCTGAAAAGCATCTCCAAACACAAGAAGGCACAAAGGTGATTTGGAGTAATTAGCAAAGATTGTAGCTCAGTTGGTGAGAGCATGGTGCTAATAATGCCAAGGTTGTGGGTTCAACCCCTGTATGGACTTGGTGATCCTTGTGGGTCCTTTCCAGCTAAGAATATTCTGTGATTTATAAAAAGAAAATTGTGCTCAATAACCCAATAGCCTCCTACAAGGAGATGATTTAGGGTAGGAAAGGAGATCAGCAGATGTTGGTGGCTCAGCTTCAGTAAGGCTCTAGTCAGGAAGGATAACCACAGTCACAATTCCACAGTGATTTGGGTTGACAGAACCTTAAAAATCACCTATCTCCAGCCCCCCTGCCATGGACAGGGACACTTTTCACTAGACCAGGTTGCTCCAAGCCCCATCCAAACTGGCCTTGAATGCTTCCAGTAACCAGATGGGTTAAACCCTTCTCACATCACCTTTATAAACACCTGCATGGGACGATTTTTCCTCCTTTCATTTAAATTGAATGACACCTTAGGTAACTGCAGAGAATGTCAGTCCCACAGCTAGTGCACAGTCACTGATTTTAAAGCCAGGGTGTTAGTTATCCTTTAAAAATATTTTTTTCACAAGTTGTAGTGTAATTGTATATTTAACATTTCAAAGTTTGTGATACTCTTTTCCTCGATGATGTTCTCTTTGATGATAAGAACAGGCTCCTATCTATTACTGAGGATGGAATTCTTTGGCAGCCACTAATTTGCCACGGGGTCACAAGTTCACAAAGCAGACAAGGTACAATTTCCAGTTTATAGCATGGATACCTGCCTGCCTTACAAAATCTAAACACTTTCCAGAAGCTCATCAAGGCAATGCTATAAAACCTCTCTGATGAGCTCTGCTGGAGGTGTCCATGAGGTGAAGGATACAGTAAGAAAGGTGTAAAAGCTGGGGCATATCTGTAAATCAAATTACGTAATGCCAAGTATCTTCAAATAAGCAGATCTGCTTCCAAACAATAAATTCTCCTCACCTGGTCTTTCTAAAAGAATCAGGCCAAAGAGTATTGAGCCCTGATAATTGAGCAAACAAACCAGAAATTTATTTTGTCAACTGATGGCCCAGTATAGAGCAGGGAGACAGAAAATCTGGGTGGATTGCATTTCACCCTGCAGCAGCAGCTTGAACTACTGCTTGTGCATGGAGAGCTCTCTCAGAAACCACACACAAGCCTGTTTGCTCTACAGCCTCCTCCTCCTCTTAGAGGCCCCCCCAGCAGCAGCCACAGCTCCCTTAAAGCTGTCCTGCCCCAAACACTGCATTGCCCCACAGCTGGGAGGTTCCAGGGCATCTCCTGGTGTTCCCTCTGCAGCAGCAGCTCCTTTACTGCAGTGCTCCTTCAGCACTCTGATTCCCATTCTGCGTTTTTACAGCCTGAAATTGCACCCAGTTTTGCTTGTGTAGTTGCTGCCATTGTTGAACTAAGGCCCGATACTCTGCTGTCCTTGGCTAAGGCATCAGACTTCCCTGTATGAGGAACTGCTGGAGAAAGGTAACAGAGAGAAACCTAGAATCCACAGAAATGAAGAGACTGATTTCCATACCTGAGAAGCATGTTGTTAACAGCACAGGTGCGAGGAGGGTGTGGAAATGCTCATTTTCTGATGGAAACAACTGGAATTTATTTTCATTTGATTCATACATTGTCTCTGCATTCCAGAATGGACATAATGGGCATATATAACTGCAGCAATTGATAATGGAAACAATTTTTAATCAATTCTACCATATCAGAGGTGAAATATTTGGTAAATATCCAATGCAGCAGATATATTTAGGGACGATTTCTTAAAAAGTGTTTTGAACAATTACCAGTCTTTTAGATTGAATGTAACAGAATGCAAAACTGTCCTGGATGCAATCTTATAAAACAGACCAATTCAGCTCAAAAGCAGGATACATACTTTAACAGCCTAAGTAATTAACAATATGAGCAACTTAACTAAAAATGTTGTGAATTTCTGGTGACTGGTAACTTCTCAGTGAAAACATGTTTGTGAGGGGCTTTGCTTTGGGTTTCGTTTTGTTTTGTTTTAATTTTTTGTTTGTGTTTTGGTGGGTTTTGTTTGTGGGTTAGGTTTTTTTTTTCCTAATATATGTTATTAAATCAAGGAAAAGGTAATTCAGTGAAGTTCTATGACATGTTTTACAAGATAACAGTCCAACTCACAGTACTCTTTCTGTTGGTTTGGGATTTATGACTGCTAGCAACTGTATCACTGAGTCATTTAAATCCTACAGTTCTGAAGATTATACCCACAGTTATATGTGTGTTTAGACTTTGGATCTTATAATTACCAGACGTAATTAAACAAAAGGGTCAAGAAAATTCAAGGATTGGAGTTTTTCAAGGATAAGAATATTCAGTGTTACGTTATCATGGATTGCAAACAAAAAATCCCCAACCTTAACTGTGTGAACACGTCTCTGTTATGTCAAAATCTACCCTCTTTTAGTTTAAAACCATTATTGCATGTCCTGTCACTGCAGGCCTTGGTTAAAAGTGTCTTTGCTGTTCTCACAAGCCCCCTTTAAGCACTGAAAAGCTGTAACAAGGTGTCCTTGGAGCCCCCTCCTCTCCTGGCTGAGCTCTCCCAGCTCTCCCAGCCTGTCCCCACAGCAGAGGGGCTCCAGCCCTGGCCTCCTCGGGGCTCCCACCAGCAGCTCCAGGTCCTTCCTGCTGGTGCCCAGAGCTGAGGCAGTCTCACCCGGGCAGAGAAGGGAGGATCCCTTCCCTGGAGCTGGCCCCAGCGCCGATGGATTCCCTGGGCTGCCAGCACCCACGGCTGGCTCACAGCCACTGTTCCATCCCCTGGGGTCCTGGCAGGACTGCCCTCAGCCTCTCCATCCCCAGCCTCCGCTGGCACTGGGGGTTGTCCCAGTCCAGGTTCTGGGGTTCCCTAATGAAGGCAAAATGTGATCTCAAGCAACTGAACATTCTACATTCATCCTGGATCTGACAAACCTGAAAAAGTGTTCAAAGTAAAATCACGTGAGCAGGGAGCACAACAGGAGAGGAATCAGAAAAATCTGTGTGGTTTTTTAACCTGAGCAGGGAGGTTCAGATGACATTAGGAAGCATTTCTTTAGCAGAAAGGCTGGTCAAACACTGCAACAGACTTTCCAGAGAGATGGTCAATGCCCCAGGCCTGTCAGTGTTTAAGAGGCATTTGGACATTGCCCTAAATGCCTTAAAGCTGTAATTTTTGGTCAGCCCTGAAGCAGTTGAGCAATTGGTTTAGATGATCCTTGCAGATCCCTTCCAAGTGGAACTACTTTATTCTAATATAAAATAAGAATAATATCTTCTGGTTTCACTACTGTCAAAGGTGAAGGACTCTTCTTAGCCCCTTCCCAGGTCTGTTCCACGCCGTGTCCAGATCTGCACTTAGGAAGGCTCCATATCCAACATCACCCACCTAAGGAACCCTGGGACTGCAGTGGCTCCAGCAGCCTCTGTCACAGCCACAGTGGGCAATATGCAGCTTGCAGAACGCCGTGATTCTGAGAAACAAAATCCTTCACCTGTATTACACACTACTGCAGATCTTTGTTTTATTTGTACAATTGATTATTTCTCAAATAAAGAAGCAAAACATAAGGGTTAAGTGTTGTTTACAGAAAATTAGCACATCTCACAGCACTTTGTGCCTGAGGGATTTTGTGCATCACGGGTTTTAAGTTCACTCTTGCTGTAGCCTGTAGCCTTGGAGACTGAGATACAGAGCCCACCATGCTGCAAAGTCACTACTTGTTGTACAAACACCACCTACAAACTTCATCTTCCCTTCGACAGCAAACAATTAGTCACATAAATTCTTTGAAATTCTGCACTTGAAATCCTCAGAGTATGTTACTTGAGATTGCAATAACAAAATAGGTAAGAAATTTCTGCCTTAGTGGTGGGGAGAAGAAAGAGAAGAATGAAACAAGGCAAAGAGAAAGAAGAGGTTATTCCCTGTTCCTTTCCTGTGGGAGGAAGCAGAGAGCTCTTACAAAGAAACAGCTGAGCATAGGAGGAGGAAAGAGTTTGAGGAATGAGCTAAAACAGGTCAAATCCACCTGAAATGAAGGAGAAGGAAATAAGCCAAACTTTGAACCTTCCCCTTTTAAATTAGGAAGATGGCAAAGTGAAAGTGGGAGGGAGCAGTGCAGGAGGTGAAGGAGATCCTAGAAGTCTTTAAAGGCCGAGGATTTTCAGGGTTTAGATAGTAATGGAAGAGATGGAGAAAATTAATCAAGGGTAGAGAACATCAGAGCATGAAGAGAATTAGTCAGTGGAGAAGTGTGAGCCATGGCTGAGCAGAAAAAGAGAAAGAGCCAAGAACTGAAAAAAGAAAGGCTGGCAGGGTGGATCTGGTGAGAGCAACACCAAAAGCTGAACAAAGCACTGCTCTGAAGGTGAAAGGTGAAAGGAAGCAGGGTAGAGGGAAAGGCAGCAATGGAAAAGCAGCAGTGCAGCACTCCCCTGGCTCCTGACTCAGTTCAAACAACATAAGTTATCAATTTAGACCTGAGAAATGTCAAATAAAGGCATTGAAGCTGCTAAAGGACTCTGGACATACACAGGGAGACCATGAAGGTGCCAGAGACAGATCCATTTCTTACAAAGTACATTTCAGAAACAGCAGGAAAAAGCAAGGTAATATTAAAATCAGCAACATGACCAGTTGAATAAGGAGAAAAGAGGGAAGGAAACATTAATCAAATTAAGGGGGACAGAAGGAAGCAGCAGCTCTTGCAAATGGATGCAGAATTTAAATTTATACTTACCATGGGAAAACAAAAACAAATCAGAGAAAGGAACTCTGATAAGGGTAACAAGATGGAAAAATAGCATCAGCAAGATGGGAGGAATAAAAAAGTAAGAATGGCCTATAAACAAGAACCCTCCCTCCAAGATTTTGAAAAATACCAAGCAGACAATTTTCATAGCAGGACCTCAGGGTGCACGACTGTACCAGAGGAAAAGTGCCTGATTGTAGGGGAAGGCATAAAAATTAAGACTAAACAGAATTTCAAGAATGTATTCCTAAGGGTTTGTTAAACTATGGGAGAGGGCAGAAAAAGTACTGGAAATTATAACTATGTATTAACACTCCACAAAGCTGCAAATTTATGAAAAATGTATAAAAAGCAAAAATCTTGAGGCATCACTCCAGCAAGGAGCCTTTCCCACAGGATAAGAATGTGCTCCATTGCTGCAGTCCCCTCCCTGTGACAGACTGGATCAGGACTGCACTGTTTATCAAGTAGCTGCCAGCAAACTGTCTGCTCTGCACTGGTGGCAGAAAATTAAAACCTTCCTTGGTGCTGCTTTCTCCTCTCAGAATAGAAAGTGCCTTCCTCCCCATTATGAAACCCATTCCCAGCCCAGAACAAAGGCTGGAAGTTTCTGGCAGCTGCAGATCTCACCACAAGAAAGCAGGGGCCAGCAAAATTCATTCCATTTCCTCCCTTGCCATCCATGTGTGGGGCCCCAAGGTGATGACATTGTGGCTCAGATGCTGTAAGGCCAAACTCATAGACCAGAGGCTCCCTGGGGACTGAGTAGATGTCTGTGTCAGGTTAGGAGATCCTGGAAGCAGAAATGGCAGCAGGATGAAACTGTGAGAGGAGATGTTGCAGAACTGGGAGACAGAACACAGAAGGACTTTCCCTGTGCTAGTCCTGTCCATCTAAACCTCCTGGGAATAAATGGGTATGTGTGATTCTGGTTTAAACATCATGGGGATGGGGAATTCTAACTTGGGGAAAGCAGCACTACATCGGCTGACAAACATCACAATACTGGTGATCCTTGAAACATCAGGAAATTGGTAAGAAATAATGTCAGCTGCCAGCAGAGTAGATGCATTATGGAGCTGGGAGCTTGACAAAATCTGCTCACAGTCCAAATACAGATTGGATTTCATTTTCTGAAAGTCTTCTTGTAGATCCATACTAGTCAATTTTACAATAATTTTACCACTGAAGAGACTCTGTGCCCTCATCCTCTGAATACAGAGGAGAATTTAAGGAATTAGTGATTGCATTAGGTGACCATTGTGAATCACAACTCCTTTTAACTCCTAACCAAGAGGGGTTTGAAATGCTGATCCCAGAACACTGACATTATGCCAGTAATCATTTTTACTGAAATAAATGTAAGTAACGCCAATCCTTCTTGCAGCTGAACTAGATGATTATTGGTCTCTTTCAACTGTTCTATTCTATTTTTCATAGATGCTTCAAAATACCTTTTGGTCTAGCTGTCTCATTAAAGTGGAACCTCTGCTTTATTGGTCACCTAATGCAATCACTAATTCCTTTAATTCCTACTTTCCAGGACACAGACACCAATCTGTACCCATTAAGTGCTCTGTGGCACTCTCCTGGAAACAGCCCTACTGCTGACAATCATCTATTGGAAAAGCAGCAACAGACTTTAAGTCAGAAGTTGATTAATCACTGATTAGTGTTTAATCAGCTCTTCATGTACTACTGACAAATGTCTCACACACATCACTTCTCTCCAATGTGTCAAAAAGATATTTTTTTTCCCTTCATGCTTTTCCCCTTGGAAGTATGAAATTTGGTCTTATCCCCATTTTACAGACAGGGAATTGAGACAGAGGTGAAGAGGAAACAATGGAAGAGCCAGATTTTTGAAAGCTTTCAAGTCACCAAAGAAACTGTGAAACAGTCAGTGTGTAACTTGTGCATTTGGAGAGAGAACAAGGCAGGGTCTTTATCTCTTAAATACAAATGGAGCCCTGAGAGGGTTGAGTCTGCTGGTCAAAGCAGCTGCAGGAACAGCAGTCCAAACACCTAAATACAGGCATAAAGGTGACTTTTGGAACTTCAGCTTCCCTCAGTGGAAGTTAAAGGCTTCTGTCTTGCTCAGTAACTCTTTGAAAAAAGTTCACACCGTGCAATAACTCAAACTGCAGTTTGGCCTGTACAGATGATGCCTAGACAGGCAGACCTGGAACAGAGGCTGGACAGAGTTACAGGAATAAAGCAGGGATTTAATAAAAGGCCTTTAAAGGACACACCTTGGGCAGTACAAGAGCCTGGCTGTGGCTACACCCAAAATGGACTATGGGTCAAGAGTTTTCACACTTTTATAAGTTTTGGTCCGTTTCCATCTTGGGGTTAATTACAATTACAGCTCCAGGTGATGCAGTTACACCCTCACAGATTGCTCTCCTCCATTCCCTGCTGTTTGCACTTTTTGGGCTGAAGCTGCAGTGGTGTCCTTGGGTCTGGGCTGGAAAAGGATTGTTCTGTGTGACTGAGCTGTGAGGAGAACCTGCTGACACTTTATATGGAGTTCAGAGTTATACACTAAGGCAGTGCAGAATCTGGAAAATATGAAATCTAAAAATTAAGGCATCACAGAGAGCAAAAGTAAATTGATCCAGTGTTTTGAGGTCTCTGAACAGCACAGACATACCTGCAACACAGCAGAACATACAGTGTCAGTTTATCAGGAGTACCACGCCATGAGTACAATCCATGATTATTCACAAAATGCAGAGAATCACTGAATGTAAATGCAACAGATACATTTGGTAATGTGCCCTTAGAACAGGGAAAGCAGCAGGTGGCACAGGAGCTCTGTGGAAGGTGAGCAGATGAAGAGTGCTCCCACTGGGCAAAAGGAAGGCAGGTGGAGCTCGGCACCCCTTGATGTGGAGCTCAAGAGTGTCCTCCTGCACGAAGACATAATTTTCAGAACTCTAGTAATTTTTGCAAAATTGGTGATTCCAGCAGTGCCTAAAGTCTCTTGTCTTTCAACATGAACTGGATAACACAACTTTAAGAAGTTCTGAATCACTAACAAGTAGATTTTAAAAGACCACAATATTGAGTAAAAATAAAACAAAGGGAAGCAAAATATCCTGGGACAGCAATGTACCTCCACTGGTGGTATTCCAAATCAATTGGAATCAATTACATTTCTTGGAAATATACATTGGCTGTACAGTTAATGGCAGTCATCATTCCCTCTGACAATGTGGGGCCAACCCTTCCGCTACTCTGTCCAGGGCTGATACTGTAGTATGGAACAATTTCACAAGACATGTCATTTTCATTCTATAAATGTCAGCACACTGGTGCTTCCCCCAGATCCTCTGTCCAAGTTCTCTGCAAAATAAGAACAACAGAAAAGCAAAACCCCCATCCTCAGCATTCTTGTTTGCCACATCTCCTCAAGTGTTGATTCACAAACCTATCTCACTGTAATACCACTGCAAAACCTATCCGGACTAGCATTTCAGCACATCCATATCTCACTTCCTCCTTCTCTACTGCAGTCTCCACAAGGCAATAAAACAAAGCACTCTTGAAAGCCCTCGCCACTGTTTCCTGCACTTTCCTTGTCGCTTCTGTGACAAGACAGAGGATGATTGTTCTTTCTCTCCGCTTCTGACATCACTGCCATTATATCTAAGGATATCTTCTAAAATTCCTTTCTATGACTCTTTTTGATGGAGACAAGATTCCAGTGAACATCAAAGAATGAGAAGATCACGGTATTTTCCTGGACAGTGATGGGGTTTTTTTGGAGATGTTTACATTCTTAACAATGACCAGGAAGCGAGTCCGCTGTGCCCAAGTTCCTGTGATTGCTTTCAGCGATCAGGGCCGGTGGATGGGTCTAGTGCAGATGTCCCTGCCCGTGTCACACGGGCGGGCCGGGCTGACGGGTCCCGCCCCGGCGGGAGGCATCGCAGTGCCAGGCCGGGCCCGCAGGGGGCGCGCTCCGCGCTCTCGGCGTCCGGCGCTGCGCTCGCGCTTCCGGTCGGTGTCGGTGCGGTGTGCGCAGGATGGGCCGCGGGCGTCCCGGTGCTGTGAGTGACCCCCGGGCCGTGAGCCGCCCCCGGGTCCGAGTGACCCCCGGGCCGTGAGTGACCCCCGGGCCATGAGCCGCCCCCGGGCCGTGAGCCACCCCCGGGCCGTGAGCCACCCCCGGGTCCGAGTGACCCCCGGGCCGTGAGCCACCCCCGGGTCCGAGTGACCCCCGGGTCCGAGTGACCCCCGGGCTGTGAGCCACCCCGGGCCGTGAGTGACCCCCGGTGCTGTGAGTGACCCTCGGGCCGTGAGCCACCCCCGGGCCGTGAGCCACCCCCGGGTCCGAGTGACCCCCGGGCCGTGAGCCGCCCCCGGGTCCGAGTGACCCCCGGGCCGTGAGTGACCCTCGGGCCATGAGCCGCCCCCGGGCCGTGAGCCACCCCCGGGTCCGAGTGACCCCCGGGCCGTGAGCCACCCCCGGGTCCGAGTGACCCCCGGGTCCGAGTGACCCCCGGGCTGTGAGCCACCCCGGGCCGTGAGTGACCCCCGGTGCTGTGAGTGACCCCCGGGCCGCGAGTGACTCCCGGGCCGTAAACGACCCCCGGGCCCTAAGGGACCTCCGGGGACCCGCTGCCGTGGGGAGCAGCCCGGGGAGCCTGGGCTCGGCTGCTTCGGAGAGCGAGGGGAAGCGGAGGCTGGGTCGGAGGGGGATCCGACGGCGGCGGGCACTGCCGTCCGCTCCCCTCGGGGTCCTCCCGGGGCTGCCCGGCCCCGCTATCCCATCCCGTGCGTTTCTCGGGTCGCGCTGCTGGTGGGGAACAGCAGCAGAGCCGTGTCATTGTCCCGGCAGGTGCAGGGTACCGGCGGCAGCAGCGCCGTCAGCAAGTGCTCGGCGGCAGCGCGGGGCTACATCCAGGACCGGTTCCTGCGGCTCCTGGCGGGGCGGCGGCGGCGGCGGGCGCCCCTGATCCACCGGTGAGGAGCGAGGGCTCGGCAGCACCTGCGGCTGCTCCGGCTGCTGAGCCCCGGTGCCCGCGGGGCGCGGGAGGGGATCTCGGCCTGCGGAGAGCCAGGAGCGACAGCTCGGAATGGGGGGAGCGGCTTTGAGTTGAAAGAGAGTAGGTTACATATCAGTAGGGAGATCTTCCCTGTGAGGGTGGCGGGGCCTTGGCTCTCCGGTTGCCCAGAGCAGCTGTGGCTGCTTCATCCCTGGAAGTGTCCATGGCCAGGTTGGACACTGGGGCTTGGAGTAGCCTGGGACAGTGGAAGGTGTCCCTGCCATGGCAGAAGGGTGGAACGAGAGCAGCTTCAGGTCCCTTCCACCACAAACCTTCGTGCTTGGAGTTGTCAGTTGGGCAAGGCAGAGCCTCTCAAACACAGTTTAAGCAAAGTACAGAGTGGCAACGTGCAGTGCCCTGTCTCACAGTACTGTAACCTTGTTAGACTTTTAATATAATGTTACATGGCTTCTGGACCAAAACTGAATGGTTTGTCCTGAGAATGATATGCCACCAGACTGGTTCCTAACTCTAGTGTTCAATGCTGTTGAAAACTTTGTATATTTGAAGATATACCAATAGTGTAATAACATCAATAGCTTTCTCATTATCTCCCCAGAATGTTACAATTTCTGTAAGGTATCTGGTGACTCTGGGAAGCAAGATCTTTAGAGTCAGTGGTGTCTGACCAGGAGAACTTCTCCAGAGCTTTGTAAGAGACAGGAATGTTTTAATGTGTGTTTGCAGAGGGCTCTAGGCTGATGACATTGTGGAATTTATGTAATTTGAGGAGAATAGTTTAATGCAATCCAAAAGACTGTGAATTGCCAAAGGAGTTTCATTCAGGGGAAAATCACACAGTGGTGTTCAAGCAGAAGCTTGCAGGCCTATGAAGATGTGTGTGGTTCATCAGGAAACCTGCATTGAATTGTCACACAACATTGGCATGCCAAGCTGAATTCACAGGAGGAGTTCTGTATTGCATTTATCAACAATTTTGGGACATCTTAGACTGTGAAGTCCCTATGAGGTGTGAAGATGATAACATGCTTGTTAAAGGGGTGAAAAAAGCTGGAATATAACCAGGTGGATCTAGGATGAAACTAACTAAAAGAGAATGCCAAGAGACAAGAGGCATCAGTCCATGCCAGGCTAGGGAAATGGTAAATGCTTTCCAGGAGTTAGTCTGATTTAGTTCCATTTATTCAAAAAGCAGAGAACAAGATTCCTCTCCTAACTTTGCTTTTCCTCCCTTTTTTGTTCCATTCTCACTACATGAGCATACACATTCATGTTGTTGTTATGACATGTGGTTTGGGGCAGGAACTCAGGTATCGGCCATCTGCATTGCCAGGGGGCATCATCACTGTCAGGAGTCAGCAAATATTTATTTATGCAAAACAGAACAGGTCCAGCTGGGGTATCTGCACATTTTCTCTGGGTTATCTGTTGTCTTGATGGTTAATATGCACACTGATTGCAGGAGATCTGTATTTATTAGCAAGCTCTAGAGATGACAAAATCATCTCCCAGTTCAGGTCTGTAAACAGGGAATTATTGGGTAGAAGATTAGAGAAAAAAAATCTTTATTTTTTTAAAATTGCAGATGCTAGTGCTGGAGAAATCAGGTTCCTGGCCAGTGATTACAACTGAATTTGTTCCTACAGGGGTTATTACATCCGTGTCCGTGCTGTGGATCACTGTGTTCAGGACTTCCTGCTGAAGACACAAAGCCTGCCCAGGACACAGGTACATTTTCTCTGAGACTTCTGGCATCTCTCACTAAATTATGTGTAAAATCTTTCTGGCATCTGGGCAGTGACTCGTTAGTGCATCTGTTCTGTGCCCTTTCTCAGCAGGGCACAGAATCTGACTGGCAGAACTGTGGCTGTCCATGTGTCACTTTGGCAGAAGTACCTGGGGGGGAGGGTGGGTAATATCCACACAAAATTCCTCTGCCTCTTGCAGGAGGTTGCCTGATTTTGTCACTCTACAGATGGTATTTAATATTTTTCACACCTAGATTTCAAGATGCTGCTAGAGTTGAGTATAACTTTTTCTGATGCTTTCTCTGCAGATCCTGTCTTTAGGTGCTGGCTTTGATTCCTTATACTTCCGTTTGAAGGATATGGGTCTTCTGCATCACACTGTGGTATATGAGGTGGATTTCCCAGATGTGGCATGCCAAAAAGCTACTCTGATCAAAGGAGTGAAGGAGTTGTCAGCACTGGTGGGAGACACCGGAGGGGAAGGATTAGGTATGGCATTCATGGAAGATTTTTTTTTTTGCACAGAGTGTTTAGAAGGAATAAACACAGCTTCGGCCTTCAAAAAGCAAGAGATTATGGTAGGGGAACTATGAAATTGTAGATTAAAAGGATATTCATTTTATGAAATCATTGAAACAAATAATTTGTAAGCATTGGGAGATAACAAGAAGCCAGGATGGATTTGTCAGGAGCTGATTATATCAAACCAAGGTCAGGTTTTTTCTGTTGCAATTTCTGAAAGGGTGTGTCCAGCTTGGAGCATACTGGTCCAAAACCAGTGGCAAACTGTAGCGTGTCCAGTGGGAGGTTATGAGGATGATGAAGTGATGGAGCAGGTGATGTAGGAGGGGAGAGCTGATTTTGTTCAGCCATCTGGGGAGGAGTTTGGGAGGGAGGTGAGTCTTACAGCACTCTTCAGCTTATCTATTGGGAGAGGTTAGAAAAGACAGAGCCACACTTTTCTTGGGGGCATAAAGCAAATAGTCAAGGGACAGTTGAAAGTGGCAAAAAAAAAGGAAATTCCAGTGATGTATAAAGAAAATGTTGGGGGGAGATTGTGCCAGATGAATAGTTAAAAATGGGAACAGATTGCCTGGAAAGGTAATGGACTCTCCAGCCTTGGAGACCAAAACCACTACAGAGATAGAGCTTGACTGGACAAAGCTTTGAGCAACATGACAACAGATAATTGCCAAGAGGAAGTATTTGGACAGGATGACTTTTAAATCTCCCTTTCATCCTAAATTATACAATGATTTATGGGCTTGATGGGAAAGAGAGAAGGTTTGACTGTTAAGTGTCTTGACTGTAATAGAACATTAGTTGTTATGTCTCCTGACTTTTTTTTGCCCTCCAAGGCAGGAGAAAATGAGCCTTGTGAAACCACTGCAGAATTTTGTGCCAGCTGAGTGCTGAGGGCCAAAAGGAGGAATGTAAAGCATGTTGATCACTAGAGGTTTCTCCTGCATCTGTTTTCCTCCAGCATTTCTAGTAATGCTCTAGATGACGTGCTGTAGAATATGAAATGTCATAAACCTGCAGGAAACATGGGGACTTGCAGTAAGATGAGTGAGTGTGGGAGTTTGACAAAGTACACGAATGGTCTGGCAAACATGGAATGAAATGCCATAGGGACATATGTTAGCCTCTGCATTTAGATGGCATTGATTAATTTAAATACAGATGGAAGACTATAGAGTGTGAGTTCCTGACTCACAGGTCTTAGTGAGTAGCTCTTCCATGGGCTTGTTCCTTTCCTTCCTGAATCCATTCACATTTTTAATATTTGCAGAATCCTGTGGCAGGGAGCTCTGTCCATACCAAGTATCTTCAGGTACTTAAAGGAAGGTCTCAGATAGTTGGAAATACCCTATTGTCTATGTCCAGAGGTCAGCAAAGGATGGATGGACAAGTTAGAAGAAATTAGAATGGAACACTGTGATGGACTTCTGAAAAAGACCATTTTACCTCCAGAAGTGTCTGCATTTGACAACAGTGTAGGTTAAGTGTCCTCAGGACAGATACAGTTGTTGGGCTGCAGAGACAGAGTAGGTGATTTCTAAAGGTACTTTACAGTTTGCTTTGTTCATGATGTGATTTTGACTGAAAAGGTCAAAAACAGGCCATAACTTATCCTATTCTGATGGGTTACAGAGGTATGGTAATGCTTGCAGATCAGAAACTGGAACTTACTTCTGAGGATGGTGATCTGTGAGTCAGGTCCTGGTGTTTGCTGAGAGCTAGCATGTACAGTTTCAGGACTCAGTGCTATTATACAGAAATGAAATCTGTTTAACAAACAAACCAACCAAGCCTAGGAAACCTGACAATCGTGTTCTAATTGTGAGGGGAACCATTGAAATTCTATCAAAGCAATGGTGCTTTCTAGCCTAAAGTGAAAGGTGTATAAATGAGAGCCATTTAGGTTTGATTTTGAATTACAGTGGTTCAGAAAAATTCTCTTTAGGTAAATATAATAAAGTTTTGTTGTTATAGTAAGTGTAATAATTCAATGAGAAGTCTGTAGGTAAAATTTGCTTTAGGAATACGGGAGTTGCAGATAGACTTGCAGATAATGGATCCCATGGCACTACCCCTTGCAGATAATGGATCACATGGCACTACCCCTTCATGGGTCATGTAGTGATGGGGATTTTCTTGTACTTGTTACAGAGAAATACAGTTGATGGACATAGCCTTGTGAGTGATTGCCTGATTTTCCTGTTTGTCTCTTTTGGTCTCAGTATTGCAGCAGCACCATAGTGAGGTTGCATCATTTTTATCTCCCAGGAGCCATTACCTTTTCTGGAGATGATTATAAATTACTGGGAGTGGATTTATCAGAGCTGTCTGAGCTGGAGAGAACCCTGGAGGAAGTAGGACTGAACAATGAAATCCCCACCCTCTTCATCGCAGAGGTGGTGCTCACCTACATGGAGACCACCAGGTCAGCTTGGTTCTTCTCTCTTGCCTAGGGGTAAAGGGAAAACAGCAAGCTTCTTTCTGAGTGTATCACCTTGGGCTTGGAGACCTGGTCTCTTGAAACTAAAACCTTGGGAATTCTGTGGCATCCCAAATAGCTCCCTACATCGTAATTATGATGATGTGATTGATGTCCACGTGATATCCTAGGAGGGAGGGAGGGAGGGAGGAAGGTCCCAAATGAACAATTTTGAGGTTTTTGTTCTTCTCATCCCCTGAGTTGTCTGTGCAGGGGGGGAGGAGATGTTCAGCCCAGCACTCTTGTTAGTGTATTGCCACTTGTCAGGATGCCTCAATAGCAGCTCTGCGGTGTTGCAGAAGGATGCACTGCATCTATTGTAGGGCCCTCAGTTTAATTCCTTACGCACAATCTCCCAACAGGTCAGATGCCCTGATTCAGTGGGCAGCAGAGCATTTCCCTCGGGCGTGTTTCCTGCTGTACGAGCAGGTGCAGCCAGAGGACCCCTTTGGATGTGTCATGCAGCAGCACTTCAGGCAGCTGAGCACGGCACTGCGCTCGCTGGCGCTGTACCCCGACTGCCAGGCTCAGCAGAGGCGCTTCCTGGGCAAGGTGAGCACCTGCAGCTCCAGGGCGGGCACCAGGCTGGATTTACCTGAGGATGGGGGGAACACCAGTGCTTGCTCAGTTATGGGCTGAAGCAAACAGGACTGAGGCTGAGCTGCTGCCTTCTCTGGTAGCATGAATTGTCATCAGAAGGTGCTTCCAACTGGCTTGCAGCCTATTGCCTCATATGGGATTAATGGGTTCCTCTGGGACTTTTGATGTAATAAGTTAAATTTTTAAGAACTTTACACATGAGAGACCTATTTTCACCAGTTTTTAGGAAACTCTTGCTTTAGCTAAACAGTCTTAGTGGCTCATGCAGGTGTTTAATTTAGGGTCTTTGTTTTCCTGTGGGAAGTGAGTTTCTGTCCTTCCAGGGGTGATAACTTCAAGGGATTTGTCTTTTAGGGCTGGACTGAGTGCAGTGTCATGGATATGAATGAGTTTTTCACCTGTTGTGTTCCAGAAGATGAGCAGCAAAGAGTGCAGACTCTGGAGCCTTTTGATGAGTATGAGGTAACCCTCCATTATTCTGAAGATCAGGGACCTGGCTTTGATATCATAAGGTATTTGCAATTTGTTATGGTTGCAATTCTGTACAGAGCTGCTGGGCACAGGTGTTCATGGAGGCAGAAAGGACCTTGGATCAGCTTACTTAAGCCATGGGGAGCTCCGGGTGAAGCAGCATGGGAAGAAGGCTCTCCCTGATCTTAGAAAAGCTGCATGTTCCTTCCTCCCTTCCTTGAGCAGTCTCTCAAGGAGACAGGCTTGTCATAGCAAACTACCTGGTAGTATAAAAGAAGTTATACATGCTAGAAGTTGGCATGGATTCAAGGGACAATTACTTTAATGAAAGAGAAATTCATTAAGGATTAATGAATACATAAATATGCACCTGATGTGCTGTTCCTGACTACAGTTGGTTGAGAGCATTCCTGGGGAAAGCAGATGCACTTTTCCTTCTCCCTTCCATTTCCATAGACTACTTTATTGTTTGTCATTGTTGGACACAGGTTACTAATTTCAGGTTTTTTTGGTCTGACTTTGTACAGCCATTCCTGCATTAATGATTGAAATTCAACTATAACTCTGTTCTTTGCCATTTTTATATTAACTGCTGGCAAAGTTTCTGACTATTTGGCGTATAGAAGTGAAGATAAGTCCAAGATAGTGAGTAACTTTGAGCTAAATATCCTGTGGAATACTTACTAGAAGTTTCCCTTTTGATTTTATGGTTTTCTGTTTATAAGTCTAGAAATTGAATAACTGCAGTATGAAAACACTTGAATGTGCTTGAATTTATTTTGCCAATATGCTAGGATCTGCTCTGCTATATGAATGCAAAAGTGGTGACTGAAAGTGGTGGCAGATTTGCTAAGTGGTTTAGAAATGTCTACTGGAACTGTAGGTCAAGGTCATTGCTCATACAGTGGGAAGGTAAAGACTTGGTATTGTTTTTCTTACAAAGGAGGTTGATGTGCATGAATCCGAGCTGGAAACGTGCACAAGAGTAAACGATGTGACAACAGAGAGCTCTACAATTAGCCTTTGAGAGAAAGATTAAGTAAGATCCAAGGTCTTATTGTAAACAAGCTTGGTCAAATTAGGTAAAAAATGTAAAATAGACACCCAGTGTGGAGGGAGAGTATTTTTAGACTAATTTTCTTAGGGACTAATAGTTTTCCATTTTCATTAATTTACATTAATTTCTGGATGTCACTTTTCAAAAGATGCTTTTTACTTCTAATATGGGTTGGGGCAATGAAGCTGATACAATGAGTTCTTGTGCCTTTTAAATTTATGTTTATGCTCGCTAGTCACAAAGTTGGCTGAATGTATCCCACCCCACGGGAATGAACACACTCAATTCCCTAATGTCCATAAACGCCACAGTGAACTCTCATTGCTGCTGGTTTCCTGTACATGCCTTTTGCTTGTGCTTCTGCCTCAGAATGTTTCTAAGGCCAGACTGAAATTGATGTATTATTGTCCGGCACAGAGCACGTTGCACCTTTTAACATTTGTGATTTCTTTGGAATCACTTCAATCCCTCTGGTATAAAGACCTCACTCTTTTTTATGATCAGAACTCAGAGGCATAAGGGGAAGCTGATTCCAAAAAGAAGAACTTTCCCATGCAACACATAGTTAAACTATGGGATGTATGTTGGGCATGTTAAAGTTTATGTGAGTTCAAAGAGCAGCTGGGTAGGTTCATGGATGAAAAATCCATCAAAGATTGTTCAATACAAAGACACAGCTTCTTGCTTAGAAGATCCCTGGGCTTTGTAAATTTTTGGAAGTAAATTTTTGAAAGTTGGAGTGAGAAAGGTATTTACCCACCAGTTCTTTCTCCGATTCAGCTTTACCCCTCTGATTTTGACCATTGATGAGAACAGTGATAGGCTGTTGGTATTTGATTTGGTCACCTTGGCTGTTTTGAGGTCCTTACTACTATTTGCCCTAAGATTTTGAAGGGGATTGATTTTTGTTTGGTTCTTCCTTTATTGGTTTGTTTTTTTGTTTATTTGTTTTTTACTTTGGGCTTGCTACAGGAATGGCATCTGAAGTGTTCTCATTACTTTGTGTTGGCTGCATCGAAGGGGATGGAACCTTCCTGGACTCCGTTGTCACCCAGTGGGACAGGTACACACCAAGTAGTTTTCACATTATTCTTTTATCTCACGTAGGTGTCTCTGAGAGGTTTTAGGAGCCATTGAAATCCTGGAAGGGGCAGATGGGATGCTGCAGTCTGGTAGCTTTCTCCACTCCTCCACAATAGTTCTGCTGTCCAAACCAAGCCAGGGCTGTGGCCTAATGCTGCTGGTTCTGATCACTCCTGTTCTTTCAGTTTATTGACCCTCTCAGTCTGATCAGCTTGTCATTTGTTCACACATGAGCCCCTCCAGTGCGTGGCTGCAGTGCCAGCCTACCCTGCTCCTAGTCCTGTTTTTGGGATCTCCCTTTTGAATTTATTCCTGGTTGCCTCCACATACCATTCTCTCCTTCCAGCTCCCCAGAAGGTTGTTCTGTTTTCTTTACTGCCCTGTCCAGCAGACCACTCAGGAGCCTGACATGAAGCTGTGCTTTGTTTCCTTATCCCTTGTGGGTGCAATTGTACCTGCCATATTTCTGTTTCTGAATTGCTTTTAAATCTGAATGTCACCTTTTTTAGATGGGGGAAAAGTGGTACAGCTGGGGAAAAGACAAGACCAAGATTGTCTTTCCAAGATAAAAAGGATTTGGGGCCATGGCAGTCCAAGAAATTCCTGATTTTGACTGATTGCTTCCTTTTTCAGGATAGAAAGCAGAAGGTTATTTTTAACCTGTTTTATATCACTAGTGTTCACAGTATAGCACCACAAGTAGTTGTAGCTTCAAGAGAGAGTTGAAATCTCTGTTCTAGGGAGCAAGAAAAGCAGCTGAAAAAGGATAGGGCAGGATGGCATTCCTGAGGCCAGCAAGGCCACTGAATCCATGTGTTGTGTCTCAATTAGATTCGAAGATGTTGGGAAATTGAAGCTGAATGACTGTGGGTGAGATTTAATGTACTGTGTGATTGTTACAAGTTAAATCCTTGAAGGCTCCTAAATGCATAGTACCTATCATTAAATTAAGGAAAAAAATCTGACATTTTCTTAACAAATTTTACTACAGTGAAACCGTTTGTTTAATTAGAGACAGGATTAGGGTTTTTCTGCTGCTATCTTTGTTGTATTCAAAACTGATAGCAAAAGCCTTCAAAGTCCAGTAAATTGTCCATGCTTAGATATATTTTACTGGGAATGCAAAAGATATGTCTCTAATATCAATAAATGCCCCCAGTTATCCTCTCAGATAGACTGGGGTCCCAGTTAGAGAGAGTGCAAGTACTAAATCTTCCAAAGAGATCGTGGTAAGTATATTTTGTGATATGAAAAAACTCATTCATCTTTAAAAAATTAGTCTGTAAAAAGATATTTAAGCCCAAGGAGATGAAATTTCTTACTTCATCAAATGATTAAGTAGGGTCTTGTGCAAAGCAATGATCAGTACAGGCAATTTTTCTGATTATGGCATACAAAAAATGGACTGTGAGCTGCTCCTCCTCTTCATCATCTCTTACAACACAAGAATAAAGACCTTGATTAAAACGAAGAAGACACAGATTCCAAACTGATTAAAGAAAACAATGTGTAGGTGAGCCAGAGTCCTGTGCTGAGAGTTTGCTTCATTGCTAAGGGATATAATATTTAGAGAGAAGATACTTAGGTAACTGGAAATACTCTCCTATAGTAGGACCACTGGAGCTAATAGATTACTTGTCATGCTTCAGAATGTTATTTCAGTGCTTCTGTGAAGGTAGGATCAAAATCTGGGAAGAAACTTTGAAATCACCTTCCAGGTGTTTGTCCTTTTTCTGCTGTTCTTTGCTGTTCATGTAGCCAAATATTGCCTTAATCAGACACATCCTCCTTTTGAAGGTACTGTAGTGGTTCATATCTTGCTGCAGCAGTTTAGAACACTGCACTTGCCTGGCCAGTCCTATGTCCATCCCATGAAAGCAGTCTCAGAATTGCAGGAGCCGAGTGAGCAGAGTAGAAGTTACAGTTAGTACAGTGGTAGTTTTAACGATTACATCCTGATTTCTAGGGCATGTCAGATTATCTGGGTGCACTGTCAACTTGCTTCTCAATTATTGCTTCTTGAAAAGATGAATGGTCATTTTAAAAAGGTGACGTGCTTAATCTCTTGCTTAAGATGTAGTCCTTGGTTGCATTTGTGCCCAAGTTCTTTGTTTCTCTTTGTCTCCAGTTCCCTGTCACGCTGGTCCTGTCGGGGTGGCAGGCAGTGTCCCTGCAGCAGTGTGTGCAGGGCTCTCAGCAATTCCTGGCCTGAGGCGTTATGGTCACCGCTCTGTTCTTGTAAAGCCCAATGTGATTGTGACCACAGGAGGCTTTGGGGAGGAGGATGGACAGCACTGCCGTGTGAGGAATGTCCACCTGCTGAGCAGGCGTGCAGGCCACTGGGGAGCTGTCTGTGTGACACCGAATGTTCCTGATCAAAGATGGGGTGAGTTCCCATACCCTTGGCAATGCAAGGGGGGTACCTTTGTGCTAAAAGAGAGAGAAAGTCTGGTGAAGAAGTGCTGTCATGGCACAGTGATGCTGCATTCACAGACACTTGACAGATCTGGTTGTTGAATGTCCCATCCTGCCCTTTGGTCATCACAGCCCCATGCAGTGCCCCAGGCTGAGGGCAGGGTGACTGGAAAGCTGGAAAAGGACCTGGGGGTTCTGTTTGACAGTGGTTGAACATGAGCCCAGGTGGGCAAGAAAGCAAATGGCACCTGGCTGGTACCAGCCTAGTGTGGCCACAGGCCTAGAGCAGTGATTGTCTCTCTCTACTGGGCACTGCAGAGACCCTTGGGAGTGCCAAGTCCAGTTCTGGGCCTCTAACAGAAAGAGAGACAGTGAGGGGCTGGAGTCACAGAATCACAGAAGGGTTGGGGTGGAAGGGACTTTAAAGATCATCTAGCTCCAACCCTCTGCCAGGGGCAGGGACACATTCCAGTAGACCAGGTTCACCAGAGCCCCATCCAGCATGGTGTGGAACACTTCTAGACAAATGGCAACCACTTCTCTGGGCAACCTGTGCCAGGGCCTCCACACTTTCACAGAGAAGAATTTGTTCCCAATATCCCATCTAACCCTGCACTCTGGCAGTTGGAAGCTGTTTTCCCTTGTCCTGTCACTGCAGGCCCTTTTCCAAAGTCCCTCTCCAGCTCTCTTGGAGTCCCTTTAGGCACTGGAAGGGGTGCTAAGGTCTGCCTGGAGCCTTCACTTCTCTGGGCTGAACAGCCCAGACTCTCTCAGCCTGGCTTTAGAACAGAGGGGCTTCAACCCTGTGATCAAGCTAGTGGACTCTGAATTTTTCCAACAGCTACATGTCTTAATTGTGCTGGGGGCACCACACCTGGATGCAGAACTCCAGGTGGGGTCTCAGAAAAGCAGCATAGGGGGTGAGAATCATCTTCCTTGACCTGCTGGCCACACATGGATGCAGCCTGGGACATGGTTGACTTTCTGTGCTGTGAGCACATACTGCTTTGTCCACAAATGCCCCCAAGTCCTTCTCCACAGAGCCGCTTTTGATATGTTCTCTGACTAGTCTGTATTTATGTTTGGATTGTCCCAACCCAGGTGCAGGACCTTGCCCTTGGTCCTGCTGAACCCCATGAGGCTCTCACATCCCACTTCTCCTGTCCAGTTCCCTCTGGATGCCACTCCTGTCCCTCTAGTGCATGGCTGCACCACACAGGTCCTTGTCATTGGCAAGTGTGCTGCGGTGCCCTCGGTCCCACTGTCCATGTCACCAACAAAGATGTTAAATAGTGCTGGTCCCTAGAGAGACCTGAACAACAGCACTCACCACTGGTCTCCACACAGACACTGAGCCAGTGGCTGCAGCTCTTGGAGAGAGAGCATCCAGCCAGTTCCCAATCTACTGAGTGCTCCATCTGTCAAATCCATGTCTGCAGTTTGGACACTGGGTGCTGGGCAGGACAGTGTCAAATGCTTTGTGTGAGTCCAGGTAGATGGCATCTGTTGCTCTTCCCTCATGCACCACTGCTGTAAGCTCTGTAGTAGTGCCCAAGGGAACTGGGCAGGGCAGGGAGCTCAGCCTGAAGAGAAGGAGGCTCAGGGGGAAGCTTCTCACTCTTTACCACTACCTGAAAGGAGGGTGTAACCAGGTGGAGGTCAGCCTCTTCTCCCAGGAGACAAGGGACAGGATAAGAGGAAATGGCTTCAAGCAAAGTGCCAGGGAGGTTTAGGTTGGATATTGAGAAAAATGTCTCAAAGAAAAGGGTTGTCCATGCCTGGCACAGGCTACTCAGGGTAGTGGTGAAGTCTACATCCCTGGAAGCATTTAAAAGCCATGTGAAAGTGGCTCTTGGGAACATGGTTTAGTTTTGCCCTTGAGAGTGCCAGAGGAATGGTTGGACTTGATAATCTTTAAGGGTCTTTTCCAACTTAAATGATTATAAATTTCATGGAAAAACTGCCTGTGTGAAGCATGATGTTTTGTATCTCCACAGGTGAGAGGTTGTACCATACTGTGTCTCGTGTCTCAGACACTCTGGCTCTGGTGGTAGGAGGACGAACATCCCCGTCGAGCACAGGCTTGGGAATGTTGTGGCTGAAGTTCCCTGAAACCTGGGGTGCCTCAGGCCCAGGTGATGTTGCAGTGGAGCTTGTAAATCTGCAGCCTGCTGCTGAAGCAGCAGCTTTGCGTTGGAGACACAGCACAACTGAAATTACATTCAAAGGTAAAAAGCCTGGAAGGAGTGGAAATGGCTGTAGGGATGCAGGATCTTGCACTTGACCTTGTTGAATTTCATTAAGTTCATATTGATCATTCCTCAAGCCTGACAGTAGTAAAGAAATTAGGAGGCTTTGAGATCTCTTCTTGACACTTCAAATATGGTAATTTTTTATTTGGTTATCTCATTATCCCCAGTGGCAAATAGGATTGAAACCTACTGTAATCCATTCTGGAAGACTGATTCTTTGAGATCACTTATGGCTGAAGTTACTCATGCTTGATCATGGCAGAAATAAGTTTTGCTCTCTCTGAAGGATATTTTTTTCGTGGAACAGGATCCCAAGCTCTTTATCCCAAAGTCCTTCAGAAGAAACGTTACTTTTCTAGTAGCAATTGACAAACACTCAGTAGTTGTGAACAGCTCTAGAATCAGGTCCTGCCATAGCAAGCTAAAGGTTGGTCTATTAAAAGATCCAGGTTGTAAGGGGCAAAAATTTAAGCAGTGGCATTCAGGAGCTGAAAGCTGTCCTTTCCTAAGGTGTCCCATTCCTGCAGCTGCCAGGGAACTCTCCAAGGGGAGCAGAAGGGAATTGTTGAGCAGTTGTTAGTCTAGTCTGGAGCACACTTTCCATTTGTGGAACAATGTTTAATTAACACTGTAGCATTAAGCCTTCCAGTCAGAATTTTATATCAAAAAAGCAAATGCTAAAAAATTGTATTAATTATACATTGGGTTTTGTTTTTGTCAGACTGTACTGTTTCATCTTACTTTTGCCTTGATATTGCTTTGTAGCTGAAGAAAGTGACCAACACTGGTGTTATCTGCACAGTCCATTCTGAATCAGTGAAAGGACAGGGCACAGTGCAGTAAATGCAAGTCCTTGACATCTACCCAAAGTATTATTGCACCCTTTTGCCAGCTTCCCTTCTATGCAAACAGAAGTTTTTGCTGCTGTGGCACACCGGGTTGTAAGTTCTGTTGCCTCCTGGCTGTGTTTCCCTAGGTGAGCAGTACCTGTTTGTGTATGGTGGCCGCTCTGCTCTGCAGCCTGTGCTCGGGGATTGGCATTTCCTGCACGCTCCAGAACTCTCCTGCACTGCGGTAAGAATGCACTCTGTGGGGATTACAGCTAGAGCTGACTGCTCAACACCCAGCTTTTCAGTCAAATACAGTCTCTACAGAGCAGTGGAGCTTGGAAGGGACATCCAGAGGTCATCTAGTCCAGCACTCTAGCTTAAAACTGGTCTAACTAGAGCAGGTTGCTCTGTATATTGTCCAGGTAGGATTATCACCATAGATGGAGACTACACAATCTCTTTGGGCAACCTCCTCCAGTGCTTGACCACCCTGATAGAACAATATGAGGGGGTTTTATGTCTATTTTTTTTTTATGTCAGTTTGTGCCCGTTGCCTCTTGGCCTTTTGCTGGATGCTACTGAGAACATATTGTCTGTCTTCTTTCACCTCTCCCATCATTATCTAGCTGTGAGCTGGACATTTTTGTGGAAGGATAGTGTTAGAGACAGTGTAGCTTTGCTACAATCAAAACCACCTCCACATCTGCCTCAGTCAACTAGATTGCTGAATGTGTCATAAAAGGAAATTGAGTGGCAGAGGACTTAGTCCCTCGTTTATGTACTGGCCACCAGCCTGTGTAACTCTGTTTACTATAACTCTTTGAACCCAGCCTTGTACATAGCACACCTGTAGGGTGAAAGATGCATAATTGCTAGAGGTCACAAGCTAAACATGAGTAAGCAAATCCCACTGTTGTGGGAGGCCTACCCTGTGTCTTCAGTTATGTAACCAGGAATGTTACCTGGTAGACACGTGAATTGCTTCTTTTGTTTTCTACAATGTTTTTAATCTCAGCAGAACTCCTGTAAAATACCCAAAGCTGACAGCTAAAAAGGAGGTAGACAGGGTGTAAAACAGTTGTATAGAGGTATGCAGCAAGAATGACCAGTCCAACATACCTCGCAGGATTTTAAAGGTCTTCTAGCTATTGGATCTGAAGAGATTCAATATAGAAATAAATCTTCTAATATCTAAAATACTACTGTTGAGAAGAAAAAAACTGTTCTCCATTTTAACTTTGAGTAGTACAGGGAATCAGATGGACACTAAGGAATGGTTGATGGTGAATTGATGGTGAGTCTAGCTGAGTCTGCAAGACTACCTAAAGAAGTGAGAAATTCTTGTCACTGCAGACTTTTGGAAACTGTTACATAAACATCCATCCATCTATCCATCCATCCAGATGATAACATATAGTTTCATTTGTTGTAGGGAAAAGGTGTGGACCAAGTGGCCTCCAAATTTTTCTACATCACTTATTTGCTGTGATATTCCTTTAATGCCTGACCTTACATTTTTTCCTTTAGTGCTTGCACTAAAGGTTTTCTTTCTAGATTTTAGTCCTGCAGTTGAGCCTTTTAACCCACTCTGTGGTTTGAGTAACTGATCACCTCCTTTGCTGGTCACTGCATTAGTCCATGTGTTTCTAAGCAAATTTGGAGTTCCAAGGTGTATGTCTTGAGCAGAAAGCAGCCTGCAAGAATGCAGATAAAGTTACTTCTAATAAATGTGTGAAAATAAATCCTCTAAAGGCTGATTATATTAAATGTACTGAGGGCCAGAGACAGTGTAAATGGAAGCATGGAGCAGTCCCTAGAGGAACATGTGGGGAAGGTTGGGTGTCACAAAACTTAACCACACAGGAAAAGGCATTTAAAACCTGGACATTAAGCAGACACTTAGCTTGGCAAACTTCAGCCTTGGACTTGTGTTTTTTCAGATTGCTGTTGAGGGTCCAGTCCCAGAAGGCCGCCACTCTCACAGTGCCTGCAGCTGGGAAGGAGGTGTGCTGATTGCAGGAGGTCTGGGAGCAGCTGAGCAGCCCTTGGGTTCCGTTTTCCTTCTGAGGGAGCTTGAACATGGCTTTCAGTGGCAGACAATAGAGACACACCCTCCTCTAGTCCCACGGTAAGCAGAAGGCATTCATAGCATCATAAAATAGTTTGATTTGAAAGGGACCTCTTAAAGGCCAAGTAGTGCAACCTCCCTGCAATGGGCATCTTCAACTAGACAGGTTGCTCAGAGCATTCAGCAGAGAATCTTCAGCCTGTCTCTACCAGCATCCCTTGCTAATGGAGTTCAACCTCATTTTGAACTCCCAGGTATTCACATACTGCACATGTGCATGAAGGAAAGCTTCTGCTCGTTGGTGGAGTGTGGTTTCATGCATCCTCTGTGCCTGGTATCACTGTCATCGACTTAATGACTGGTCTCTGCTTGAACTATGTGATTAATGTGGTAAGTACTGAAACTTTGCTTTCAGGGTAAACATTGTCCTGTGAAAGAACATGGTCACTTTATGGAGAGGTAGGATCTAATTCCAAAGTGCTGTTACCCAGCACAGAGAACGTACAGGGTTAAGAGAGGGACAGATGGAATGTGCAGAAGACTGGAACATGGAGCTGCTCTGTTTAGGACAAGGGGCAGCAGAACTGAAATGGTCACTTTGGGATGTCTGTGGAGGAAGAGAACAGATAAACCAGAGGCTAAGTTGGTGTTTTTAAGGTCTGTAGTATAATTTCATTGAGATCTTCTGGGTGGAAACTGGTGTGCTCTAGCTGCTGCCTGAAACATGAGAAAAAAACTAGCACAGAAATGCTGGAAACTCCACTGGAACATAAAAGCTTCCTGTAAGGATGATTGGACCCTGAACAGATTGCTCAGAGAGGATGTAATATTTCCATTATTGGAGATATTTGAAACCTGACTGGGCAAGCTACTGAAAAGCCTGCTTGAGTTGAGCCTGCTTTGAACAGGGTGGTTGGACTGGATGGTGCTTGGAGGACCCTTCCAACTTTGACTATTTGGTGACTTTCTTCTATGAATCACTGAAGAGCAGTCATACAGGTGGTGTCACACAGCAGGATTTTGGCATACTCTGGCTAAAACTTGGTCTATGTCTCTGAGTAGCCCTTATGTCAGATAATACTGCCTTGAGTAAAAGAAAGACATAGATCTGTTGGATGAAATCCATAGAAGGGCCACAAAGATCAGCAGAGAGCTGGAGCTGATCTCCTGTGAGAATGTGCTGAGAGGGTTGGGGTTGTTCAGCCTTAAGAGAGAGGGAGGGCTCTGGGCAGATCTTAGAGCCCCTTCCAGTACTTAAAGCGGGGCTTGCAAGAAGGATGGGGACAGACATTTTAGAAGGGCCTGTAGTGACAGGACAAGGGGTGGTGGTTTTCATCTAAAGGACAGTAGCTTCAAACTGGGTATATGGATGAAATTTTTTATGAGTAGTGGTGAGGCACTGACAAAGGCTGCCCAGAAAAGCTTTGGCTTCCCCGTCCCTGGAAGAGTTGGAGGCCAGGTTAGATTTGGCTTGGAGCAACCTGGTCTAGTGGAAGCTGTCCCTGCCCAGTGCAGGGGGGTGGAGCAAGGTGGCATTGTTTAAGGTCCCATCCAAAACCATTCTGTGATTCTGTAAGAACATTTCTTTGGCCTGACAAGTTTTTATTTATCTTTTATGTAAAGAAACTACTTTCTTTTGATAACTGTACATATGGAACCTGTTGTTGGTGAAACTGGAATTTGTGACGAGTCAGTTTTTTATAGTGAACAGTGTGTGTGCATCCAATTGATCTTGCAGCATTTTGCTGAGGGTATAAAAGCATGAAAAGTGCTTAATTATAGCTTAGTTTTCAATTATTGCCTGTAGCAGAAGTTGTAAGTGGCCTCATATCCTTTAGATAAAATAGACTGCCCTTGTTGGACAGCAATGAGGATAGGTACAGTGATAGTAAAGTTGTATTTAAAAGAATGTAACTTTTTTGTTTACACTGAATAAACGGATGCAGATGGATTGGTGTCTTGCTTTGCTTAGGAGCTGTTTGCTTTGACTAAGGTGAAACTCTCTAGGCTTTTGAACCCACCAGTTACATAGATAAGCTCTGGAGCTCCTTGCCACAGGCCATTAATGCCAAAGATTTACATTGAACCACAAACTAACTGGCTACCTTCTTGGGAGGAAAAGCCTCAAGATTCAGGGAGTACAAAGGCATTTTCTCTCATTAAAAAATCACTGAACTGCAAGTTGGTGGGTGGGTGTTGTGGAGGAGTACAGCTCAGAGGTTCCTTGTTCCTGTATTCTCTAGCTATCTGCCCACATTCAGGGGTGGTACAGTGGACCACATGAAGTCCTGTATGTTCAAAATCTCCTCTCCTTTTTCAGGAGCACCTGGAGTGGCCGTTAATGCTACATAATCATAGCAGTGTCTTTCTGCCAGATGAGAAGGAGCTGTTGGTTATTGGTGGAGGTGGAAACTGCTTCTCCTTTGGGACACACCTGAACCCAGAGCCTGTCTTGCTGAACCTCAGCAGCATCCTGACCAGCCACTGAGTGGGACCAAGCAGGGCTGAACCCTGCTACTGCACTGTGGGGAGACATCTGTTCACTCTAGGTCCAAAAACAGCACAACATTTCCACAAAGGCTTTGTATCCAGAATGCGTTTGTGAAGGTGGGAACAGGAGGGACAGTTACAGCGAGGGATTCACACCTCACTGGCTGTTGAGTTTTTACAGCTCTTTGTGTTGCTGTAAATAAAGTACCTCAAAAGCAGCTGGCAGCAGTAGTCCTTAGAGGTGAAGAGCAGTGTGGTTTGGGTTGAAAGGCGCTGTAAAGACCATCCTGTTCTACCTCCCTGCCATGGGTAGGGAAACCCATGAGGATTCTTCACTTCTGCCCTGCTCTGGTAAGATCTCACCTGCAGTGCTGCCTGCAGCTCAGGGGTCCCAGCACAGGAAAGACATGAAGCTGCTGGAGAGAGTCCAGAGGAGACCCCAAGATGATCAGAAGGATGGAGCACGTCTATGCTATGAGGAAAGGCTGAGAGAATTGGCATTGTTCAGCCTGGGGAAGAGAAGCTTTGAAGTGACCCAACTGTGGCCTCGTAGTACTTGAAGGGGGCCAAGAAGAAGGATGGAGAGAGACTTATTTACAGGGGCCTGGAGAGACTGGACAAGGGAGAACAGCTTCTAACTGAGACAGAGTAGGTTTAGATCGGATATTGGGAAGAAATTCTTCCCTGTGAGGCTGGTGAGGCCCTGGCACACATTGCCCCAAGGAGCTGTTGTTGCCCCATCCATGAAAGTGTCCAAGGCCAGGTTGGATGGGGCTTGGAGCAACCTGGTCCAGTGGAAGGTATCCCTGCCCATAGCAAGATGGTGGTACTTGATCTTTAAGGTCCCTTCCAACCCAAACCAATCTGTGATTCCATGATAAGTGACTGACTGACTGCACATCAGTTGTTGGGTGCAGAGAAATTGTTAATATTAACTTTATTTGTTTTTATTCTCTCTTTCTTTTCTATCATCCAATATTTTTGGAATTTGTTTCTATTTATTGAATTATCTCACTTTATGAGTTTCTTTCTCACTTTTTTTTCTTTACTGAATTGCCAGCTGGAGTTAAAGCACAAGACCCTTCCCCAGCTTCATTGGCCTTCTCTGGATACACTCCAGCAACCTCAATGTCTTTATTGTTATGCAGGGCCCAAAACTGAACACAGGATTTGAAGTCCGACCTCACCAGTGCCCAGCACAGGGGCATGATCACTGCCCTTGTGTCATGGAGGCTTATGAAATTGAGACAAATCATCTATTCAGAAGAGATGTATTTTATGAAGCAGTTAGCCTCCTCCCGCTCCCAGCAATTACAGATCCAACAACAACCGAAAACAGATTCGTGATGTCAAATGAAATTGTTACCACCTGACAGACTTCAAGAATCCTGAAGGTTTCAGCAGGGCAATGTGGAATGCATGGCAGCAAGGGCTCTCCATTGGCCTCCTGTGGGCTCCTGGGTATCCAGAAGGGGGTTCTGACTGCCCGGGATGGCACACAGAGGGCTCTGGCTGCCCCACACTGTCACAAAGGGATTTCTGACTGCCCAGGATGGCACACAAAGGGCTCTGGCTGCCCCACGCTGTCACAAAGGGATTTCTGACTGCCCCACACTGTCACAAAGAGGGCTCTGGCTGCCTCATGATGTCACACAGGGGACTCTGCCAGGCTATAAAAGGGGCCTCACAGGAGCAAACTGCTGGGCACCACAGTCTGGCAGTGTCCTGGCAGACAGCAGCCTCAGCCTCTGCCACCCCAGCAGGATTGGATTCCCTCACTGGGATCCTGCAGGTCTCTGGGGAGCCTCTCCACCAGCCTGTGCTGGTGACCTGGATTGCCACAGACGGTGCCATGGGGCTCCTCAACATCTTCACCATGGGTGAGCTGGTGGCAATCACGATGGTGCTGCTGCAGCTCATCCTGGTCTTTGTCATGCTACGGGACAAGTGTCTGTGGGTAGGTGGCCTCTGATCTGCTGTGTGGGCCGGGCTGGGCTGGGCTGGGCTGGGCTGGGCTGGGCTGGGCCGGGCCGTGTGGGTTTGGGGTGTGTTGGTGGTGTGCCATGCCTGGCAGGACGGTGTGGAGCGTTCTGGGGAGCTGCTTCTGTCTCACCCATCCGTGGTTCTTGCAGAGGATCCATCAGAGCTCAGAGCATCCGAGCGCAGCCAGAGGCCGGCTGGAGGGGCAGAGCAGCATGGGCAGGGCACGGAGATCAGCACAGCTGGGGCTGCCCCACGGCAGCTCCCCACGTGGCTCCATGAGCTCCAGGAGGCGTTTCCCAAGGTTCATCCGGAGCTGCCAGGACTCGCAGGCGCTCTTCGAGGAGCACCGCAAGGAGCTGGAGGCTCAGCTGTCCCAGTGGCGATGGGGCCGAGGGAGCCGAGGGAGCGGCAGGGTGGTCCAGGCTGATCCACATGTTGCACCAAAGCTGCTGGGGGCCAGAGAGCGTCCCCAGTGCCTTGGAGTGGAGTTGGCAAGGCCAGACATGTACAAGGTGACAGAAGAGAGCAAACCTAAGGACATAAGTCGATGCAGTAGCAGCAGCTCCCTGATGCTGCAACGCAGAAGATCTGTGACGATCGCCAGGTTGCTCCCCAGACTAGTGGTGATCATGAATCCCATTGTATTGGAAAGCAGTTGCAGCAGCTGCAGCAGCAGCAGCAACTCGGTGGAGCTGGAATACAGCACCGGCACTGCTGCTGGGAGGCTCCTGGAGCAGCTCCATGCCCGCCTGCAGAGATACCTGGAGGCCTGGCACACACGGCACGGTCAGCGCCGCCGCTGCTTCAGCATCCGCTTGAGGCCCCGGTGGTGGCGGCGGTGCTGGACCCAGCTGAGAAAAAGGATGTAGTAAGAATGAGTGGCCAGGGAGGGGCAGGGGAGAAGGGGGTTTCAGGAACTGCCTGGGACAGTGCAATCCCTGGGCCTCTACAGGTTCCTCTGCAGAGTCTTCCTGTCCTCTGGCAGATCCTTTACAAATTGGCTGAGGGTCCCCTCCTCCAGGTCATGGATAGAAACAGGACTGGTCTCAGTGCTTCCCAGGGGAGCCCCACTGGTGACTGGATAGCAGCTGAATTAAACTGTCCCCTACGACTCTCTGGGTCTGGCCATCCAGACCCTTTTTTACAGTGAACGGTGGACCTGTCCAAGCCATGGGCAGCCAGTTTCTCCACAAGAATGCTTTGGGGAATGGTGTCAAAGGCTTAATAAAAGCCCAGGTAAACATCATCCCCAGCATTTTTCTCTCCCACCAAGCAAGTCACTTTGTCATAGAAGGGAAGCTGTGGACAATCCAGGAAACTTCATTGCACCCTGCTCTAAGGGTAGAATGAAGGACACTGGGAGCTACCAATCTGCCTACCAGCCTTCCTGAGAAGATTCACACTTTGGTGTCTGCTCTTCCCCTGATTCTTACCCATCAACCCTCGACCCTTTCATCACCACTGTCAATTTCTAGAGTCAAAATTTGCCCTCATATACAGGGCTACCACACTGCTTCTCCTTCCTTGCTGAGAAGGAAGGGTTTATCACTCTCCTGAATGAGCCCTTCTGAAGGGTTTATCACTCTCCTCCCAGCTCCTTGTGCAACATCAGCCTATTTGCTGGCAGGATGCTGTGAGGAGCACCAAAGGCCTTGATGCTCAGCACTGGTTGAAACATCCCGGGGCTATCAACAGTCTCTTCAGCACAAATCCAAACCACAGGCCCACTGGAAGCAATTGAACTCTTCCTGCCCAACTCAGCATGTTCTCCAGCCTTTATTAATCCATGTGGTGTATGTCCTGCTCGGGTCCCACACCATCACAACACATCCTCACCACTCCTTTGCCCATGAAATGTCTGGGAAATGTCCATCAATCTCCAGAGCTGGGCAACAGTTGTCCTGTGGAAGCAGTGAGGAGGAGGGTGATGGAAGTGGAGGATCTTGTAGAGCCAGATAGGAGAAGCAGCTCCATGGGGCTGTGCAGCACTGTCACCATTGCTCTGGGTAGAAGTGGTTCCTCAGGTCTTCTGCTTTCCCCTTTCTAAAAATGGGGGTTATATTTTCCTTTTTCAAGTCACCAGGGACTTTACCTAACTGCCACAATTTTCAAAAAATTATGGATAATGGCTTAGCAACTTCTGCTAGTTCCCTCTGGGCCTGGGGATGTATCTCTTCAGGTCCCATGGACTTGAGCACTTGGATGGTCTCAAATCTGGTTCCTTGGATGGTCTCAAATCTGATCCTCTCAGTGGGCTCAGGGTCTTCATTCTCCCAGTCCCTGCATTTGCTTTTCTCAGCTTGGCAGCATGCCTGGGGCACTTGCCATTGAAGACTGAGGCACAGAAGTCCTTGTGAACATCGGTCTTCTCTTTGTGCAGGGTCTGTTTCCTTCTAGAGGGGGCCCACATTACCCCAACTCTCTTGCTTGCAACATCTCTATAGAAGCCCTTCTTGTTATCTTTAATGTCCCTGCCCTCCCCTTAACCTTCACCCACAAGCTCTCAGCTGGCTGCTCGTACTGCCCCAGGCAGAGTTCCATATCTCTAGAGGGCTGCATCCCCTCCTCATCCTCCTAGGTTGTCTTTCCTAAAAAGCCTAAGCCCTTCCATCCCAGTGCTCTAGTCATAGGAGCCATCCCACCATGTCTCCAAGATATTCTGATTTCCTTTTCACTTGTTGGTTGTTGCCAGTGCTTGCTTTTATTCAAATGAGAAAATTGCCAAGCAGTTTGGTTAAAAATGGCTTTCCCAAGTGTGGAAGGAGATGAAAGAACCTGAAACTGCTTCTTCTGATAAGTCCATGAAGGTGGGATGCTGTATGAAGCTCACTGCTGTAACTAACCAGTAACTTTCACTGTTATTTTAACTATTAAAAAATGTGACTTTTATCATGACTGTGTGTGTAAAATACAAAAACTGTTGGGCCTTCTCCATTCTATGAAGCTTTGTTCATGCATCTACATCCTGGGGAGCCCTTTGGGCCCAGTCCTGGGTTTGTGGTGCCACCCCTCACACATGTCCCCCCACTCAGGTGTCTCCACCTCCTGATGTGCAGCAGCCTCAGGTGTGGCTGGTGAGGATGAGGAGGGGGCAGATGCTGCTGGGGGGAGTGTGACACCTGGCTGCCCTGCTGCCAAGAGCTGCAAGGGGAGACTCCGGGGAGTCTCTCACGGGGTGGTGGTGAGACCTTCTCACAGGGGCTGGCGAGGACCTGGGGCACTGCCCAGGTGTGCAGGGACAGGCCCTGTGCCGAGGGGCAGGAGAGGAGGGGAACTCACCTACCCTAACCCCCCTGAGCAGGGGAGGGGAGGGGAGAGGAACACACCTACTATAACCCGCCTGAGCAGGGGAGGGGAGGGGAGGGGAACACACCTACCCTAACCCACCTGAGCAGGTGGGGCACGCTGGAGGCACAAGAAGTTATTTTTCCTTTCATTTTCCCTGTCCATCCCACTAACCCCAGAAAATTGAGGTTTTGTGGGGAAAAGGGTTGAAATTGAGGAGAAAATCTCCTTTTCCATTTCTGTGTTTAAATTGAGGGTAAACACCTTATTTAATCTCCAGCATTTATTAAAATATTTGAAAAATGTCTCACAGTTTTCAGGTCAGTATTGTTAATTTTTTTAGTCTAAAAAGCAGTAGCACCATCATCAAAACCCACAAGTTTTTGACAGTTTAAATTGATATTGTCGTGGATTTAATTTGATATACACTTGATCTGACCATTTTTCTATCTATTCACACAGATTTTTAAAACATGGGAAATCTTCCCTAAGGGACAGTGTTTCATTAACTTTGTCTGTTATTTGTACCAATACCTGGAATTTGGTACAGCTACAGACTGGAATTTTCTGGATGGATTCTGTGACATGGCCAGCAAGATGGAGAAGTAGCACTTCACAAATCTTCCCCGAGCACTAATAATTGTACTCCTTTAAATACGCATTGAAAAGAACAGATACCAGATCGGAGCAGGAAGCAGAAAATGAGAAGAAAAAAAACCTGAGCAAGGGAACTCCTGGACTTTTTCTGTGGTCAGTTTAAGATTGTGATCTTCCAACCATTCAGAAAATCAGAAAACCATTCAGAAGATCAGAAAAGTACCGGTACCTAAAGAATTTAGGGAATTAAATGGAAATAAAACTAAAGCAAAATGCCACTGCTAAATATTCATTGGGAAATACTGTCCATGTACCAGACAGAGAAAGCAGTTTCCTGATTAAGGTTACTGAAAACAATACTCAGTGACTACTTCCAGCTGAGTATGAGTGTTTACTATGATGTAACCTTCCAATTAGAATTCCAGTGCTTTGCAGATTAATAATGAGCAGAGAGGCTCTCAAACTTCCTTCAGGCCTGGCTTCCTCTGCTTGGTAGCAACAAGGCAGAGAAGGGGGCAAGAACTATAACATGCATTTTAATTTTCAGGGGAGGATGTTAGCAGTCAAGGTAGGTGGGCAAGGTGAGCAGTGACCGGTGGATGGAAGCAGTTGTTATTGCTCAGCTCTCGATTGCTGGTGCAGCTCTTCGCCGCTGTTCTTGTTCACTGGTGTTGCACTGAGACCCCCTCACCAACAGGCCAATGGACCCAGTTCATCGCTCTTGTGGGAATTAATACTGAGAAGTAAATTTGTGTTCAAGTAACTGGGTTTGGGTTTTTTTTAATGTATTATTGTTAAGTTGGGTCTTAGTAGGGTTAATTGTTTTAAGTTGTAGTTTTGATATTTTGAGGTAACTTCTTTGTGGTTTTGTAGGTTTTTTGGTTTGGTTTTTTGGTTTTGGTTTTTTTTTTTTTTTGTAACTAAATATCATACTAGCATTTGTTTCTAAAGATTTGAGTGACTTTAATTTTTGTGGTTAAACTGTAATTTGGGTAGGAAAATGTAAATTGTATTTTAAGTTTATGTTATGTATAGGATTTTTTTGATTTACAATTTGAAGATTGTGAGGGATAAGGTTAGTTGTGAAGAGGGATACTAACAAGGTATTTAGAAAACGGATTTTGAGGATTGGTGACCGATAAACACTGTATTTGGATGTGTGGTTTTAGTGTTACTTATACGTTTTGTTTTGGTTGTGGAACTATTTATCTTGGGTTTTTTCGGTGTGTTTTAAATAAGGTTTAACACAGGCAGTAGGAATCTCGTGTGGTTTATGTTTTTGGAAACAGAAGTATAACTTTTTCTGTAGGTTTAGATTTCTTTAGGGAGCCGAACCGAACCGAGCCGCGCCGAAGGCACAGAGCGGCTGGGAGTTGGGCCGAAGCGAGGCGAGCTCTGCCGAAGAGGCGAATGCAGGCGCCAAGAGCCGAGTTGAGGCGACAAGAGCCGACTCGAGCCGAGCGTCTCCGGAGCGAGCCGAGCTCCGCCGAGCGCAGCATCCCGGGCAGGGCGAGGCGCCGGGCCGGGCTCGGGGTGCAGCCGGGGCTCTGGGGGGCTTCCCCGCCTGTCCCTCTCTCTAGCCCTCCTTCCTTCTCCCCGTATTCGCCTTCTCTCGCTCCCTTTCCCCCATTCCCTCTCCCCCCACAAACCCGGCTCCTTCCTGTCCTGTCCCTAGCCCGCTACTCCCTTCTGTTCCCCCTCTCTCCTTCCTCTGCCCAGCCTCCCTGTACCCTCGTCCCGGGCTTTCCCTTCCCGTCCCGCTTTCCTGCGCAGCCCGAGCTCCCTCGCCGCCCTTTCTCATGCCCTGCTCTCGCTCCTCTCTTCCCGTGCCCCCTTTCCTTCTTTGCCCCGCAGCCGCGGGGCTCGGGCTGCCGGAGAGTAAAGCCCCGAGGGCCGGAGCCCGGCGGCCCTGGGCCCTTGCAGGAGTCCCCGCGCGGGGCCGGAGGCTCTCGGCGGATCCCCCCGTGCCGCTCAAGCAGCCCGGCCGACAGCGCCGGAGCTGCGGCTTTGCCGGCATCGCGCTGAGAGCGGCCCCCGCCCTGTGCCGGGCCGTCCCCGCCGTCTGTGCCGCTCCCTCTCTCGCTGCCCCCGGCCCGTGACAGCGAGGCTGGGCAGGAGCCTCAAGCCTTCTGGGGGCTGCCCCCGCTTTCTTGTTGCAGCAGAATCCCTTGCTGGGGCCATGCACGTGTGGGAAGGGCTTGGGGGAAGCGCTGCGCTGCTGTCCAGGGCAGTCGGATTCGTTCTGAGCCTTCTTTGGGGGTCAGGAAAAGGGGGGGGGGGGGTGGTGAAGACTCGGGGCTCTGATGCCGTTGGGGGCACCCCAAGGTGCCCAGGAGAGGGAGCCCCACTGCGGTGCAGGAGCAGGTGGGGGGCGGGCGAGGGGCGGGGGTCACGCTGGGTGCCGTCCCCCAGAGGGACCCAAAGCTGCCACCAAATGCACAGGGAGGGAGGGGTGAGTGGGTGTAGGATGCTAAAACCTGGCAAGGCGTTCGGTTTTCTAGGTATTGCTAAAGAATAGGAATTGGTCTCTAAACTCAGCTGGGGAGAAACCCTCTCTACGCACTCATTTGTTTCCAGGAATGTAGAAGGTTCCGACTGGAGATGGGTAGTAGTTCTGAAGATATTGCCGTGAGGTTTTGATCTAGGAACGGACCGAGCTGTGCCCTGGAACCCTCAGAACAGCTGCAGGGGCTGAAGGCGATAGAAGGGGCTCTCTGGCACCTTTTGCCTCCGTTCTCTGCCAGCGCCCAAATCGTGTCGCAGTCCCGGAAGAGGCGCTTGTCATCCCGAGAGCCAAAAGGAAGACGTGTAAAATCCCAGCTCTGCCTTGGGTTTCGTGTGGGTTTTGTACTTCGTATCGATGTCATTCCAGAGAGCAAGGAAAGAAGAAATGTGACCGGGTCCCACTATTACTGTGTGAAGGCTTTCTTGAAAGGCTGCTGTATTTCTATTGTCTTTTTCCACTCCAAGCTTGACTTTTCCCTTTGTTTTTCGAGCTCTGCTGCATTGGGTGTCCCAAGGAGGGCGGGGTTCCTCAGCAGGGCTCTTAGGAGGTGGCGCTGATTCTGCTTTTTCTGAAGGCGTCTCAAAGCGTGCTACCAGAATGACAGTTTTGTGCACTGGAAAGCTTTCCCTCAGTGCCATCAGCGCACGTCCGTGTCTGAATTGTGGAAGCAGACGGACTAAGAACAGCCAGCACCCGGAGCAGATGTCTGTTGGCTCTGTGTCTGTGAGAAGCGGGCTGTGTGCTGGACGGGGAGAGGCGCTGTTGGAGAGTGGCATCAGCGCCAGGTGTGAGCTGTGAGGATGATGGGGGGCTCGGAGCAGCCCCAGGTGTGAGCTGTGAGGATGATGAGGGGCCGGCTCCTGCCGGGGGGGGGGGGGTGGGGGGGAGGCAATTTTAGGGGGAGGCTTCGCCTCAGCTCCCTTTTGCATGGAGCTGCTGAGAAGAGGGGTTCATGGGGGGCTCCCGGGGCTGTCTCATGGAAGGACTGCGAGAGCTTCTCGCAGCGTCTGGGCGAACACCTGGATGCGCGCTTGGAGACGCGGAGCATCGCTTCAAGGAGGTGCCGAGGGACGAATCTTTGTGCCGGGAAGCAGCAGCCGAACGGGTGAGCGCGTGTGGATTTGGAGCGGGGACTTTGGTCCTTTCCCTTTTCGATTCGATCTTGGCAGTCCCCCCTCCCCGGTTCCCCAGGACCAAAAACGGAGCTTGTGAAGACAAAAGAAGGAGAGGCAAGCAGCTACTCTCCTAATATTGTCTGTGTTCGAACTGGGAGGGATCCGCCTTCACCTGCGGTTCGAAGGGTGTTGATGGAAGGAAAACCTGCCTTTTCCCGGCTGTTAGGGGTATCCCAGGGGTGACAGGGAATCCCTGCGTTCCATTTGAACGGGAATGGGCAAAGTATTGTTGTCATCTGAGGGGTTTGATTTGAAGGCAGCCAGCCCATTTTCATCATCCTAAGGTTTAAATGGAGGGGACAGCGCTGGTGTCCCTCCTTTGCAAGGGTTTGAATTGAGGTCCAAATCCCCCTTTCCACACGGCTTGAAGGATTTCATTGGAGGAAAGCCCCTTCTTTTCTGCTCTCCCAGGGGATGAACTTGAAGGGGAGAACCCATTTCTTTGCCCTTGTTGAAGCGAGGTGAGCGCCGCCCGCGGCGTCAGTTTCGGGGTTCAGTTGCGGGAAGCCGCAGCTCTGGCAGCGTTTGCAGGGCTGCAGTCGGGGCTGTGCCGCTGCATTTGAGGGCGCTTCTTGTGTTCGCGGCCCGGCCCGGAGCGTTGCCGCTCGGGAGCGCTGCCGGCCCGGGCCGGGCGGTTGCCGAGGCGCACGGGGAATTTGGCGCGGCAGCGGCGGAGCCGCTCTGCCGGTGCGAGCCGCCGTGCGGAGCCGAGGGCGGCTGGCGCCGGGCCGGCCGAGGGCGGCAGAGGCGGCGCGGGCGCTGCTGCGCCGGCCCGGCCGGTGCCCGCCGCTCTGTCCGCTCCGGGCGCGGGGCTCGGGCGCCGCCGGGGTCCCCCGGGCAGGGGGAGCGGGCGGGGGCGGGGGGGTCTCCGGGGCGGCGCCGCCCCTGCTCGCCGGAGGAGCCGCTTTGCCGCCGGGAGCCGCGCTCCGTCCGGGGCCGGCGGCGCGGGGTTCGGCTGCCGCAAGTTCTTGGGTGTCGTGGTTCGGAGGTGCTCTGTAGGGATCGATCGCACGGTTTTGTGTGGGTCGCAGTGGGTATGCGCTAAGGGCTATGGCGTTCTTCCTGACCGGTACGGTTCTCGGTTCAGGTGGTGACGATAAAGGTTTGGTTTGAATCGAGTTCTGTAGTCGGATATTTTTTTTGCCGGGCTATTCTGTTTTTAAAGGCGTGCAATGGTTTCTACGGGTCGTTGCGCGAAGCAGCGGCTCGGCTTTTAATTCTGTCGCGGTGGCTTTTATTAGCGTGGGCGTGTAGCGTTTGTTTCGGTGGGTTCGAGGTGGCGTCGTGTCGTTAATAGCAGCGGGGTTTTTAAAATCTCTCTAATTGCGTTCGTGTTTATCGTCTTCCAGGGCTTTTATTGATTTGGTTTGTTTGATTGTAGTGTATGTTGTATTGTTACGGGATCATTTGGGAGATATTGTTAATGGTTACGTTTCTCTTTAGGCTTTGTGTTTATTTCTGGGTGGTATTTTTATTTTGATCGAATGAGGCTCTATGCGTTTATTCTTCAGCTGGGAATAATTTTTTTGTTGTAAATTAAAGTTGATTTGGTTTGGGGGACTTTTGTTTTTCAAATGTATTTTCTTTTGGTTTTTTCCTTTCTTTTTTTTTTTTCTTTTCGTTTTTTGTTGTCCTTCGACGTATTTGGTGGTTGTTGATCAGTTTTATTTTTGGGAACGTGGGTATTTATATGGTCGGTCTTTCTAAGTAGTTTTTTTTTTTTTAATTTGGGTAGTTATTTTCTTATTTTTTAGTGGTTGAGATTTTTTGGGTTTTTTTTCTATTTCGTTCATTAGTTCGCTTTCTAAAGTTCTTTTGACAGAGTATTGCTTATTCTTTGAGTTAGTGTAGATGTAGAATTTTGGTTAGTTTTTAAAATGACGTTCAGGGTCAGTGGCACTGATTGGAGTTGAGCGAGTTGGTTTGGGTTTTTTTAGAGGCTTTTGTGATTTGCTGCGTGTGTTTCTCCAGGGTTTTCTTTTCGTTGGGTTCCATTTTTCTGATGTGATGAGAACTGTCAGTGAAAAGAGTGTTGTGTGTTTTTTTCGCTGGCAGTTGTTTGGCTGGTGGAGGTATCTTGATGGTTTTGGAAGACATTGGTGGGAATTCGATGCTGTTTGTTTTGTCCTTGTATTTAGGAATTGGATTTTAAATGTAAAATTCTAAGGATAGCTATCTTTAAACAAAACAAGTAGATGTGCAGAAATGGGAATAAACTTTTATTTTGATCTATTCGATCTATATTTAAAATTTAACAGGTAACATAAGTCATGATATATTCCAATAAGATATTGTATTTTTTAATAGAGCGTTGTGTATGTTTATAGATATATCAATAGAGATGATAAATATAAACACAGCTCAAAGGAAATTTTAAATATAGAAATGTGTTGCGAATCTATGCAGATATATATATATATAAAATTATTGAAGGATTGTAAATCTAAAGTGACATAAATCCATACAACACGTAATACAAGTGATACTGTATATATCTTATTATGATCTATTATAGGAAATAGCCATAAATCTAGTACATCACTATGATATAATATCTAAAACATTATAGATATGGTAAATGTAAATACAACAATATTATTAAAAGTAGTTTAAAAGAAAGGAAGGTTTTGTTTTTTACTTGGCAAAAGCAGGGGTTTTATGATAAAAACTACAAATACAAATGATAGAAAGGTAGAAATCTACTTGTAAAAATATCTCATGAATACATCAAGATGGATATAAAAATTGAAAATATTAGAAAAAAGAAGTTGTAGCAGTAGATTTGGTACATAATAAAAATAATAATTTATCTATATGATGTGAATAATATATATGTGATATGTAATTATGAAGAGAATGCATCAGTATAAACTGTGACTATAAAAGTGAATATAATTATGCAAGCTATAAATATAAAACGATTTCAATATAGTTTAAAAGAAGGGTTTTTTGGTATTTGTTTGGTTAGAGATGGGATTTTTTTTGGAATAATAAAAGTATGATAGAAATCTAAATCAAAGTATAGAAATATGCAATCAATATATAATGATATTGATAAAACCACAAAATATGAATAAATACAGATAATAGGAATAGGCATAATAGATTGTATAAACGACGTAACACATCAATGTCCGGTATAAATATGCGTGTGAATAGAACTAGGAAAACTAGAACTATAAAATTTATTTCAAGAAGGCTTGAAAGAAAGGGGGCTTATTTGGTTCTTGTTTGGTAAGAGGCAGGTTTTTGGCATTTATTTTTAGAGGAGTTTTTTGCGGGGGGGAATCGCCCCTGTTCTTTTTTGCCGCCTTGGCTGCCCGCAGCCCCAAGGCGCGCGGCGCCCCCGGCTGGGGTGGGCGGCAGTGCTGCCGCCTTGTGGGCAGAGCGCGGTACTGCAGCCCGCCGCCGCCAGGCAGCCCTCTTGGGCGTGGCGCGTGGCGGAGTTTGTTTGACCTTCTAAAAATGGCGGCCCAAAGGGCGGGAAACCGGAGGATCCCGGTGTGTCTATCCGGACTGCCTGCACGGAGCACCGACGCCGCCGCGGCGCCGGCGGAATTTTTGTGGCGTTTTAGGTGTACCCGAGACGGGCTGTGCGGTCAGCGGCGCCGCGGGCGGGCGTATTTCGGCGGTTTTCTGACCGGCATCTGAGTAACCGCCTCTCTCGGCCGGGGGGGGGGGGGGGGGGGGGGGGGTCCTCCCCCGGCCGCCATGTTGGGAGTGGCGCGTCGCCAATGTCGCGGGAGTTTGTTTGACCTTCTCAAAATGGCGGCCAAAAGGGCGGGAAACCGGAGGACCCCGGTGTGTCTATCCGGACTGCCTGCACGGAACACCGACGCCGCCGCGGCCCCGACGAGATTTTCTGTGGCGTTTCAATTGCGATGATGGCATTCCGGTTCGCCTGCAGGGTTCGGCGTCACGGGAAATCGTTTCTAGGGCTCGAGGTGGGTGTCGGCATTTTGATCAGGCAGCTGGCAAAACGCCTACGCCTTGGGGTCTTTCCAAGGGGCGCTGGGGGCGTGGCCGGGGCGGGGCGCCGTGTTGACGAGGTGACGTCATTAGGCGGCACTCTGCCTGCAGTGCGCCCATGCAGACGGCAGGGGGCGCTGTGCCTGCAGTGCGCCAAAGCAGGCGGCAGGGGGCGCTGTGCCTGCAGTGCGCCCATGCAGACGGCAGGGGGCGCTGTGCCTGCAGTGCGCCCATGCAGACGGCAGGGGGCGATGTATAAATAGAGTATTAAGTATAAACTATCTAGAAGAAGAAATAAAAGCTCTATGTCACCTGCAGCTGTAGAAAATTTCAGGCTCCCATGGAGGAAATAGTTTTCCTAAAATCATTACCGTTTTGGGGTTTTTTGCACTCCCCGGTAGCCTGAATGTTTCTACTGCTGCTTTTTTATTCTAAAGCTAGAATGGAAAGCCAAGATTAGAAATAGAGAGAGAAAAAGAGAGAAAGAAAGAAAGAGTGAGAGAGAAAGGGAGACAGAAAGAGAGAAAGAGAGAAAGAGAGACAGAATGAGAGAAAGAGAGAAAGAAAGAGAGACAGAGAGAAAGAAAGAGAGACAGAATGAGAGAAAGAGAGAAAGAAAGAGAGACAGAGAGAAAGAAAGAGAGACAGAATGAGAGAAAGAGAGAAAGAAAGAGAGACAGAGAGAAAGAAAGAGAGACAGAATGAGAGAAAGAGAGAAAGAAAGAGAGACAGAATGAGAGAAAGAAAGAGAGACAGAATGAGAGAAAGACAGAAAGAGAGACAGAATGAGAGAAAGAAAGAGAGACAGAATGAGAGAAAGAAAGAGAGACAGAGAGAAAGACAGAAAGACAGAGAGAAAGAAAGAGAGACAGAATGAGAGAAAGAGAGAAAGAAAGAGAGACAGAGAGAAAGACAGAAAGACAGAGAGAAAGAAAGAGAGACAGAGAGAAAGACAGAAAGACAGAGAGAAAGAAAGAGAGACAGAGAGAAAGACAGAAAGACAGAGAGAAAGAAAGACAGAGAGAAAGACAGAAAGACAGAGAGAAAGAAAGAGAGACAGAATGAGAGAAAGAGAGAAAGACAGAGAGACAGACAGAATGAGAGAAAGACAGAGAGAAAGAAAGAGAGACAGAATGAGAGAAAGAGAGAAAGAAAGAGAGACAGAGAGAAAGACAGAAAGACAGAGAGAAAGAAAGAGAGACAGAGAGAAAGACAGAAAGACAGAGAGAAAGAAAGAGAGACAGAATGAGAGAAAGAGAGAAAGACAGAGAGACAGAGAGAAAGAAAGACAGAGAGAAAGAAAGAGAGACAGAATGAGAGAAAGAGAGAAAGACAGAGAGACAGACAGAATGAGAGAAAGACAGAGAGAAAGAAAGAGAGACAGAATGAGAGAAAGAGAGAAAGAAAGAGAGACAGAGAGAAAGACAGAAAGACAGAGAGAAAGAAAGAGAGACAGAGAGAAAGACAGAGAGACAGACAGAATGAGAGAAAGACAGAGAGAAAGAAAGAGAGACAGAATGAGAGAAAGAGAGAAAGAAAGAGAGACAGAGAGAAAGACAGAAAGACAGAGAGAAAGAAAGAGAGACAGAGAGAAAGACAGAAAGACAGAGAGAAAGAAAGAGAGACAGAGAGAAAGACAGAAAGACAGAGAGAAAGAAAGAGAGACAGAGAGAAAGACAGAAAGACAGAGAGAAAGAAAGAGAGACAGAGAGAAAGACAGAAAGACAGAGAGAAAGAAAGAGAGACAGAATGAGAGAAAGAGAGAAAGACAGAGAGACAGACAGAATGAGAGAAAGAGAGAAAGAAGGAGAGACAGAATGAGAGAAAGAGAGAAAGAAAGAGAGACAGAGAGAAAGACAGAAAGACAGAGAGAAAGAAAGAGAGACAGAGAGAAAGACAGAAAGACAGAGAGAAAGAAAGAGAGACAGAGAGAAAGAAAGAGAGACAGAGAGAAAGACAGAAAGACAGAGAGAAAGAAAGAGAGACAGAATGAGAGAAAGAGAGACAGAATGAGAGAAAGAGAGAAAGAAAGAGAGACAGAGAGAAAGACAGAAAGACAGAGAGAAAGAAAGAGAGACAGAATGAGAGAAAGAGAGACAGAATGAGAGAAAGAGAGAAAGAAAGAGAGACAGAGAGAAAGACAGAAAGACAGAGAGAAAGAAAGAGAGACAGAATGAGAGAAAGAGAGACAGAATGAGAGAAAGAGAGAAAGAGAGACAGAGAGAAAGACAGAAAGACAGAGAGAAAGAAAGAGAGACAGAGAAAGACAGAAAGAAAGAGAGAAAGAAAGAGAGACAGAATGAGAGAAAGAGAGAAAGAAAGAGAGACAGAGAGAAAGACAGAAAGACAGAGAGAAAGAAAGAGAGACAGAATGAGAGAAAGAGAGAAAGACAGAGAGACAGACAGAATGAGAGAAAGAGAGAAAGAAGGAGAGACAGAATGAGAGAAAGAGAGAAAGAAGGAGAGACAGAGAGAAAGACAGAAAGACAGAGAGAAAGAAAGAGAGACAGAGAGAAAGACAGAAAGACAGAGAGAAAGAAAGAGAGACAGAATGAGAGAAAGAGAGAAAGAATGAGAGAAAGAGAGAAAGAAAGAGAGACAGAGAGAAAGAAAGACAGAGAGAAAGAAAGAGAGACAGAATGAGAGAAAGAGAGAAAGAAAGAGAGACAGAGAGAAAGACAGAAAGACAGAGAGAAAGAAAGAGAGACAGAATGAGAGAAAGAGAGAAAGAAAGAGAGACAGAGAGAAAGACAGAAAGACAGAGAGAAAGAAAGAGAGACAGAATGAGAGAAAGAGAGAAAGAAAGAGAGACAGAGAGAAAGACAGAAAGACAGAGAGAAAGAAAGAGAGACAGAATGAGAGAAAGAGAGAAAGAAAGAGAGACAGAGAGAAAGACAGAAAGACAGAGAGAAAGAAAGAGAGACAGAATGAGAGAAAGAGAGAAAGAAAGAGAGACAGAGAGAAAGACAGAAAGACAGAGAGAAAGAAAGAGAGACAGAATGAGAGAAAGAGAGAAAGAAAGAGAGACAGAGAGAAAGACAGAAAGACAGAGAGAAAGAAAGAGAGACAGAATGAGAGAAAGAGAGAAAGAAAGAGAGACAGAGAGAAAGACAGAAAGACAGAGAGAAAGAAAGAGAGACAGAATGAGAGAAAGAGAGAAAGACAGAGAGAGAGACAGAATGAGAGAAAGAGAGAAAGACAGAGAGACAGACAGAATGAGAGAAAGAGAGAAAGAAGGAGAGACAGAGAGAAAGACAGAAAGACAGAGAGAAAGACAGAGAGACAGACAGAATGAGAGAAAGAGAGAAAGAAGGAGAGACAGAGAGAAAGACAGAGAGAAAGAAAGGGAGAGACAGGAAGAGAGCCAGAGAAAGAAAGAAAGAGAGAGAGAAAGAAATAGAGAAAGACAGACAGAGAGAAAGAAAGAGAGAGACAGGAAGAGAGCCAGAGAAAGAAAGAAAGAGAGAGAGAGAGAAAGAGAGAAAGACAGAGAGAAAGAAAGAGAGAGACAGGAAGAGAGCCAGAGAAAGAAAGAAAGAGAGAGAGAAAGAAATAGAGAAAGACAGACAGAGAGAAAGAAAGAGAGAGACAGGAAGAGAGCCAGAGAAAGAAAGAAAGAGAGAGAGAAAGAAATAGAGAAAGACAGACAGAAAGAAAGAAAGAGAGAGACAGGAAGAGAGCCAGAGAAAGAAAGAAAGAGAGAGAGAAAGAAATAGAGAAAGACAGACAGAAAGAAAGAAAGAGAGAGACAGGAAGAGAGCCAGAGAAAGAAAGAAAGAGAGAGAGAAAGAAATAGAGAAAGACAGACAGAAAGAGAGAGACAGGAAGAGAGCCAGAGAAAGAAAGAAAGAGAGAGAGAAAGAAATAGAGAAAGACAGACAGAAAGAAAGAAAGAGAGAGACAGGAAGAGAGCCAGAGAAAGAAAGAAAGAGAGAGAGAAAGAAATAGAGAAAGACAGACAGAAAGAAAGAAAGAGAGAGACAGGAAGAGAGCCAGAGAAAGAAAGAAAGAGAGAGAGAAAGACAGACAGAAAGAAAGAAAAAGAAAAAGGAAAGGAAGAAAAAAAAAGAAGGAAGAGAAAGGAAGAAAAAAAAATGAAAAAGGAAAAGGGTGAGAGTGAAAATAAAGAGCGAAAGTGGAAAAGGGGGTGAAAAACAGAGTGAAAAAAAGAAAAAAGAGTTGGAGTGGAAAAGAAAGGACATTCGGGAGGGGCGGTGCTGCCTAAGGTGCTTCCGCGCCCAGGAGCGAAGGAGCCGTTTGATCCCCCGGCGGGACCGCAGCTCCCGGTGGCGGAAAACGGAGCGGTGGCTGTCAGTCCGAGACTACAACTCCCGGCAGGCCCTGCGGCCGTAAAGCGCGGCGTCTGACGCAACGGCCGACGCGCCATATGAATGGCTGGCGGGCCGAGGCGGCCGCGCGCCGGGGGAGCGGGCTGGGCGCGGGGAGCTCCCGGCGCCTCTCCCGCGCGGGACGGAGCCGCGGCAGCGACGCTGGAGGGGCGAAGCCTCCGGCCGGCCGCCCGCACGGAGCCGAGCGGCGCGGAAGGGGCGTCCGCCCTGTGCCTCGGCCTCGCTCAGCGGTCCCGGTGGCGGGGGCTCAGCTCGGGCGGGGCGCGCTGCCGCCCGCCGATGGCGGAGCGCCAGGCGGTGCTTTGCTGCCGCGGACCGGGAGCTGCAGGAGCCGCCCCGGGCGAGCGGCGCCGGGCGCTGCCGCGGTCACTGTGCGGCGGCTGGCGGAGGCGCGGGAGCCGCCGAGCTGCAGCCGTGTCCCTCGGGCTGCTGCCGCTGCTGCGGGCGGGGGCGGACGAGCGGCTGGAATGACACGGCTGCTGAGTGCCTCAGTGCTCGTGGTTCTTTCTTCCACGCAAACAGATGGAGCGGCATCGCTGAGCAGTAAAACACAGCGATGGCCCGGAGAATGGCGAGCGCAAGGAGCGCGCGGGCTGGATCCTTCTGCTGGCACAGGTGCGATCCGCAAACTCAGCCCCTTGTGCCCCTACCCTCCCGACCCCCAGGGGAAATGCTCTCCAGCCTCGAGCTGCTGCAAGACAAAACGTGTGATTTGACACTAGGGTCCGGAAAAGGTTTCCGTTTAGATTAGCAAATGCCTCAATTGTTCTTGGTTACATCCTAGGATCGGTTTTAGGCAGTGACTTTATACCGCTTGTCGGATTTTTCTTGTGCAATGGTAAGAAAATAGGCAGGTCTGATACTGGTTTCGCTTTTTTTCTACTTCATGTTCCATGAGCTGCTTTTATCCAAGCAATTGTTTTAAAGTTCTACTGTAGGCGTTTCTGGTTCGCTTTTTTTTTTTTCTTTGCAGCACCCGTGACTTTTTTTTTTTTTTTTCCTCTAAATCGGCAGCAAATATAGCTGAGTAAAATTACCTTGGTTTTCTTCCTTCTTAAATGTTTTTATTGATAATCCTATTTGAATATGCAGAACAAGTGGGTGTGTCCTGTAATATATCCTAGCTTTTCTTGTTTACAGGGTACTCAGAAAATACTTTTCCCTTAGAGTCCCACTGAAACATTCTCAGTGCAATCTCCGTTAAGGTATGTGTTTACAAATAAGCCACCATCAGCTGAGATATTTGCCTGTGTACCTTTTCCTGTAATTCAGAGCTTGCGTTCTGTGGTTTTTATGATAAACCTATCAAACTTGCGAAACTGTTTTGCAAGTCTTAATCGTTGAAGGCAGCAAGAAGTGGTTTAAAAGCCTGTTCTTGAGCAGACAAAGGGAAAAAGTGTGAATTTGATGCTGAACTTGTCCTTTTTCATTTGACTTGCCTTGAATGATTTAGGAAGAGAGAGAACTAGAAAAAAGAGAGAAATAGAATTGGTTCTTGGGCCCTCCTAAAATGCTCCCCGTGATTCTGTGTGGAGCCAAAGTGAAGGGTGATGGAACAGAGCCCTGTGCTTTAGAAGGAAATCAATTTCAACCTGATCTCCACCCTGAGTCTCCCTAATTTCTGTTTTTAAAATGCAAACTAAGTTTAGGAAGTGTTGGAAGTTAGTATTTTAGGGAAGAAATGGCAGTTGCACCAACCGTTCCATTTCCCAGAGGCTCTGGGAACGATTCATTTTGTAAGCGCTGTAACTGCAATCGGTTGGTGGTTCGGGGTTGGAATGTGCACTTGCCCTCCTCTAAAGCACTCGTTCATTTGCATTTCAGTGCCAGGAGTCTTGAGAAACTGGAGAAGAGCCCAAGAGACATTTTTCATCCTGAGATACAAAAGGTAGGAAGTGACTTTTTTTTGTTTGGTTCTTTTTCTTTATGATTTCCTGGAAATAGAAGTAATTAAGTATAGATACTACTGGTTTGTTTCTTCCAGTCGCTAATAATAATAATAATAATAATAATAATAATAATAATAATAATAATAATCGAATACTACTTAAACTGTCTCTTTATCCATTGAACTGGCCATTTCAAATCCAAACTTCTAAACACAAATAAAACCATCATCCTTGAATCTTTAATAGGAGGGGGCTAAAGATGCTGTTTTTGTTGACAGGATTTATTGGTTGTTGAAGGGCAAGAGGTGAGTACAAGCCTAACTACTTCTTGCTCACAGACCCGTCCGGTGAGTACAGCTTTGTATTTTGATGGGCTTTTGATGACTTCTAAATCAATTGCTCGTTACAGTAAAAAGAAGTAATGTTTTTTTGAACCTGACAGCAAAAATAACTTGAAGCACCAACTTAATAATAACTGATCACCCATCTAAGTTAATGGTTTTATGCTATACTATCAAAGTTTAAAGGTAAATTATCGTGTAGTAGGAGATAGTATAAAATGTATGTTCTGATGTGTAGGATGTATGCAAAGATTAGAGGACCCAAATTGTTATGTCTTCTGTTTGACTGTTTACCAAATAATATTTGGTTTTATTTTCCAGGGATCGGTGAATTTTAAATTTGGAATCCTCTATGCTAAGGATGGTGAGCTTACAGGTGATGAAATGTTCAGTCATGGTGAGTTTTCCACCTTCTCCTTAATTGTTTTGCTCATCTGAAAAAAAAAAAAAAAAAAAAGGTATGTTTATTATTTGTTACCCTGTTCTGTCCGTTTCCTCAGTATTTGCTGGAGCTCTGCTTACCCAAGCTTTGGGTAAAACAAGCTTTGGGTTCCTTCTGTCCCACTGGGTGTTGCCCAGTTTGGTTGCATCTGGTGAAATTCACCCTGAGCCCTTACAGAACCAGCTCAAACCACGTGAGAGCCATTCGCAGCTCTCTCAGGACACCCGGAGGAGGATGGGTGACGTTTCTGAGCATCTGGCAAGTGTACTTCTATCAAAACTCGGCCTGTGACATTGCTGGGGAAAACCCTTCTGTATCCTGGAGGGTTCCTCAAACTCTGTTGAGGATCCAGTTAGCAGTTGCTCACCTGGATGGTTCCAGCTCCTCAAGTTAACACTTGTACTCTTGCCCTGTAGTTTAGATCTATTGTAGTTTTGTTATTTTGCACGATTTTACGTCTTTGGAAAATAACGTGCGTTTCACTCTTTGGAACCTCTCGGATCATTCTTTGGTGCAGCACCACCTAATGGGACACTTGGCTGCTGTGCTGAAGGGCTTGGTTACTAGGATTGTAAATCCCGGAGAGTTTGTAAGTCTTCTGTCCCCAGGGAGGTATCACGCTTTGTTCACTCTGTTTGTCAGGTGCTGCTTCTCGTCGGAAGTATTAACTTCAAACTGCCCTGTTCTTTTTTTAACTTTTTTTCCTGGTTCTCTCCGTAGGGCAGGGAAGGACTCTCGTATCCCGGTCGTCAGACTCAGCGCTGCCCGAGAAGATACAGAGAGTGTAAAAATCATAAGAAGCAAATAGGACTGCAGAGGAAACAAACTGGAGAGAACAAAAGGTGATATTGTTCTCCTTAGCCTGGATTAGAAACATCCCCTGTGCTTTGATGCCGGTGGCTGCCAGGGGCTCGTTAGGTCTTTTTAGGCAGGTGTAGGTGTTCACTTGTAGGTTCTATTTTTTGGCAAAGGACCATGAGAGAAGTTTATTTCTACATCCAAATAAACATTCATCTTATCTGAACATAACCTGTCATCCCATTTCTGACGTTAAGGACTCCTGTATAAATACTTGGGGAGGTTTTCTTTGTCGTTTCTGAATGGTTCCATTTTGGTTCCATCTACCTGCCGGATACTTGAACGAGTCTGAGGTGGTTTAATTGCATACTGCTTCCTTGAAATTCTGTTGGTCTCTGCTTGGAACCCTTCTTGTAGTGCTTAATGAAAGACTTCTGATGGTGTTTTCTTGCCTGTTTGTGTTTAAGGTCGTGCTCTGATGCATTTACAGAAACCATGGCAGGAGAGAGTCAGCTGCTGGAGAAGAGGAGACAGTATTATCCCTGGGCAGCATAGAACTGCGCTACTGCTGTGTCATCAGCTGTGTCTGCACTGAAAGTAGCCACCTTCACTTGTAGGTAGCTCCTTGGTGCTTTAGGACACGCTGAGGGATTTATTCCTTTTGGGATCCACGATGAGAATTCCCAAGAGAGGTAGTAATAAGGTATGAGATTGGAAAAAAGCCTGTGTCCTTGGAATGTTGTTGTTGTCGTCAAAAGTTAATTTTTCCTTCTTTCTTAGCCAGTAGTCAGCTTTTTGCTTTATTTTTTGTGGGATCAGTACTTGATTGTTTAAAAAATGGCTTCAAAATAACTGCAGCGGCTGGCCACCAGGACCTTGTTCAGATTTGCCTATTTGCTTGTAGCTAAAACGTTTCCATATTGTTTCTCGTTCTATTGAAGAAACTGCTGCCCAGTCAACTAAGAACTGAACATCTATCTGTCTAGGACATGGGGAGAGGATTTAGGTCGTGTCTTTGTTTCCAGAAAAAAGTTCCAGTGTAGTTTCTAACTAGAGGAAAAGGGGGGGTGAAGACTCGGGGCTCTGATGCCGTTGGGGGCACCCCGAGGTGCCCAGGAGAGGGAGCCCCACTGCGGTGCAGGAGCAGGTATGTTATCACGTACTAGAGAGCAAATGATAAATAGAAATAGGAAAATTATAAATATAAAAATATTTTTTAAATCGTTAAAGAAAGCGGTTTTTTTTACTTGTCAGTAGGCAGGGTTTTGATGATAAAAATGATAAATACAAAGAATATGAAGGTAGAAATCTAAGTCTAGAAATATATCATAAATACGTACAGATAAAGTTTAAAACTAGAAGAAAAAATCAGTTGCAGCAGTAGATACGATACATAATATAAATAATACTTTAAATACATGTCTAGAATTTTATAGCTATTATAGATAATTATTAATAGATTGCATCAAAAGAAACCATATATATAAATGTGAGTATAACTATACAAAGTATAAAAATATTTCGATACCGTTTAAAAGAAGGTGTTTTCGTGTATTTTTTTGGTTAGAGATGGGGTTTTATTTGGATTAATAGAAGTATTCTAGAAATATAAATCTAACCATAGAAAGATACAATCGATAGAGAAAGATATTTCTAAAAACACAACCGAACGACGCCGCCTTCGGGGGAATCGCACGAGCTCGGCCGAAGCAAGGCGGGAGCGGCCGACCCTGACGGCCTCGAGCGAACCGGGGCGAGCGGAGCCGAGGCGCGCCGAAGGCACAGAGCGGCTGGGAGTTGGGCCGAAGCGAGGCGAGCTCTGCCGAAGAGGCGAATGCAGGCGCCAAGAGCCGAGTTGAGGCGACAAGAGCCGACTCGAGCCGAGCGTCTCCGGAGCGAGCCGAGCTCCGCCGAGCGCAGCATCCCGGGCAGGGCGAGGCGCCGGGCCGGGCTCGGGGTGCAGCCGGGGCTCTGGGGGGCTTCCCCGCCTGTCCCTCTCTCTAGCCCTCCTTCCTTCTCCCCGTATTCGCCTTCTCTCGCTCCCTTTCCCCCATTCCCTCTCCCCCCACAAACCCGGCTCCTTCCTGTCCTGTCCCTAGCCCGCTACTCCCTTCTGTTCCCCCTCTCTCCTTCCTCTGCCCAGCCTCCCTGTACCCTCGTCCCGGGCTTTCCCTTCCCGTCCCGCTTTCCTGCGCAGCCCGAGCTCCCTCGCCGCCCTTTCTCATGCCCTGCTCTCGCTCCTCTCTTCCCGTGCCCCCTTTCCTTCTTTGCCCCGCAGCCGCGGGGCTCGGGCTGCCGGAGAGTAAAGCCCCGAGGGCCGGAGCCCGGCGGCCCTGGGCCCTTGCAGGAGTCCCCGCGCGGGGCCGGAGGCTCTCGGCGGATCCCCCCGTGCCGCTCAAGCAGCCCGGCCGACAGCGCCGGAGCTGCGGCTTTGCCGGCATCGCGCTGAGAGCGGCCCCCGCCCTGTGCCGGGCCGTCCCCGCCGTCTGTGCCGCTCCCTCTCTCGCTGCCCCCGGCCCGTGACAGCGAGGCTGGGCAGGAACCTCAAGCCTTCTGGGGGCTGCCCCCGCTTTCTTGTTGCAGCAGAATCCCTTGCTGGGGCCATGCACGTGTGGGAAGGGCTTGGGGGAAGCGCTGCGCTGCTGTCCAGGGCAGTCGGATTCGTTCTGAGCCTTCTTTGGGGGTCAGGAAAAGGGGGGGGGGGGGGGGGGGTGGTGAAGACTCGGGGCTCTGATGCCGTTGGGGGCACCCCAAGGTGCCCAGGAGAGGGAGCCCCACTGCGGTGCAGGAGCAGGTGGGGGGCGGGCGAGGGGCGGGGGTCACGCTGGGTGCCGTCCCCCAGAGGGACCCAAAGCTGCCACCAAATGCACAGGGAGGGAGGGGTGAGTGGGTGTAGGATGCTAAAACCTGGCAAGGCGTTCGGTTTTCTAGGTATTGCTAAAGAATAGGAATTGGTCTCTAAACTCAGCTGGGGAGAAACCCTCTCTACGCACTCATTTGTTTCCAGGAATGTAGAAGGTTCCGACTGGAGATGGGTAGTAGTTCTGAAGATATTGCCGTGAGGTTTTGATCTAGGAACGGACCGAGCTGTGCCCTGGAACCCTCAGAACAGCTGCAGGGGCTGAAGGCGATAGAAGGGGCTCTCTGGCACCTTTTGCCTCCGTTCTCTGCCAGCGCCCAAATCGTGTCGCAGTCCCGGAAGAGGCGCTTGTCATCCCGAGAGCCAAAAGGAAGACGTGTAAAATCCCAGCTCTGCCTTGGGTTTCGTGTGGGTTTTGTACTTCGTATCGATGTCATTCCAGAGAGCAAGGAAAGAAGAAATGTGACCGGGTCCCACTATTACTGTGTGAAGGCTTTCTTGAAAGGCTGCTGTATTTCTATTGTCTTTTTCCACTCCAAGCTTGACTTTTCCCTTTGTTTTTCGAGCTCTGCTGCATTGGGTGTCCCAAGGAGGGCGGGGTTCCTCAGCAGGGCTCTTAGGAGGTGGCGCTGATTCTGCTTTTTCTGAAGGCGTCTCAAAGCGTGCTACCAGAATGACAGTTTTGTGCACTGGAAAGCTTTCCCTCAGTGCCATCAGCGCACGTCCGTGTCTGAATTGTGGAAGCAGATGGACTAAGAACAGCCAGCACCCGGAGCAGATGTCTGTTGGCTCTGTGTCTGTGAGAAGCGGGCTGTGTGCTGGACGGGGAGAGGCGCTGTTGGAGAGTGGCATCAGCGCCAGGTGTGAGCTGTGAGGATGATGGGGGGCTCGGAGCAGCCCCAGGTGTGAGCTGTGAGGATGATGAGGGGCCGGCTCCTGCCGGGGGGGGGGGGGGGGGGGGGGGGGGGGGGGGGGGGAGGCAATTTTAGGGGGAGGCTTCGCCTCAGCTCCCTTTTGCATGGAGCTGCTGAGAAGAGGGGTTCATGGGGGGCTCCCGGGGCTGTCTCATGGAAGGACTGCGAGAGCTTCTCGCAGCGTCTGGGCGAACACCTGGATGCGCGCTTGGAGACGCGGAGCATCGCTTCAAGGAGGTGCCGAGGGACGAATCTTTGTGCCGGGAAGCAGCAGCCGAACGGGTGAGCGCGTGTGGATTTGGAGCGGGGACTTTGGTCCTTTCCCTTTTCGATTCGATCTTGGCAGTCCCCCCTCCCCGGTTCCCCAGGACCAAAAACGGAGCTTGTGAAGACAAAAGAAGGAGAGGCAAGCAGCTACTCTCCTAATATTGTCTGTGTTCGAACTGGGAGGGATCCGCCTTCACCTGCGGTTCGAAGGGTGTTGATGGAAGGAAAACCTGCCTTTTCCCGGCTGTTAGGGGTATCCCAGGGGTGACAGGGAATCCCTGCGTTCCATTTGAACGGGAATGGGCAAAGTATTGTTGTCATCTGAGGGGTTTGATTTGAAGGCAGCCAGCCCATTTTCATCATCCTAAGGTTTAAATGGAGGGGACAGCGCTGGTGTCCCTCCTTTGCAAGGGTTTGAATTGAGGTCCAAATCCCCCTTTCCACACGGCTTGAAGGATTTCATTGGAGGAAAGCCCCTTCTTTTCTGCTCTCCCAGGGGATGAACTTGAAGGGGAGAACCCATTTCTTTGCCCTTGTTGAAGCGAGGTGAGCGCCGCCCGCGGCGTCAGTTTCGGGGTTCAGTTGCGGGAAGCCGCAGCTCTGGCAGCGTTTGCAGGGCTGCAGTCGGGGCTGTGCCGCTGCATTTGAGGGCGCTTCTTGTGTTCGCGGCCCGGCCCGGAGCGTTGCCGCTCGGGAGCGCTGCCGGCCCGGGCCGGGCGGTTGCCGAGGCGCACGGGGAATTTGGCGCGGCAGCGGCGGAGCCGCTCTGCCGGTGCGAGCCGCCGTGCGGAGCCGAGGGCGGCTGGCGCCGGGCCGGCCGAGGGCGGCAGAGGCGGCGCGGGCGCTGCTGCGCCGGCCCGGCCGGTGCCCGCCGCTCTGTCCGCTCCGGGCGCGGGGCTCGGGCGCCGCCGGGGTCCCCCGGGCAGGGGGAGCGGGCGGGGGCGGGGGGGTCTCCGGGGCGGCGCCGCCCCTGCGCGCCGGAGGAGCCGCTTTGCCGCCGGGAGCCGCGCTCCGTCCGGGGCCGGCGGCGCGGGGTTCGGCTGCCGCAAGTTCTTGGGTGTCGTGGTTCGGAGGTGCTCTGTAGGGATCGATCGCACGGTTTTGTGTGGGTCGCAGTGGGTATGCGCTAAGGGCTATGGCGTTCTTCCTGACCGGTACGGTTCTCGGTTCAGGTGGTGACGATAAAGGTTTGGTTTGAATCGAGTTCTGTAGTCGGATATTTTTTTTGCCGGGCTATTCTGTTTTTAAAGGCGTGCAATGGTTTCTACGGGTCGTTGCGCGAAGCAGCGGCTCGGCTTTTAATTCTGTCGCGGTGGCTTTTATTAGCGTGGGCGTGTAGCGTTTGTTTCGGTGGGTTCGAGGTGGCGTCGTGTCGTTAATAGCAGCGGGGTTTTTAAAATCTCTCTAATTGCGTTCGTGTTTATCGTCTTCCAGGGCTTTTATTGATTTGGTTTGTTTGATTGTAGTGTATGTTGTATTGTTACGGGATCATTTGGGAGATATTGTTAATGGTTACGTTTCTCTTTAGGCTTTGTGTTTATTTCTGGGTGGTATTTTTATTTTGATCGAATGAGGCTCTATGCGTTTATTCTTCAGCTGGGAATAATTTTTTTGTTGTAAATTAAAGTTGATTTGGTTTGGGGGACTTTTGTTTTTCAAATGTATTTTCTTTTGGTTTTTTCCTTTCTTTTTTTTTTTTCTTTTCGTTTTTTGTTGTCCTTCGACGTATTTGGTGGTTGTTGATCAGTTTTATTTTTGGGAACGTGGGTATTTATATGGTCGGTCTTTCTAAGTAGTTTTTTTTTTTTTTAATTTGGGTAGTTATTTTCTTATTTTTTAGTGGTTGAGATTTTTTGGGTTTTTTTTTCTATTTCGTTCATTAGTTCGCTTTCTAAAGTTCTTTTGACAGAGTATTGCTTATTCTTTGAGTTAGTGTAGATGTAGAATTTTGGTTAGTTTTTAAAATGACGTTCAGGGTCAGTGGCACTGATTGGAGTTGAGCGAGTTGGTTTGGGTTTTTTTAGAGGCTTTTGTGATTTGCTGCGTGTGTTTCTCCAGGGTTTTCTTTTCGTTGGGTTCCATTTTTCTGATGTGATGAGAACTGTCAGTGAAAAGAGTGTTGTGTGTTTTTTTCGCTGGCAGTTGTTTGGCTGGTGGAGGTATCTTGATGGTTTTGGAAGACATTGGTGGGAATTCGATGCTGTTTGTTTTGTCCTTGTATTTAGGAATTGGATTTTAAATGTAAAATTCTAAGGATAGCTATCTTTAAACAAAACAAGTAGATGTGCAGAAATGGGAATAAACTTTTATTTTGATCTATTCGATCTATATTTAAAATTTAACAGGTAACATAAGTCATGATATATTCCAATAAGATATTGTATTTTTTAATAGAGCGTTGTGTATGTTTATAGATATATCAATAGAGATGATAAATATAAACACAGCTCAAAGGAAATTTTAAATATAGAAATGTGTTGCGAATCTATGCAGATATATATATATATAAAATTATTGAAGGATTGTAAATCTAAAGTGACATAAATCCATACAACACGTAATACAAGTGATACTGTATATATCTTATTATGATCTATTATAGGAAATAGCCATAAATCTAGTACATCACTATGATATAATATCTAAAACATTATAGATATGGTAAATGTAAATACAACAATATTATTAAAAGTAGTTTAAAAGAAAGGAAGGTTTTGTTTTTTACTTGGCAAAAGCAGGGGTTTTATGATAAAAACTACAAATACAAATGATAGAAAGGTAGAAATCTACTTGTAAAAATATCTCATGAATACATCAAGATGGATATAAAAATTGAAAATATTAGAAAAAAGAAGTTGTAGCAGTAGATTTGGTACATAATAAAAATAATAATTTATCTATATGATGTGAATAATATATATGTGATATGTAATTATGAAGAGAATGCATCAGTATAAACTGTGACTATAAAAGTGAATATAATTATGCAAGCTATAAATATAAAACGATTTCAATATAGTTTAAAAGAAGGGTTTTTTGGTATTTGTTTGGTTAGAGATGGGATTTTTTTTGGAATAATAAAAGTATGATAGAAATCTAAATCAAAGTATAGAAATATGCAATCAATATATAATGATATTGATAAAACCACAAAATATGAATAAATACAGATAATAGGAATAGGCATAATAGATTGTATAAACGACGTAACACATCAATGTCCGGTATAAATATGCGTGTGAATAGAACTAGGAAAACTAGAACTATAAAATTTATTTCAAGAAGGCTTGAAAGAAAGGGGGCTTATTTGGTTCTTGTTTGGTAAGAGGCAGGTTTTTGGCATTTATTTTTAGAGGAGTTTTTTGCGGGGGGGAATCGCCCCTGTTCTTTTTTGCCGCCTTGGCTGCCCGCAGCCCCAAGGCGCGCGGCGCCCCCGGCTGGGGTGGGCGGCAGTGCTGCCGCCTTGTGGGCAGAGCGCGGTACTGCAGCCCGCCGCCGCCAGGCAGCCCTCTTGGGCGTGGCGCGTGGCGGAGTTTGTTTGACCTTCTAAAAATGGCGGCCCAAAGGGCGGGAAACCGGAGGACCCCGGTGTGTCTATCCGGACTGCCTGCACGGAGCACCGACGCCGCCGCGGCGCCGGCGGAATTTTTGTGGCGTTTTAGGTGTACCCGAGACGGGCTGTGCGGTCAGCGGCGCCGCGGGCGGGCGTATTTCGGCGGTTTTCTGACCGGCATCTGAGTAACCGCCTCTCTCGGCCGAGGGGGGGGGGGGGGGGGGTCCTCCCCCGGCCGCCATGTTGGGAGTGGCGCGTCGCGGGAGTTTGTTTGACCTTCTCAAAATGGCGGCCAAAAGGGCGGGAAACCGGAGGACCCCGGTGTGTCTATCCGGACTGCCTGCACGGAACACCGACGCCGCCGCGGCCCCGACGAGATTTTCTGTGGCGTTTCAATTGCGATGATGGCATTCCGGTTCGCCTGCAGGGTTCGGCGTCACGGGAAATCGTTTCTAGGGCTCGAGGTGGGTGTCGGCATTTTGATCAGGCAGCTGGCAAAACGCCTACGCCTTGGGGTCTTTCCAAGGGGCGCTGGGGGCGTGGCCGGGGCGGGGCGCCGTGTTGACGAGGTGACGTCATTAGGCGGCACTCTGCCTGCAGTGCGCCCATGCAGACGGCAGGGGGCGCTGTGCCTGCAGTGCGCCAAAGCAGGCGGCAGGGGGCGCTGTGCCTGCAGTGCGCCCATGCAGACGGCAGGGGGCGCTGTGCCTGCAGTGCGCCAAAGCAGGCGGCAGGGGGCGCTGTGCCTGCAGTGCGCCCATGCAGACGGCAGGGGGCGCTGTGCCTGCAGTGCGCCCATGCAGACGGCAGGGGGCGCTGTATAAATAGAGTATTAAGTATAAACTATCTAGAAGAAGAAATAAAAGCTCTATGTCACCTGCAGCTGTAGAAAATTTCAGGCTCCCATGGAGGAAATAGTTTTCCTAAAATCATTACCGTTTTGGGGTTTTTTGCACTCCCCGGTAGCCTGAATGTTTCTACTGCTGCTTTTTTATTCTAAAGCTAGAATGGAAAGCCAAGATTAGAAATAGAGAGAGAAAAAGAGAGAAAGAAAGAAAGAGTGAGAGAGAAAGGGAGACAGAAAGAGAGAAAGAGAGAAAGAAAGAAAGAAAGAAAGAGAGACAGAATGAGAGACAGAGAGAAAGAAAGAGAGACAGAGAGAAAGAAAGAGAGACAGAATGAGAGAAAGAGAGAAAGAAAGAGAGACAGAATGAGAGAAAGAAAGAGAGACAGAATGAGAGAAAGAAAGAGAGACAGAGAGAAAGACAGAAAGACAGAAAGACAGAGAGAAAGAAAGAGAGACAGAATGAGAGAAAGAGAGAAAGGAGAGACAGAATGAGAGAAAGAGAGAAAGAAAGAGAGACAGAGAGAAAGACAGAGAGAAAGAAAGAGAGACAGAGAGAAAGACAGAGAGAAAGAAAGAGAGACAGAGAGAAAGACAGAAAGACAGAGAGAAAGAAAGAGAGACAGAATGAGAGAAAGAGAGAAAGAAAGAGAGACAGAGAGAAAGAAAGAGAGACAGAATGAGAGAAAGAGAGAAAGAAAGAGAGACAGAGAGAAAGAAAGAGAGACAGAATGAGAGAAAAAGAGAAAGAAAGAGAGACAGAGAGAAAGACAGAAAGACAGAGAGAAAGAAAGAGAGACAGAATGAGAGAAAGAGAGAAAGAAAGAGAGACAGAGAGAAAGACAGAAAGACAGAGAGAAGAAAGAGAGACAGAGAGAAAGACAGAAAGACAGAGAGAAAGAAAGAGAGACAGAATGAGAGAAAGAGAGAAAGACAGAGAGACAGACAGAATGAGAGAGAAAGAGAGAAAGAGGAGAGACAGAGAAAAAGACAGAAAGACAGAGAGAAAGACAGAGAGACAGACAGAATGAAAGAGAGAAA